>NC_133345.1:21810666-22410666 GCF_030506205.2 Paramisgurnus dabryanus | reverse complement strand
CCTCCATAATATACATTTCCCAGCCCCTAGCCCCCTGCACTTGCCTGTCATCCCCACAGCAGAGTTATGCACCGCAGACGGGTGTCCCAGGCGACCTGGTTAGAGTTGGCTCAATTCATTAAGCCGGGGCCCGTGTACAGGCCCGAGTTCACACGGTGAAGGCACTTGCAGCAAACAGCTGCCACACATTCCTGATGGGAGGGCCAGGCAGATGTCCAAGGACAATCAAAGGGAGAGGCAGGGGAAAGTTTACGATCTAGCGTTTGCCAGGGCCTCACTGAGCTGCCTCTCCATTCGCTCCTTAAAGACTGGCTGCAGCTGGTGAGACTCAAGGCCCTGTCCTGGACCCGCTCTTTTTCCTCTCTAGCTCAGCCAATCACAGCCCTAGAAGGCTTTAAATATCAGCTGGCTCTTTAGCTACGTAGCACAAGAACAGCAGCGGATGGGCAACCTCTTTGGCACTGTCACGAGCAAACCGGGCCAAGAGGGTGAACATAAAATGAAAGCAGAGCTTCACACCCTGACACAATATGATGGCACACACTGAGCTCAGGAGAAAAGCAGCTTTATTAAACTCACTCTGGAACTTTGGGATTGCTATCGTACGTTATTAGTTCCTCCATGTAGTTTTTTTATTTCAGGCATTAACTATGGCATTTATATAACCCAACATGAAAAAAAAAAAATCAATTTTCATATTTGACTAAGAAAGGGATTACAAAAACATATTGAATATGAACTTTCTTAATAACACCTCGTCATATCCTGACTGCTTTGTAAATCTGTGATCTTTATTAATGTTATAATGTTTAACTGAACAGACACACCTCATATTCCCAAGAACCGCCCTATTTAGATCAATTGCAGACACTTTATATGTAACTTGAATATGAATTACACATTTATTTTTGAGTAGCACAAGGTCAAATGGGTTCGTCTAAACTGCATGGGAGACATTATACAATGCCGTAGCACCTCACAGATTTAAAATGTAAATTCAGTCATCAGTCAATCAAACAGTCGACCTAAATCACGCACATACTTGAAAAGACAAGACTTAAGTATTCAAAGTTCAATCTTATCTCACACGGGGCACCAACAATGGGCCAACAATGCAACTGATGAAAAAAAGCTTGATGCTTCGTGTCTGTAAGCAACCTTTTCATGCATGTTACACCTTCAGTAAGAATTTATAGTATTATTTAAACGTTGTTTATTTGGAACGATTTGTTTCTTTTACAACAAAGCAAACTGCCCTTCATTGATGGATGAGCTTTGTGAATAAAACTGAATAAAAGTCTTGCTAGAAAAACTGTTACTAAACCCCATGGAATATTACTTCAATATAGTTTCAGCTTCACCTTGGCTTACCCTCTGCATTATTCCCTCAACTTACACACCGCTGACTGGATCCTACGTGTGTTTGCACTTCTGCTCTCAAAGTCCTCATTACACAAAGATTAACAATGCATAGAAAGCTCCTATAGCGAGGAGCCAAGTCTCTACCCCCATAGAGGCCCTTTCAGACTCCTTTTCCCTTCTTTCTCTTTATACTTTGCATCTTTTCCACATATACGTTCATTTGTAGCATATTTAAATTGTGAAGCAGCAACGCCGTTAACCATGTAAATGTTTCTCAGTCAACGGTATTATTTTAAGTATAAACTTTTATTTAAGTTCCTTTCAATTAAAGCTAATCTTCGAAACTGCTTATCCGTACTTCAATTGAGCGATAACCGTTAGATTCGATCATTGGTTCTAAACCATTTTCCTTATACCTTCCAAAATATTTCTCTGA
Source organism: Paramisgurnus dabryanus (assembly GCF_030506205.2). NCBI lineage: Eukaryota > Metazoa > Chordata > Actinopteri > Cypriniformes > Cobitidae > Paramisgurnus > Paramisgurnus dabryanus. Next base: position 22,408,868 of record NC_133345.1, on the reverse strand, counting down.
AGAATCCCGCAAGAACAAAATAGAGACATTGTGAAAAGACGCTTGTCTCCAGCTCTATTGGACAGAGAGGAGTCAAAGGGAGAGACCCCACTGGATTTCAAAAGAGGGCTGACAGCTCGTGAAATCCTTACTGAGATGTGTGAAAGAGCACTCCATAAGCATGGGCTTCCACAGACACCGAGATACACAGACACCCCCCCATCCAGCTCTTAACATGCAGACTGATGATTAAAGGAAAGTGCACACACACATTTCTCCACGTCCTCCCCCTTTCTTCTCTCTGTATCTTTTCACTTTTATCCCTCCTTACTCTCTCTCTCTCTTTCTCTCTCTCACTCTCTCTTTATTGTACACAGGCACAGCATGGCTCCGGTTGTAATCACTGTTGGACACAATTTCAGGGACAATTTAAAGACTATTTATTATCTTCAGTCAATAAGACAAGGGATAGACTGACTCTCTGGATGTTCATTTGAAACCTAATGGATAGAGCTTTAAATGCTTCCCAATTGGTTTACAGTAGGAGAGACGCAGCACTTAGTTTCTTGTTTGTTTTGGTTCACGGGTGGATGGGATTTTTATTTCACGCAGCTACATTTTTTCGTTTATTTTGGATTAAATACATTTTATATCCTCACCTGGACTCTTAAAAACAGGCAAAAGTACAGATTGCCATTTATTAATACTAATATTAACAATTATGCATTTGGCAGACACTTTAGATAAGTGACTTACATTTTTAACATTTTTATCAGTATGTGTGTTTTCCGAAATCATGAACCTTTGCGCTGCGTACGCAATTCTACCAAATAAGCTATAGGAACACTTCCTGTTATTTAATATTGATGCTTTACATTTTAAAACAATAAGCCAAGGTCATGCATTATGGAGATTTTATCATAGTTTGCATCAAGCGATACAATATCTGTATGCAATGGCTTTGTGTGGCTTAATTTTATGGATTTGACAGACGCTTTTATCCAAAGCGAGTTGCGTTGTGTTCAAGCTAAATATAAGTACAGTACTGTGCAAAAGTTTTACCCCCCATTCAGACAGCCAACGACCAGCAGTAGCAGAGCGACGCGGTCTCATTCATTTCAATGGAAACCGGGCGACATCAGGCGGCATCAAGTGACCGTTGGCGACCGTATGGGCATGTCAAGCGATGCAAGAAAGTTAAGAAAATTTTAACTTTATTCAAATGTCGAGCGAATTTTGGGAGGGACTACCAATGAGAACGAAGCAGTGGAATTCACGTCATCCTTCTCTCGTCAGATACTGGCGTAGATGGTACTCATTTGTTTATGACAAGCAGATTTAGAAACGCCTCATTAAATGAGACGGGCGAAACACAGCGATAACATCGCTGGCTGTCTGAATGCGACGTTAGGCCACCATCACCAGCTTTGTTGTTTTAGCAAAGTTTTAATGTCTATCCATATTTATTTTTCACTCTTTTTAATTAAGATCCAACCAGAAAATACAGGAAATATGTACACAAAATTAAAAAAAGCAATTTTCAGAACTAAATGTCTTCTTGCGGCATCAGTCAGTATTAAGTGTGACCTCTCTTTGCACGAAACACATCTTGAGCTTTCGATTAGTTTCCCTAAATACTTGACACTTCAGCTTATACTTTTATACAGTTTTTAATACTACATACACATGTATTTTCTGGATGTATTCTAATAAAGAACATGAGAAAAAATTATATATGATCACCATACAAATGCAAAAACAACAAATCTAATGGTAGCATGGTGGCTTAAGACTTTTGGTATCAGTATTTATTTATCAATGATCATTTCTACTGCTAACACTACCAATCCAGCTACAAGAACAGTACAATTACTTTTCTTCTACAGTATATAATAAAACTCCACCCATATATGCCCTAGCAGAGACAGGTGATGAGTGTGTGCCATGACCCAACGTGCCGCAGGGGAAAGTGGTCCAGCAAACCTCCTGGTGACACAAACTCTTAATTACACGTGAAAAGGCGGTAAGGTGTCTGTTTAGCAGCATGGGGCTGTATTTAGACCGAGCCGTATCATAGTTTACTCCTCCCCGTACTTACACTCTGCCCAGCCTACTCCCTGTCTGCTGTTTACACACATTCACAAGTACATGATAGGTGAACTTATTTGCAACCTGCAGATTTGTTTACCCTAGCATTAGCAAGTAATGGACTGGAAACAATAACAAGCTCATTTAGATGTAATACCCCCCTGCTAGTCATTGGTATCATTAAATTGGGTTCTTACGGTTGTAACTGTAGAATGAATCTCTTGTGTGTGTGTGTGTGTGTGTGTGTGTGTGTGTGTGTGTGTGTTGGAAGGGGGTTACAAGTCATTCATAATGAAAAGTGTGACTTAAAAGATTTGCGACTTTTAATCAAATTGTAATACTCAAATTTCAAAAAAAGGAAAAAGTGGACACTACAGAGTTTAGGATGCCAAGTCATCAAATACCACATCATTTTTCATTTGGCATTATCAGAACACATGTGTAGGGGGAGGCATGTCATCAACTAGTCGTTCGGAGTTAAAACTTAAATGCCAGCAGCTATTAGCCGAGCAAGACAATTTGATGAATGAAATACCTTTAGACGCTCGGATTTCCAGACATCTGAGACATTCTTTAATTCAACGTACGGCTCCCTAACCCTTACAGTTGAGAAATTAATGGTGTTTACATAGTGGACGTTTTTTTACAATTCACGTCGGTCGTGTTGACCTTTTTTTGTATGAGTTCAAAGGTCACTGACAAGACAACACAGCCTGAGATTTGATTTATTGTGCTGGAGAAGTAATGGGGGGGATTTCAGAGTTTACCAGACTTTAATCTGTCTTGAAGTAGACTCTTGTTTGGACTGCTGGTTGCAATTTTGACCAATGACTCTCTTGATCTGACACAGAGGCTAAAGAGGAAGACTAATGGATGTCACAGAACCTACGTTCTGTTTTCTGTTCAGTGCCTCGCAAAGTAAATTCAACAAACCGCAAAGTTTTAATGCATATGAGAATACATTAGCGTGAAACTTGTATTGTACCTATACTGTTTATTAGCAAGTGTGCTGACAAGCACTGCAGGAAAAAAATATGGAAATGACTGCACCTGTGTTTTGCAAATGTGTTGGCAGAAACATAACTGTTTCTAAGGAGAGGTCATCACATGACCCTTTCAGGGCATGTATATGTGTTACAAGCAACATTCTGGTGCCAGAACACAGTATGCTATTCTTTGGGATGACCTTCCGTAATGGTGAATCTCCTGTGTCTGATAATATGTGGGGATGTTTCACGGGACGACGGCTTTTGTTGACACAAATGGCTACCATGCATGCGTTTTACTGATTTTTCCTCTCTGCTTTTCTCTCTGTGTAATTGCGCTATTCTACTGTATATATTTGTATTTTTTGCTTTTGTTTAGTTTTCAAAACATTCAAATCAATAAAAGAATAGATCGATAGAAATCTACACAGCAAAAGACTAGTTTATTGTTTGTTTTATCTAATTTTATGTATAGTCATGCATGAATTTGTTTGTTTGTGCATGTGGTGCATCACTGGTTGCTAGCGAAGGGGTTGCTTGTTTTACTACGTCGGTTCAAAGCACTGAAATCATGTAAGTAAATAAACTTTAAGTATTAAAAACGCATATTGCATGTACAGTACAATATAGAAACAAAGTTTCAGGATTTTAATAGGCTATTTAGAGTTTAATTTTACTTTTATCTTCTTATTAGTACTTTAATTGCTGTGCTATTTTTGTTAAAGTACTATTTGCATCCTTAGCTAATTGTTAAATGTCATACCACTTAATCACTGAAGTAAGAATCACTTCTTCTAAGACAATAAAAGTAAAGGTTTAAGAAAATAATGTTGTTAAGTGTACTACGCAGTGCTATCAGCCTAGCATCCTTACATTGTGCATTAATTTTAATCTTGGTTAATTTTAAGTATTGATGAATCGTTTGAAATTTAGCGCACAAATAAATAATGCCTTTTATTGCTACCTTGATGATTTTTTCTGAACTTATATTCCCCAGCCACAGATGTTTAGGGTTGGGGTGAATTTTAAGACCGGGGGGAGGGGGGTGGGCTTTGACCATCTGCTGGAATGCAGAGGTAGGCCTGTAAATTAGGGTCCCTAATGAAAACTCTCTGGTGTCCAACTCCAGCAATCATCTGGTTAAAATCAACCAGTAATTCCACAAATTTTCCCTACCCCTCTTTTAGCCCTCAACGCCTAATTTAGAGGAAAAGTATATGTTCCGCTCTAAACACCTGCATTTTGAACTCTACAGAAACCGTGATCTGTTCTCTTCTGCAATCAGTCTTTTCTCAAGGAAGCTTAAAATCCACCATATAATTTTTTTTAAAGCAACAATTACAAAAGCAATTAATTACAAATTGCAATGACTGCAGGATTACTGAAATCTTCTAGGCTGATCTAAATCATCGTATAATTATAGATGCAATTATGTGTGCATATTTCCACAATTCATTAAAAAAAGAGCAGAACATAGTAATGGACATTAATTGTGTGCCAAGAAATCTCTGAATAAACATAACATAATAACATATTTATTCAAAGATAAAAAAGGCTAAATTATAAGGATCACATATGAATGATTCATAAAGACGTCATTGCTCAATAAAGAACGGAGCAGAAAGAATGAATTTACATTAAAAAGTGTTTTATATTTACAGATTCAGTGAAGGCGGGCCCAGATGTTTTTTTTTTTCATTTTGGCTTCAACAACGAGAACTGGAGAAGTCTTAACCTGTTAAACATCTCCACTCTCAAACAGTTACAACTTCTCTTCGAGTTATTCAACCTTTCACCCACTGAGCCCTTTGAATCTGACCTCTCACCACATGCCATTTGCTTAAAAAACTACTTTGCCGCCAACGACCTCTGGAATCTGCAACACATTACAGCGAATAACCAAGGATAAGAAGCCAGTAGATTGGTGCTTTGCCTGGTTATTAGTTTGCTGATATAGTTTTACTGGGGTCAAATGCAATGGCTAAAAAAATAGGTTGCGGGATAGAATAACACAGCGTTAACAAGATTTCATCCGGATGTCTGATGATGTGATAAAACTCTGTTTTGTTTTTTTGATATGATAGTCAAGCTTTTTATTTCAGTTCTATTAAACTATGCCTTGTTTGCAGACTGCCAGCATAATCTTTCAGACATATGTAGCAAATCTTGAAAGTTTCCAAACAAGTGGATATATCTCAGGTGAGGACGAGAATGGGTTAAAGGCCTCCGTGCTATTAAAGGAGAAGTTCACAACTTCTGAATCAATTCTGCAAAGTGTGCATGTCACTCTTCTCCATGCAATAAATGCATAGTGCATATAAACCTCAACTTTCATCTATGTAGGTTAATCAGCCATACTAAAGGCTATAAATTGCCTTGTTTACAATGAACTGACTGACTCCAGTAACAGATCCCAGTACGAGTATGATCAGGCAGTCCGGTATGTCATTGGCTAGTTGTTGCATGCCGTCTTTCTTTCCTCCCTGGTTTCTTTAGAAATCCTTACAGATCTAATTGTCCCTCCAGCTCCCGTTTCCTTATGTACAATAGGGAGATTTTAGTTTTGTTTTGTTTGTTTGTTTCTGTTGCTTCACATAGTAGGGGGAAAGTCACAGTAGGGAAAGGCGCTGATGTATAGTGCACAGTTGCTTGTCTCTCCTGAAAGCTTTTGTTTCCCTCAGGCTTTCCATTCATTACAGAGCCTTTGGTGAGAATAGACATAAAGAGAGGCCCTGACCCTGGTGTGAGCCCTTTGACCTCTCTAGAGCCGAAGGGTCAGATTCACAAGCCACCGGGCCATCGCTATTCGTTGACCGCAGGGCTCTCGCAAACGAATGGCTGCGGATGAGGAGGCTGAATGGAGGAAAGATGGTGGGAAAATGTGGTAATTTATAGAAGTGGGGAGTCCATTTCAAAAGAGGCCATGCTGGATCAGCTGACAGACGGGTCAGAGGTGCTGTTTGGGCTTGATTTCCTGGCAATGTTACTGTAACATCTGCGTGTTAAGAGACTTCTGGGACCAAAACTTTCTGACCCCCTGGGGTCACAGAGTGGGAAAAAGCAAGCGTTTAGATTGTTGGATGTCAATGACCAATGTTTGACTTGTAGTCCTCAAGGGGTGTGAGCTTTGAGCTTGTCCCCTTACTTAGGAAAAGATATTTAGATCCTGATCCCTCTTGACGTTAAAGCTAACACACTGACAACAAAAATAGACAAGGGAAAGAATTCAATGAAATCACTAATTCACTTATTTATATTATTGATGTATAAATAATTACCTGTAAATGTACTGTAAATTACAGTATGCCTACGTGCTTTGTGTAATCGCATGATGTTGAAAAACAAATACAGACAAGAGAAGAATTCAATGGAAATCATTACTGTGTATGCTATTTTAATAATTGATATTAATGTATCAACAAGTTCAATAAATCTCAGCTGCAAATATACTGTAAATTAAGCTAGTATGTTTTATATAAATACATTATGTAGAAAAAATAATATTACATAGGAAAAGAAGTACATATATTAATTACAACTACTATATATGGGCCCTATTTTAATGATCTAAGTGCACTGTCTAAACGGGCGTGTCCGATTTCACTTTTGCTAATATAACGACGGGAAAAAAGTTTTTGCGCCAAGTGCACAGGCTAAAATGGTTGTTCCTATTCTTGTAATGAGTAATGGGTGTGTTTTGGGCATAACGTGCAATAAACCAATGAGAGTCTCAGCTCTCATTCCCTTTAAAAGACAGTTGAGCGGGCACCATGCCGATTCCCTATTTAGATGGCAGATTTGTAAACTGAAAAACTAAGTGGAGGAAGAAGATCAACAGTTTAAGATTGATATTAATTAATTAAAATTAGTGCTGGGCATAGATTAATCTCATACAAAATAAAAAATTTTTGTATAATATATGAGTTTGTGCTGTGTGTAATTATTATGTATATATAAATACACACATTTATGTATGTATTTAAGAAACATTTACATGTGTATATATATTTATTTATTTTATATATATATATATATATATATATATATATATATATATATATATATATAATTTCTTAAATGTGTATATATACATAACATTTACACATAGCACAAACTTATATATTATGCAAAAAAATTCTTTTATTTTGTATAAGATTAATCTAGATTAATCTATGTCCAGCACCAATAAATTTTTTTTTTTTTGTATTAACACCTTTAAAATTAGAAGGTTTTTAAATGGTTAGCCTATAAAATATCAGTGTAATCTATTTACAATAATTTACAAATATGTAAGAAAAGGTTTGTACTCTAAAAATACTTTATTAGTAAACAGGAGATAATATTTTTTACAAATGTGCGGAGAGCTTTCAGCACTCGGACAGTACAGTGAGTGCTTTAAAAAGCATTGCATAAAAAACATTCTCATCTCATATCCAGAGGTACAAAGTTATCATATTCAATAAATCCATGGGGTAGCAATAAAAAACAATTTCAAAATTGATGCAATATTATCAAAATAGCAACGCGCCAACAATGCACCTGAACAAACCTAGTTTTCAGACCAGAACGCCCATGGGTGCCAAGTTGGGAGCAAATGCATTTGCTTTTTAAACAACGTGGCGCTAGACGTGAAAATGCTAATTGTGCTGGGTTCAAACTAGCAAGACACTTACATCACCCTGCATCGCTCCGGGTGTATGATAGGGCCCTATGTAATCATACATATGTGATTTACTGTTTGCTACATAAGATCATCCTACATAATTTAAAGAACATTCTGTGAAAATATAACCTTGATATATTTAATATTGACTGAGTAATGTCAAAGATTGAAATCAATGCAAAATCAATGAGCGAAACAAATGCTCTTCATATCAAACAGATTATGAGACTTTCACAGACAGGGTACATTTACAAATTTTAATATATTTATTCATTTTTCATGTATTATTCTTTCGTGGTTTCATTATATTGTTTCCAGTATTCAATAAATATAATTGATACAATATAATAAAATGTAATAATATCTGTGCACATCATGTATTTTGTCATTATGGGAAATTTCAGTCTCTCGCTCGAGACATTCTTGAAAATCTCAGGCCTCCGGGCCAGCTATTAACCCAATTGGCCTCTGTGGACCTGTAGCTGTCCTGAAGGTTCTCTGGGGTTACAAAAAAATTGACCCAAGGACAGCAGTCCAGTATTGACCAGCTGTTGAGTGGGCTCTTCTCTGTAAGCCTGGGAAGACTCTCCTAATTAGCCTCCCACACCCATAAACATGTCCAATGAACTGGACACCCAGACCCTATTGATTCAACTGATGGGTCTAATTTTGTGTGTGTGACTTCACAACAAGTCATCGGGCAGGTGAGGGGCTCTGCTTCGCTGACGAATCCCACTGATCTGATATCTGTGGGAAGCTCCTGCGTAAATGGTTCGGACAAAGATGGAGTGCTATTGTAAACTAAGTAAATATAGTGAGGCTGGTTCCACTTCTCTAGCTCTTACTGTACAACACAACGACGCATCCGAGGCTTTTTTTGTTTGCAATTTCTTTTTCCATCCTTCGTTGGTGTTCCCTTTAGATTTATGTGTAATGCATCTCTACGCGCATCGTGACCGGGTCAACACATCTACAGTAACAACCGCTGCTTATGACTCTGATGATAAATGGTTGAAAACAGACTACAGGATAGTCTCCAGTGTGACATCGAGGCTTCTCTTTTATCGAGGTCACAGGATACAAGTCTTGAGGGCCTGCCCCCTCAGATCACTCCCTCAGATATTTTTTCGCGTCCTTTTCTGCCCTCCCCGAGTTGTTTTTCTTTCATTTAGCTGCCCTCCTCCTATAAAAATGCAAGCCAATTTTCCAGCACATTAACCCGGGAGATCTTTAATACACAGGAGTTTTGGTACAAAGGGGACAGCGAGGCCTAGCAGTAAGATAGATGGGCCTGCCGACTAAATGTGGGCAGTTTTCCCACTGCCCTGGTCTCAGTCCGGGACAAAGACCTCATTGAGTGGGATGCTTGACATCAGCATCATAAACTAGTCATGGCTACAAAGGCTTTGACACTTTAAAGCACCAGCTACTGCCCCTTCTTTTTCTCTTTCCTGCATAGGGTTTCTCCGGCTGCTCCAATCACCGACAATCATCCTTTTTTAGTTTTTTTTTTGTTTTTTTGCAGAGGACGTCGAGACAAGGGTTACATGTTAAATAACATCAACAAGCAGACCTTCGTGGAGCCTGCTTTTCTCCATTCCTAAAGATAACATTTCCTCACAGGGCTTTGTCCATTGGAGACACAAGCGACACTGACTATTTTCCATCTCCATAAACTGGAGACGTCAGAACCCCCCGCTGTCTTCACTTCCCTATCTATCCGCTGGAAGACAGCATACTTTAAAAGTATTTTTAAAACATGAGAATGAACAACACTACTAAAGAGGACAACGTCAGAAGCAGTGTGTGCTTCTCATGTAGAATACAAACAAGATGTCTATTTGTTTTGTGTGCTTCTGTGCTCCTACACACTGGGGAAAAAGGTACAAATTTGTCACTGGGACAGTACCTTTTAAAAAAGTCCTAATATGTATCATTTTGGTAGAGATATGTACCTTTGAGGTAACAGTATGTACCTTTGAGGTACCAATAAGCACCTTTTAAGGAACAAAAGGTCACCTTCTTGTACCTTTTCTCTGACAGTGTACGATAATTTAGACTGTCTGTCATGAAATTAATAGCGACTGCATTAGAAGATAGAAAAAAATTGACTATAGGACTTACATCATCCATGTTACAGGGTTCCCACACAAAGTTCAAATTCAAGGACCTTTCAAGGACTTTCCAGGTCAATAACCTCAAATTCAAGGACTAAATGTGGAGACACATTTCAAGTGAGAGCAAGGTTACATCGTGTTACCTTTTAAGATACATTGTTACAGTTGCCTTTCGAGGGAACTCACACTGCGTCACTGCGGTGACACTTTGGGGATCCCTCGAGTTGTAAGTGCGTCTGAATGTTTATATCAAATTCAACTAATGGTATGGCTTAATGACAAAGACCGGGTGACGTGGGAGCCAGGAAGTATATCGCTATCTGAAATATTGCCAAAGACAGCGTCACTGATACGCAGGAAGTATGGCAAGGGAGCTCAGCGTCGCGTTCCCTTACAGGGAACAACAGTTCCAAACGTAACCCAAGACGTTTTCATGTGTCAAACACAACTATGCAAAAAAGCATTTTGGTATGAATCAACATTCGCATATAGAAGTTATAAGCATTTAATGTGAACACTTTAGCATGTGTGCTTAAAAAGTCTAGAATTTTTATATCATCCTACACTACACAGGAAATATGGATTTTTCCCCCAGAAACTTCTTGCATAAAATAGATTCAAGCACTTTCAATGACATGTATCTATGTATGTATATTTTCAAAAACTTCCCACTGCCTTCGATTTTTTCCCCCCAGATTCACAAATGTTAGCACCTAGTCAGTATGTGCACTAACCACTAGGCTACATCACATGATACATGATCCGATAAAGTTATCCGCCTGCAGATTTTTAAGCAATATTGTATGTATGTGCCCCAAATTCATGCAATGCCCGGCCACTCTAAACATTTGATATTTCATCTGCGTTTAATGTCAACGCACCCAACATTTTCTTATCACAGCCTGTCAAGCAATTCAACAAGAAAATCACACCGCTCAGAAATGGGCACCTGTCCACTAAACCCCCATGTTTGTTATAAAACCAATCCTGCTTAACCTGCGCAGTTACGGGAGGTCTTTCGTTAACTTTCATTACCAGAAATAGTTGTTTAGACAGCTCTCCTGTCAACAGGTACAGACGCCCTCATCTTCTCTTTTCACCAAGCAAATCTTTGAAACGGGGCTAGAAGGCCCAAATCTGTGACCCGAGAGTCAGGATATTATTGAAAGAGGCAGCGATGGCAGTGCCGGTTGAATAAAAGGGTGATCTCAGTGCGAGATGTCAGCACAAAGTTAGATTCAGCCTCTCAATGTCAGACCGGTGAGAGAAAGGGTGCACTTTAATGGATTAAACTCTGAGCGCCAAAGCGCTTTGCAGACAGGGACCGTTGATGGATGGAGTAATATTGTACACGTTTATTCTGGGATTTCTGTGTCAGTAGAAGGGTCCTGTCTACCACTACAGTATTTATCTTTTAAGCAGAAAGGGATGACTTGAATTAGACAACACGTTTATTGTCACAAGAGGGTGTGTGTATTTGGAAGTGTGTCAAAATTATACTCAAAGTCAAAGAGTATAACCAGAAATCAGTAAGAGTACATAGGATTTTCATATTAAAATAGTATTCACATATTAACACTTTTTCTTAGCTTTGAAAACAGATTGCTGAAATCAAGAAACCATTTTTACTACATTAAGTTAAATTCCAAGCCATGTACACAATAGGGCACACCCAGTGTTAAACTAAAATCTCTATTGTGACATATACCTTAAATTGTTCATTTTAAAATATAAATATACATAGCTTGTTATGTGTGTATGTAGTCTAGGGGTGGGAATCCTCACAATACGATACACGGCTCACGATAACAATAGTGTCACGGCGCGGCGATTTTCCAATGCATGGCTTGCTAATCCTATGATGATACATCACGATATCTGACAAACTATGAAAAGACAAAATGTCCAGGAAAAGGTTAAGTGCAACTTTTGTCTCTTTATTTAATGCCACAAAAAGTTTTTAGTATAGGTACAGGGCTCCAGACTACCTTTTTTAACTTGAAGCACAGTAGCCCCTGACTGAAAATTTGTGCAAGCAAAAAGCAAAAAAAATTAAGAGCAAACCTTACAATTGGCATACTGTACATGCAATTATTCACCCATTCCCTATAATAACTGCATTACTGACAAATACATCGATAATTCATAGACTTAACTCTGTATGCACATGTCATTATGCACAATTGATTTTGAGAATAGAAAGCAAAATATAGATTTAAAATTAGCCATTAAGATTTCATATGATGATCTTGGGGATGCAGCTATTTATTTGTTGCATGTAACATACATTATTTTATTATTACTATATATACAATAGTTATATACAGTGATATTCATTTAGCATATTGTAATGAGATGAATAGCATGGCTTTAAACATACTGTTATGCTTTACACGTTTCTTGTCTTCTATCCAGTTTTCCTGACATGGTCACCTGATACCTTTTTTATACCTATACCTTTATGTAATGTTGGTGTTAATTTATAAGTTCTCCCGCTCTCTCTATCTCTCATCTATGCAATGTCTAATGACCTTCTCGTGGTTAAATCTGTTTTTGACTTCAAGTTCACATGGGCTGCGTAGGCCATCTGTAGATTAGTGTACGATGACAAAGATTGGACGCCTCATGCAAATGAGCAGTAAAACACTTTGCAGATTCAGTTTTTGTGGGCTGGTCATCTACTCGTCTTTCAAAATGAATTATCAACTAATAAAATCAGATCATTTGGATGTAATCTGGAGCCCTGAGGTAAATATATCAGTCACCAGAGAAAAATGCAATCGCATGATTCAACGCATTATCAGCCAAAGTCCGCATATTTATGCGGGAGCAGCATTTTTCAAATATGCCGCACTTTCGCAGCATAAATTGCAGATTTCCGTACGCAAAATATGCGGGGCTTGTATGATTTCATAACCTTTTATTTTCGTAGCCAGAATTACATATATCTTAGCAGAAAGTTGAAAAATTTAGCTTTTTAGGGGTTGTGTACACCAAAACTTTTACGCCCGCGGCCGGGGCATGTTTTCAATTGTTTCCAATGGAAGCTCTGCGTTTTTCAAATAAGCCCCCATCTAGCGGGTTTTTTCCGCGCTGAAAACCGGCGCTCAGTGGTTTTTCCGCGCTCGGCGCTGAGCGTCGAGAGTTGAAAGGGATTCAACCTTGGGAGAAAAGCTCCGCTCGTCAATGTCAGTTCTCACACGGCCGCCCAATCACAGTGGAGGAGGGGCGGGACATTACCACAGCAACCAACCGTCTCGCAGCTGAAGGATCACAGCTACCAAAGCGCTCAGCTGAAGAAAGTTGGCACTCAGCTGAAAAACAGCTGGCATTCGGCGTCCTCAAGGCGTTTTCAGCCGCGTTTAAAAGTTTTGGTGTGTCCAGCCCCTTACTTCACACAAGTGCAGCCATGTCCCCTATTGCCATGGGAACGTTATGAAGTGACATGATTATGTGACATCTACAGCATTCAAAAGCTGCAAAAAGTTTTTGCAAGTTCCCGCAATAAAATTGCATAAATAAATATCCTGCTTATTCCATCGCATTTTTTTAAAGAAAACGTGCCGCAAGATCAGGGATTTTCATCCGCAACAATCACAATTTTTTTTTCTTCTGGAAGGATTGGTAAATTAGCAGTGTGTAAAATTTCAAGTACATTAAACATTTTATGCTTAAATTAATATATTTTCTTTGTAAACTAACACATTTAACAACAATAAAATGCGTTTTGTATAAACCTTGTACATTTCTAATTTTACCAGCCCATCAATGGTCTAAAAGCATTTTTATGCGCACCCGCCGTCCTATCCTAATTTCATTTAGACTACTTAAAGTTTGCTCACGTTTCCCTCACTCCCATTATTCATGTGTTAAGCACCACCCGAGGAGCCATGAAGTAATGATGCTAGAAAGTCTAATCTTTTTATATAGATATTTGCTGCCAGCCTATCGATTCTCGTATTGTCAGAGAAAGTCAACGATATACCGCCAAATATAGTTTGCAATAGTATTGAATTTTAACAGAAAGTTTAAATTATAGTCACGCGTAGGTTCTTTGCCGTAGGTTATGTGTATAGCTCAAAGAGAGAACAAAGAACAAAGATGGGCCAAGTTGAGGAGTGATATAACTCAAACTGCAACAAAAGTTGTTGTCTATTTACCTCCATTACTGCCTGTCTTCTCAAATCATACACAAAACAAGCTGCTTCTTTTTTGTTTGTGTGTTTACTGGCCAAGCTGCTGCTTCTTTGGATGTTGCACTGCTACTGTGGGTTACACGCGTGGATATTGCCTACTAGCCATCTGAATGTGCAATTGCATGTCGACGCGGACGATGATGCAGAAGAATATGAAAACTACATGCTATGCCGTAGGACTTAAAGGAGCATTTCATCCGTAGAAAAATTAATCTTTATTGAAAGTGTGTTATATTTGTAGGTGAAATTTAACATACATTTAGAATTTGGTGCCTATTTGACCGAGAAAAGGGGTGTTTGTATTCTCACTCCCTCAACAAAGATATTGGACTTCCTTCTTTCAATGATGCAAAATTGCAGGATTTTTACATCATTGAAAGAAGGAATTGCAACACTGAAATCTGTATTTCTCCTGTCTCAGCGGCAACTAAGAAAATTATGCATGACCATTCAAAAAACATGTCTGGGGTTCTAACTATACAAAACTTAATGTAAATGGGTGAAGTGTCCCTTTAAGCACAACTAAAATGAGCCATTAACAGTCAATTCCCAGAATAAAACGGTATACTATGGTACATTTTCTTAAATGATTTAGTAAACTGTAATGGAATCTAATGAAATCATACTAAATCACCAATATTTGCATTAAACTACAGTATGCCAATCAAAGAAAATGTTTATCAGGATATCACAATTATGAAAATAAGAATGGTAAGTGTTGTTTCTTGGTTTTGGAACATCTTTTGTCTACGGTCCTATGTATCTCCATGTTGTGATGCATCAAAATGACAGTAGGAAAAGCCCTGTGGTAAGACCTTTGACTTGGTGGAAATAGCTCTTCACACCACTAACTTTTAGACAATCTCGGGGGCCGGTAGAGTGGGTAAAACTGATGCACTCTGGTTTCCTCCAAAGACATGCAGGTAACATGAATCGGAGATACTAAATTACCTTTCATTCAACTTGTGTGTTGATGCGCGGGTTGAATCAAAATGAGCGGGTGCCTGCAGTCACCTGCGGTTACGAGTCATCCAAAAATATTTTTTATGATATTCGGGTTGCGGTTGGTTGGGTCAATTGAAATAAAGATGGCAATTAACTATTTGAAACAATTAGTACTTTAAAAAAAAAATGGGGGCCAGGATGCGGGTCGGGTAAAAAATTTTTTGCGTTCCGAGTTGTGGGTTGAAAACATCGGTCGGGTGCGGGTTGTTTATACATTGGTGCATGTCAACTTGTGTAGATTAACTTGTGTGTATAATAACTAGTTCTTGCCATGAATTAAGACATAGATGCTGGAATGGCATTAAATAAATAAATAAATAAATGTAGACAAACTCAAGAAACAGGACTGGGCCAGAGTCTATGTCAAGTAAACAAATCGATCACAATGTAATACTAAAATCAACAGAATAATAACAAAAATTTCAATTGCATTCCTCCAACTAATAAAGCTTAGACCACCTGTTAGCAGGATTTTGAGTTTGATCTGTAAATTAAAACTTAAGACTTTCTCCAATCCCCCCACCCTAGCACAATTCTCCACCTGTTGCCCATGTCACAGGACCCCTCTGAAGATAAGGTGACCCTCCCTTTGAGGTTAGATTGATTCAAATCTTAGCCATGAGGCAGTGCAATACAGCTCAGTCACCATAACTTTGCAGCTGCCCTGTCGATCCGTAGGTGAAGTTCACCGCAGGGCTTTTGTCACACAACCACTCAGCCGTGTGTAATCGATCTCTCATATATATGTTCACAAAAAGAAAAAAGTAAAGGGAAGCACTTCAAGGTCCAGAGATTAGCGCCCCAGTCAGCTGGTTCACATGTGCCCTATGGTCTAAATTTAAATACAGTAATGGCACCAGAGAAGAGAAAAGAGAAAGAGACCGTAACCCGGGGCAGGCCAAGGGCCGGATCTTGCTCACACTAAAGCGAGCTGGTTCAGACGGGCGATTACAACTTGCAGGTCAGCGCTTCAGTGCCTGACTCTGATTGATTGAGAACCTCGGCTTCATGAGCTCAAAGGATATATGTGGCAGCATGGCATTAACAAAGAGGAGAAAGGTTTTACTGCATACATTATATATACATTACATTAACACACACACATATGTACACATTACTATTGTTTAGAAACAGGCACATGGCCACACTCAAAGGAAATTTTATTGTTCAGTGGTTGCAATTTGATAGCTCAGAAGATTAAAAGAGTTAACAGTTGTGTTTTATTTAAGTAACTAAGATGTTTATCCTAAAATTTCATTCAAATGCATTAAGAATATAAATAGGTAATCTTATCAAACAATTAAACTATCTGGATTTGGGTAAATTGATGAGTTCATATTAAAATCCTTAATAATATTGACTTTCAGACTAAACAAATCTGATCTTAGTTTGCATCACTGGCTACGTTTACATGCACCTTCATTATGCGATTCTAATGAGATTTCGGAAATATTGCGATTACACTTCATCTTATCACTTCATAAACACCATACTTCGATCAAAATAATGTAATTAAGCTTATAATCGCAGCAAATATAATAGTATTAAAAGGTGGTGTATGCCAATTTTAATCTCAATACACGGACATGTAAACACTTTAATCGCATCTATACCGCACTAATTGAAGTGCGCATGTGTTTTTGTCATGCACCTTAAGCGTAAATTCATAGTAAACTTGACGTTAGGATGTTTTCCCTAAATTTTGTCAACACAACTCACTGTCAGCAGTCTTCCTTCATCCAGAAACAGCTCAAAGAATGCAACAGCAACATATAAAGCCGTTACGGCATTGTCATAACATAAGTATTATGTTCAACACGGCACCAAATAATGAAATTAATCCATAGGAACGTGTTTGTCATTTAACGTAAATAAATTAAACCAGTGGACACTGTAACATATCTATATGTGAGTTTAACAGCCCTTACTCTGATTATTGGAAATAAGGGAGACATTTGTGAGATTTTTTTTCTCTAGATAAATATCGGAGTAGCAGGAGACTTTCCATTTGCCCTCCATATAATCTCATTGATGTCTAGGAGAAATAATTGAAATATTATAGAGATCTCATGTGCTTTTTCTTACGAACAGGTGTGTGATTACCTGTTTCTGTCATCAGATGTCCGCTGAGAAAGCAGTAATTTTGTGCCATTGCAATGATTACAGTAGCAGAGTGGTCAAAAACTGTAAAGCATCACACTGCAGTTCTGGTCGTATATCAGCCCAGTGGGATCTGTCCATTCTGCATTCATTTTAAAGAATGGATAAGAACCATTCGGCACCATTCTGTTTGTTTCCAGCATTCGAGAGAGCCTGGTGGAAGAAATGTCATATTTCATTACACCAGGGTGGCATTGTAATGAGGTTTGACCGGTGTTTTTCTGCAGCTTATTGTGGATTTGAAAGTGATATGAAAGCTCTGGTCAGGGTCGTTTTTGATCAGAGTTTAATGTAATCTTTTCTCAGAATGTTAGTACTGGTAAGACAATTCAATTTGATTCAAAACTAGATTTCATACGCGGGCAAACAAACAAACAGACAACAGTGGTTCTTAGCACGGGGCTTACAAGATTACGGCCGCTAGCTTTACCTTTCTGTTTCTACTGCATGTGCATGTGTGCTTTGGGAATAGGGAAAGGTAGTCGTACAAGACAGAACCAAAGAGCACAGCCTCAATCACCCCAACAAAGCTAAAGCTTACTCGACTGGAATAAGTAGAACGTCCTCCAAGCTGTCTGAAACGCTTACATTCCAGGTCAGCAATGAACTGTTAACTATTTCACCACTAACCTCCATAGATTTGAAGTTGGCAATCATTATTAATGAGGTTTGGATTCGGTTCCCATCAGCCGTTTATAAAATGAGCCATGCTAACCAACTACAGTATAACTGAATACAATCAAAGCCTAATTTCCACATCTATGGTTGTCATTGTGCATTGCACTGTAAGAAAAATGGTACTCTTTAAAAGGTCCCAATATGTAGCATTTAGATACAGATACTTTACATTCTGAGGTGCTAATATTCACTCTTTAGGTGCAAATGTGTAATTGGTATCGCTCCAGTGACAGTGTAGAAAAAACAACTGGAGATCTACTGGATAGCAAATTTGTATCGTTTTTTCTCCCATGTCCTTTATCTGTTTTTCTTTAAACAAAAGTAAACCACACAATCACACTCAGCGAATGAGGAAAGGATACTGTTGCCTCCTGGATAGCACGAGGAGAAAGTGTATCTGAGCTCAGGACTCTGGTGTTGTCTCTTGTGTCCAGGCTCGGTTCATTTGTATCTCATCTGATAGCCTGATACTTCCCTCCGATGGCTACATGTTGAGACTGGTGCAGGTAGACAGCGTAGGAGAAAGACAAATATATGACTGCTTGTTGGACTTCAAAAAAACCATGAAGAGTCAGCCTTTATAACAAAAAGCATTGACATAGCGAGTTAACTAATGTGACTTATTAGTACGAGGCATAACCTGGAAAAATCAAGTAAATTGCATAACTATTTACTAAATAATTATTTAGTTATTTCAAACAGAACATTAATGATAAGTTTAGCGTATACTAGCTTAGCATATACTCTTTACCATAGACATATATTCACAATAGTGACTTAACATCAATATTAGTACGAGGCATAAGATGGAAAAATCAAGTAAATTGCAAAACTATTTACTGAATAGTTATTTAGTTATTTCAAACAGAACATTAATAAGTTAAGCGTATACTAGCTAAGCATATACTCTTTACCATAGACATATATTCACAATAGTGACTTAACATCAATATTAGTACGAGGCATAAGATGGAAAAATCAAGTAAATTGCAAAACTATTTACTAAATAGTTATTTAGTTATTTCAAACACACATTAACAATAAGTTTATCATTTACCAGCTAAGCATATACTCTTTACCATAGACATATATTCACAATAGTGACTTAACATCAATATTAGTACGAGGCATAAGATGGAAAAATCAAGTAAATTGCAAAACTATTTACAAAATAATTATTTAGTTATTTCAAACAGAACATTAATGATAAGTTTAGCGTATACTAGCTAAGCATATACTCTTTACCATAGACATTCACAATAGTGGTCGACCCATATGGGTTTTTTGATGGCTAATGCCGATATTAAGAAAGCAATGTATAAGGCCGATATTTACAATATATAATTATAGTGAGAAAATATGAATTAAGTGAGAAACATGATACAAGCATACACAAACACATAAATTAACATTTATTTTGCTACATTTTTATGCAATATTCTTTTAATTAAAAATAAAAATAGGAAAATAATTGCTGCTTCTTTAATCCAACAAAATTATGGATAACATGTTTAATTAATGACAAAAACAGCATTTAATTCCTTAATATTAATAAATAAATTGCAAGTTACTTTACTTAGTAAGATGTTGTTTCACTTTCTTAAAGTAAAATATATATTTCTAGACCAAAAAAGATTTATGTCTGTTTTTCTGTTTTGTCTTCGTAAAAACAATACAATAACACGACAAAATGAACTGCCTAAGTTATATAGTTGCTTAGTAAATGGCATGTAGTTTATCGTCAATGCAAAACCAACTTAAACATATGTCTTATCCTCCACACACACACAACGGAGCTTTCATGCTGGGCTTCAAGTGAAACTGGTTGTTGAGTGCGGTGGGAAACAGCATCTTATTTATAAGTTACCAACAGCAACGCATATATCTGAGGAAGAGCCGGTCGTGGGATTTGTCACTGTTTGTGAGGTAAATTTGTTTTAGTTTGTTTTAATTATATTTGTGTTGCCAGTTGTATTTACCGCTGGGCTGCTGATACAGGAAACTGTTTGAGTGAGACTTTGCTGCATGCCGGACTCAGTCACGTCAAAAAAGGGAATGATATCCCACCGTCTGTCAGCCGCTGACTGTGTTCGACTTCGTGCGGTGCCGCGTGATCCGGTCTGTGTGTGGCGGGAGCGATTGGAAAACATATGAAGCAGTTTGCTCTCGGGTGCTCTCGCGGTGTTTTGGTGTTGTGCATCAGTGTATTCATCTTCCTAAGGAACAAAATGCTAATGCGCTAAATGTGGCCAAACCGAAAACGGAAAGATTTTATGGACAATGCCGATAATTGAAAATGTTGGCCGATATATATCAACCTCTGCAAAATATCGGTCTATTTAATCTGGAGTTCTACATGGACTCTTTGACTATGCAAACTCAACTGTTCATGACGCTGCCAGTCAATAGAGGATTACAAATTTTGCTGCAGGTAATGTAACACCTACAATCAACTAGGGACATGCTAAACATCCAAATCTTGACCTGCTGGCACTTGTTGAGGTAGCAGAGCGCAACTGAATGAATAAAGAGACAAGCAAGTCAACAAATTCACTACAGTTAATCAAACCTTTCAGGACTATCAGGACATATTTGAATAAAAAGTCGAAGTTCGTTTTAATGCAACAATTGTACTCCGCAAGGTAATTCAACCGTAAACACCGGTTTAGTATTTATGCATAGTTAATTTCAAAATTTAAAACTGTCTGCAACACGTTCCCTATCAAATTTTATGTGTATGAAATTTTCTAATACATTAACCAACCATTATTACTGTCTCTACATGTTTAATGTAGGCTATATAACCTACATCAAGGTTGAAAAAGCACAAACGGGTGGCCTATGCTGGGTACCTGGTCGTGTAACTGTTGTGTTTGGTAAAATAGTTTTAAAATAAACAAAATAATAAGCACGTCATTTAGTCTTTGTTTAAGGGGTTTTTAGAGATAGCTCGTTTTACATGGCAACAAATTGTCTGTTGTGTTTATGGCCAATACCATACATTGAAAATTGTGATCCTGAACCTTGATGTCTTATGGTGCATTCACACCAACCGCGGCAGAGGTGTCAAAAAAGCTATTCGAGCGTAATTGGACGATTGAACGTTTGAGTTTACTCGCATTCAAGTGAAATTCTAGTCATTCGAGACATTCACGCGAAAATTTGCATCATGGGAGGGGCTTCTGCGACCCCGCTGAGACTCCACTCGCTTCCTGTAATCACGACACTACTACAGAAAGGTCCTTATTGGTTAACCCGGCCCAGAAATCCAACGAAGTTCAGATTTTTCAACTCGCGCGTTTTCCGCGGCAATGCTCAATTCATGCGGAACACGCCATCTGCGCCGCGCCATTCCCACCGCCCCTACTGTGCGTACTCTGCCGCAGGATGCCAAATCACATCTTTGCATTGACTTAACATGTAAATCCCTCGCCGCCTCTACCACCTAAAGCAGAAAGTAGAGAGCTGTATTGCAAATCGGCCGTTCGCTGTATGCTTTGAAAGGGGAATTCTGTCAAAGAAAACGTATGCCTGGCAATGAACTTTGAGCTTTATCATTTTGCCGGTATTATTTATGCTCTAACAGCAACATTACACACTAACTTAAGTTTGAAAAATGGGATCAGGAAAAGAGTGACCTTTAAGTCACATAGGAAAATTTGTAGCAATAGCCAACAAGACATTGTATGGATCAAAATTAAAAAAAAAATATTTTATGCAAAAAAAAAATATATTATGTAAATATTATGTTTTATGAAGAAGTCTGCCTTCCGCAAATATATATATATATATACCGTATTTTCCGGACTATAAGTCACAATTTTTTCAGAGTTTGGCGGGTCCTGGAACTTATAGTCAGGTGCAACTTATACATCAAAATTATTTTATATGTACCAAGAGAAACCATTACCGTCCACAGCCGTGAAAGTCCGCTCTATGCTGCTCCTGTATTTATGTAATTTAATGAATTCAGTGATGCGTAATGACTTTAGGACCTTTTTGAACTTGATTTGGTTTGTTGTGTTCATTTATCCTATTCAGACGCTCAGGTTTGTTCCGTTTGCTATTGTGTATCATGTAAATAACTGTTTATGTTACTTTAACATGTACAGACACCTATTCAGCCTGCTGTTCTGTGCTATTGTTTAGTTGAATAACTTGCCTTTCCAGATTAAATGTCTGTTCTTCGGCTTGGATTCTGTGAAATCATTTTCTAAATAAACGCAACATATAGTCTGTATATACTGTATATATTTTTTCTCTTTAAAACGCATTTTTGACAGATGAGACTTATAGTCCGGAGCGATTTATAATCCGGAAAATATAGTAACCTTTATTTTTGTGTGTGGATGCAGTTGCTAAGGACTTTATTTGGACAACTTTTCCTAATATTACATTTTTTGCACCCTCAGATTCAAGATCTTCAAGTAGTTTTATCTAAGCCAAATATTGTACTATCCTAACAAACTATACATTCATTAGAAAGCTAATTTATTCAGATGATGTAAAAATCAAAACAAAAAACAGAACCATTGGTTTTGTGGTACAGATTCACAATTAACAATTATGCACTAAATCAGTTATGCACTAAATCTTCCATGCACAACTATTATATGTGCATACACCTCCACGTTTTACGGTAAAATTATTTAGATTTTAGGCTCATATAGTGGGTTTACAAGTTTGCTGTGTAGATGTCAACATCCAAAGCCGAAAGCAAACTCCAGCATGTTTAAATGCATGTCTTGCAAAACATTGTTAGATAGCCGAGGGAGTGAACAGTGATGCTTACATGCATTAGATACATATATTAGATGTAGAGGGAAATAGGAATAGAGCTCAACTGGGAGACCTGAGCTCTCATAAGCGCTGCATGCTCTTTGATCCTTGCTGTGTGGTGAAGCAAGAACCCAATCATTCTTAATCACATAAAGTTAACAGAGCATAGCCTGGTATTTAGCTTTATGTTTATCTGTGTTAATATTAATGGCAGTGATGAGAGCTAGACCTGTTACGACAGGTCAGATCGGCAGGTGCTGCACTGTCTCAAATATCTGATTTTGAGACAAGGTATGGACGTTGTCATCAAAGGGACGATTAAAAAAAGAGTCTCTTTCTCTCTCTCTTAGTGCGTCTTTCTCTCAATGCTTTACTTTGTTTACAACGTGTTTTATTCCTCTGGTGATGATAATGAAGTCTAAATAACACTTATAGCAGTGAATTAACAGTAATCAGAGGTGAGATTTGAGAAGAGCGTCTTTGATCTGCAGCTCGGCTTTCAGGACACTGATAGTGTGAGTGAGTCTGAAGTGACGGCCTGATAAAGTAATGTGAACTGACTCTCCTTTTGAAGCCTCTTCATACCTTACAAGGATCTGACCTGAGTGACACTCAAAGCATGTGGTTAACCTGCAGACAAGCATGTGCAGACAAATGATGCCATTGTTAGAGGATAAAGTCGTGAATAATGGCGTTTTGGCCAGTGTTCATTAAGATTATCAGCAAAAGGGATAAGATAGCTTTGTTGGGCACATCCATTCTTATTGCTTTTACGCTTATTTGCATTTTTTTTCTTATAGCCTAAAAGCATACAAACGGTATACATACAAATGACTTTCATTGTGGTTTTGTGAAGAAGTGAGAAGTAGTGGTGTAGTCATGTGATCTTAACATGGCAGCCACCATGAAGGCAGACCACCCTTGTGTAAAATAAAACATTTCTGTGCTAGCTTGTATACAATATAGGATGTTTGGAATAATAAGACCCTACATACTCATTGGTAAGTTACGCAGACCCAGTACTATATGTATAGGCTATTGTTTTGGAAAAGCTTGAATTCCATTGGCCAGCACTGTGCCATCTGTACAGCCTCTTTATGAATATGCATGCGACGAGATGCGGACACATCAGCCTGCCCTATTAATAATCCTGTCACCTGATTGGAGGGCTTTTAGCTTTCCCTCCTTTCGCAAATCATGGCCCAATTTCAACAATATTTGCCGAGGTCTTCCGAGAGGATCTGTTGAAATAAAAAAGCACCACATTGGATAAATAGACGTGGCCCAACCTTTATGGTATTTTTCTCACCTCTTGTTGGGATTAAATGGTGGCACAAGATCTTGCAAGAGTGCCTTGCAATCCATGTGTAAATAAAGGCTCGCTTTATCCGGCAAGAGGCCTAAAGCGACGCCCGAATACTAGGGTGTCAGGGTATGCAAGCTGACCTTGAATAGGCAAGAATCTATCGGTGTGGAGGAGGGGCTGTGTTAGAAGGCTGACGCAAGGTAGCATTTGCAATCGGGGGTTTGGGTTTTGGGCCCTCCAGTCATCAATCATGTCGGGCCTATTCTGCTCTTTGACAGCTCACTACAAGGCTTGACATTTAACACTCAGGACCCTCGACTAGGATCTGTCCAAAGCCCGGGGACTTCAAGCCCCACAGTCAAGAGAAAAGAATGATTTTCTTTCTCTCGCTCTCCCTCTCCCTCGCTCTCTTTCTCGCCCTCCCTCCCCACTCATTCCCTAAGTAGTCCAAATGAAGCTAAGCAGATACAAATTAATAATTCCCATCTGTAATAGTTGGGCTAAATAGCTCTCCTTATGCAGCGCTTCTACGCACAAAAGAGCGAATAGAAGAAGTCAAGAGGCCCAGAGGCCTATTAAAACACATGAAAGTGTAACGCCCGGAGGTGTGGACGAGTGGGTGGGAATTTTGATTGCTTCGGTGAACCAGGAGAAAGAAAATTCTTAACCTCAGTGAATGAAAGGAGATTATTTTCTTCCGTTGAATTTAGTTATTTATTTAAATATACACACTTACTGACATTTCTTGTCTTAATTATCAGCGTTCGGGCTTTTATTGCTTCATTTCTGAGTCTATGTAGAAGGAGGTGCAGCACAAAGTAAAAGCACAAAGCCTCTGTGATCCACAGCACTCATCTGATTAGGAATCGGTGGCCTGTGGCGATAATATGATCAGTACATAAAGTTGGCATTTACAGTCATGACACGTTAGCTCATTGAATAAAAAGTTAAGTGTGCCAAATTATGTCTGATCCAAAATCGTGGAAGCCTTCTGTCACCTAGAAACGCAGACAAAAACAATAAAAATGCTGTTTTATACTTAAATGTATTTGAATGTTTATTTATTTATTTATTTTTGGCCCATTAAATGTAATTACAGACCTAATCTGGTTTTTCATATCTCTCACAGTAAATGAGCTTATGCTCTTCAGCCCCGCAGTTGGCTTTGCTGTTTTATAGGTCAGTAGGTCACATCAAATAGATTAATATCCTGAAAAAAGACCAGTTGAATCAAATGAAATATCCCGGGACTGTTTAAAGACAAAGACAGCGTGTTATCAGAAGAGACTTGTGTCAAAACCGATCATCTTCCAGTTCCATTCGCTCTCTGTCGCATAGAAGAAAAATATAGTCATTACAAACGTTGCTAATCACATTTCTGCCTTAACCCCATCAATAAAAGTGTATGTCTGTGGGCATGTTTACACGACAGCAGTGTACTAAAACGGAAAGGTTTTTCCTTTACATTTTTCACGTACAAAAAACAACGTTGTCAAAACGATTTCTGTTTAAATGGGTAGAGGTGGACAGTAGTGAAGTATTTTTACTCTACATAAGTACATATCTGCCCATTCTCACCAAAATGCGTACAAATAACATGCAGTGTGATTACCGTGCAATAGATAGACCAAATTACAATTTTGCCTTCATATGATACGCCAGTCCTTCCTATTCACTCATATGGCGCATCTTTTCATGTTGTTTATTTATTGGTTTCTAATTTTTTCTGTTTTTTGCCATTGTCACTTGGGCTTTGGGTTAGAGCGACTTTTTGTAACATAAAATGACATCCTAACCCCAACCCTGATTCAAACCCCAACTCCAAGTGGCCATGACTTAAAAATTGACAAAACATGGAGAAACCTATATATTAAAGCGACACTCCACTTTTTTTTAAAAAAATATGCTTATTTTCTAGCTCCCCTAGAGTTACACATTTGATTCTTACAGTTTTGGAATCCATTCAGCTGATCTCCTGGTCTGGCGCTAACACTTTTAGCATAGCTTAGCACAATCCATTGAATCTTATTAGACCATTAGCATCGTGCTAAAAAATAACCAACAAGTTTCTATATTTTTCCTATTTAAAACGTTACATTGTGTACTAAGACCGACGGAAAATTAAAAGTTGTGATTTTCTAGGCAAATATGGCTAGGAACTATACTCTCAATCTGGCCTAATAATCAAGGAGCAATGATCTTATGCACTGCCCGAAAATAGTCCCCTTTGTTACTTTCAATAGCAGGGGACTATTTTCAGTCAGTGCGTAATATCTCTACACCTGCTGCCACCATGTTACATCAGCAAAGTCCTTAATTATTACGCCAGTTTGAGAGTATAGTTCATAGCCATATCTGCCTAGAAAATCTAAACTTTTACTTTTCCGTTGGTCTTTGTAACCACAAAAGAGTCAAGTTTGAGTCAAGTAACTCTTTGGTTATTTTTTTGCGCGATGCTAATGGTCTAATCAGATTCAATGGATTATGCTAAGCTATGCTAAAAGTGCTAGTGCCAGACCGGGAGATCAGCTGAATGGATTTCAAAACAGTAAAAATCTAATGTTTAACTGTAGGGGAGCTGGAAAATTAGCATATTTTCAAAAAAAGTGGAATGTCCCTTTAAATGACATCATTAAAGCAAAACCCAAGCGAAAATGGTTTAAAAACAGAAAACAAATGAGAAACCAATAAAGAAAACGACAAGAAAAGATGCGCCATATAAGTGAACAGGAAGGACTGACATTTCATATTTGCAGTTTTGGAATTTGACGTTTTGGAGTTTGGCGTATCTATTGCACGATAATCACACTGCATGTTATTTGTACGCATTTTGGGTTATACCTAGTCAGAGTTTTTTTTCTTTGATTCACTTTTACTTCATTACATTCTAAACATATTTATTTCACTATATCTTAACTTTTATTTAAACTTTAATTTAACTAATTTGTGCTTTTTTACTTTACTCAAGTCAAAGCAAGTAGAAGTTTTACTTAAATGAGGGGTCTAAAGCTATTTCATGCATTCTGGTTTATTTCCACTTTTTAAGAGTTTGGATTTCTCAGAAGTGTCAGAAATAGGCAGTTGGATGTAGTTCCGGGTGATAATTCAATAACGATCATTTTCCCGATATAATTTTTCCCAATAAAACTATAATGAGAGTTCGATAAGTGATCGATAACGTTTACGCACTGTGCGTAATGCTGCACAAGCACTTCCGGATGCCACACGCGGTCTTTGTTTTTCAATCACAGTGTCTGTTATTAGACTTCAAGGAGTGAAGTAAGATAACTCAAGTTATTAATTTATTAGTATGGCCATATGATTTCTGGGAAACGGATAAGGCGGACGGAATTACGGAATCCAAAGGCGCGGAAACATCTTCCTTTGGTGTAATGTTGGACACGCAAACAGGTTTCGCCAAAGCCCAGAACACAGCAGACAAAATATGTACAGGATACTGAACTTTCTTTCAGTGTCCGCCTTGCGCGTGCATGCAAATGTCCACATAGCTTTAAAAGTATATATTTTTAGGACATTCACAAATTCAGGAAGGCTGAGGAAAAACAGCAGATCCACCACTGCAGTGAATATACTGTATGTGTGTGCGACTGTGCGTTCCCAGAGCAACGCGACACTCTTGACATCTATTTATCAGCGTGTATAGCTCAGTGAACTACGTTTTTTTCTTGTTTAAGTGAACATAAACAGCTGGATATTTATCAGTATAGTGAAACTTAAAGCAGTCTGTCTTGGGTCTTAAAGCGACAGTAGCCTGCCTCTTTCTGTGTCAAATTTTTATTTCATAACAAATATATTTACATTTAATACAGTATTTGTATTTGTCATGTTCTGAAAGATGACATGAAAGATTCAGACGAAACAATCTTGCTTTATTTCTATTATGGGCTATTTCAGTGCAGCAAGTACAGTGGAAGTCCTTATATGGGCACTTTAACCAAAATAGCGCGCACACACACACCAACCAAGAGTTGACACGAAATCAACGTCACCAAAAAGTGTGTTGTTGTTCAACTTCCTAAAGAACCAAGGATTATGGAAACAATGGATATAGTTCGTTTATCTGGGATAGCAGCGGAGTTTTGCAAGTGTGTTTGTTTAATGCTGGATTTCGTTAAAAATGGGGCGGTCCCAACCGTGTCATGAGTCGCAGGCAATAAGTAAAACTGCACCAAATGTCTGTGTGTTGTTGGTAATCGGCACGTAAGTGTATATAATGTAAACGACACAAACATGTAGTGAATAAGAAGTTATCCAGAGATAGTGGGATAAAGTTTTGTGTGTGTTGCTTGCTTTTGACTCGCTAAACCCGCGGTACCTCCAGAAGCTCGGGTTTATACTGAAAGAATAGGTACAGCTGATCTGTCTTTTATAAATCTGATAAAACTAAAGAGTCTTTGGATATATGAAGGATGTAATACTACTCTATAGGTACTCAAGTTAATAGGGGTGCTCCGATAAATGCAGATATACACTTATAATACATGGCCGATAACTATTCTGAATCGCACAGCCGATCTTATTCAAAGCTATTTCAGGTACTACGGCTTTTGATCAGTAAGTGCTTATCAATCTCAAATCACTGTTAGTTTGGGTAGTTTATAACATGGATTTGAAAATGCAAAACTCCTCAAACTTAATCATTATACATTTTCTTTATGATCATAAAAATACCTGAAAAGGTTTGAAGAACAGCAAAAAAAAATATTAAGTAATTTCCTGGAACTGCGTGTTTAATGGTTCTTCGTCTGCAGCGCATATTGAGTTTCTGCACGAGAGCGCCCTCTGGCTTTTGGATGTAGCAGCTTTTCACAGTATTATATTGAGAAGCAGAGCAAGCATCATCGGCCGATCAATCAATCAATCGGAGCATCCCTACAAGTTAACATGAAATATAACATGAAAATAAGCAGACATAGCATGTGTTATGTAAGCTTTAAGTAAAATTAAGAAAGTAAATTTTTATGTACTTAAATATTAAATGTAAAACAACAACGTATATTTATTAAATGTAGTGAAGTAAAACGTATGATATTATGCTTTGGAGTGTAGTAAACAACGATACAAATTATACTTAAAATACTTCACTACTTTTCACCTCTACAAACAGGGTTACGAAAAACAAGTAAACCGCTTTATTATACATATCAGGCCAGTAGTTGGCAATGTTATATGATGTATGAACACAGAACACGCTTTTTCGCACAATAAAAAACATAAAAAATTGCATGTTGAAACAGATATTTTTTTCAAATGCTTAGGGGTTTTTAAGGCCCCCAAACGGCGTTCTTGTATAAACAAACGGCCAAAGCAAAAAAGGTTATCTGTTTTTAGCTTTCCGTTTTTAGAAAACAATGACGTGTAAACTGTCTGTTTGTGTGTTTGTGCAATGATACTGATATTAGATGTGAGATGTTTTGCCCTCCTACAATGTAAACGTACACGCTTCTCAAATACCATGCAGAACATACACGCAAACAAATGCGTGTGCTAACACAAGAGAACTCTACATGTCTTAAGATCACATGTACCACGCCTGTGGCGTATAAATTCTTCACTGGTTGCCCTGTGCTTCGTTATCTGTTTGGGGAATTCGGTTGTTGATGCTGATACCATCTTCCCACTGCCAGAGGAGTCTATTCATACTTGTATGTTCGGGGCTTGATGGCTTCTTTTGGGCTTCCTTGGTCTCAGAGATAGACATTTCCTCTTTTATCTTTCCACGCTCTGCTAGCTGAATACTAAACTGCCTCCAGTCAGACCAAACGTCTTAACAGCAGAGCTGGCCAGCATTGTTTGCCTCACCATTGAACATGCTCGTCAAGATTCTGAGGGGAACCTAACAGCTTAAAAACCAGCTTTCCCTCCATACATGTGGATAAGCTCTTTACCGCTATGGAGACTTGGGAGTGTCAGGGCCCTCTGTGACCAACAGACAGATCGCTTTGATATGTTCGGTGTAAACTCTCGCTGTTACCATGCTAACGATCTGGATTTTGAGGGGGGGGGGCGGAACAAGATAAAATGTTTGAATGGCATACACAGTATTTACTCATTTACAGTATGTACATTATGTGTTATAGACATGAGCAGAACAAATGTCCATGCCATTTCACAATAAGGTTTCATCTGCTAAGGTTAGATTACGTAAGAATCTAACAATGATACTTAAAGGGACACTCCACTTTTTTTGAAAATATACTCATGTACTCTCATTCTAGCGTAATAATCAAGGACTTTGCTGCTGTTACATGGCTGCAGCAGGCGTAGTGATATTACACACAGCCCGAAAATAGTCCCTTGCTATTGAAAGTTACTAAGGGGACTATTTTTGGCTGCTGCGTAAATATCATTGCGCCTCCTGCAACCATGTAACAGCAGCAAAGTCCTTGATTATTACGCCAGAATGAGAGTATAGTTCCTATCCATATCTCCCTAGAAAATCGCAACTTTAAATTTTTCTGCCGGTCTTAGTACGCAATGTAACTACAGAAGAGTAGGGTTGGGAACCGATAACCGGTTCTGAATAAGAACCGGTTATCGGTTCCCAACCCTACTCTTCTGTAGTAGGTTTTTTAAAAGGAACCGGAACCGCACGTAATTCTTAAGTTTCGGTTCTAAAAGCGGTTCTGATGCGAGGCACGTGCAAAGCGCTTATGTCTCTTACCTCATGAATATTAATTACGTTGAGCCACTGTTTATAGTCACTCGCGCAACCAAATTAATGCAGCTTACCACAGAAAACACTCGGGCTGCTGAGGTAAGCTTTGTATACTTCGTGTTAAACATGTCTAAAAGTCAAAAGAGTGGATTCTAGGGCTGTTGACGGTACAGTGCGACCCGCGATGCCGTGCACTTCACTAACTATGAAAAATATAAAGTACAGTCTCACCCAGCGAGATGTCTTCAAGTTCGCGTGAAAGCAAACGGACATAAGACTCAAGAGTTAATGCGCTATAAACCGATATCAGTGATGACCCGCTGGCTTGGGGGCGGAACAATGAGGTAAGATATTCTTGGTCAAGGTTGCGAAAAAGTATCAATCTGCACTACCAGTATAGCAACATGCGTTTTCAGCACTGTGCAGACATTATAACCCCAAAAAGGTTCCTCACTTGAACCGTGTGTTGTTTCACGGATGAAAGTGATAAAATAAACACGCACATAGCCGCGCCGATCCCGTGGTCGCTCCGGGGCTCGAGCATCACCCACCGAAATGGCCATGCACATTATGCTCAATTGCTTCACATTTCGCATCTAAAACCATGCGGAAAACGTGATCGCGCCACTTTTCTCCAAAGCGCGTGGACGCGTCTGTCGTGTGTCGTTGCTAAGTAACCTAAGCATTGCTTTATGTTGTGACGAGCAGCCTCCGGCGAAAAGAAGTCAGATAATATGAACACGCATGTTTGTTAAGAAACGTATATCTGATCCTCATTTACATTTTTATATTTCAAAATATATGTATGCATTATATATAAGCCTATACACATGAACATACAAAAATTATTACTTGTACAGCAGCCTTTTCAGAAATATGACAAAACACTTGCTCCAGCATATAAATCTCAAATCATATGTTTGAGAACTACTGCTGCTATCATGTTCACTTCAACAGGTAGGATCTTACGAGGACTACAACAGGAATAAATGATATAGGCCTAGTGACTGAAAAAGTGAAAATATTAATCATTTTACATTTAAAATATTTTATCAGTAATTAATAAACACAAATTGAATTGTTTAAGTATTGTGCATTATTTTTTATTATATGGAACCGGAATCAGAACCGGAATCGTTAGGCAGAACTGGAACCGGAATCGGAAAATTTCTAACGATTCCCAACCCTACAGAAGAGTCAAGTTTTAAATAGGAAAAACATCAAAAATCTTTGGGTTTTTTTGTGCAATGCTAATGGTCTAATCAGATTCAATGGATTATGCTAAGCTATGCTAAAAGTGCTAGCGCCAGACCTGGAAATCAGCTGAATGGATTCCCTTTAACAAATTTTTTTTGTTTCATTCGACATTTACTAATAAAATGCATTTTAAGTTGTATAAATAAAGCATTGATGTATGCTAATGTAAGAACACGAATTAAAAAGAGTATATTAATAAAAACAATTAAGAGTTTCATAATTATTAATAAATTGTTCTTTATTGTTAGTTCCTAATACCTAATATATTATTATATCAAATGCAAAACAAATGTCAAAAATATAATGCTATTTTAGCGGTTTAGTGTCAAAATTAAAAAAATGTAAATTACTCATAAAATCAATATGGCAAGCATGGATCTATAAATGATTTACAAAGAAAATAATCGAAAAATTAATAAATAAGTCCACATGACTTAAAAAAATAATTTTTAATTTTGTTGTGTGATTGTAATATTTTATATCAGTAAGCTGTATGTAAACCAACAATAAAATCTGTAGCTTTAAGCAAAATAATCACAGACTAATACATTTTGTGTTTTATTAGGTCCCCTAGGTGGTGCCACATCAGTGAATCTCTCTCCTCAAGCACATCATACCACATGTGCAAACACACACACACACACACACACACACACACACACACACGCGCGCGCACGCGCACACACACAGCTTGGCCTGGTTTAGCAACCGAACAGATACATTTTTTCTAAGAAAGATTCATCAGATCATGGTCATCCTGAGCCTCCCTATCCACAATGAAACAGCACCATATGGTTGTGTCTTTAAGCCTGTGCATGTACAGCTTAATGACTGAGCGAATGTTCAAAGCAGGATGAGAGACTGTGTGGGGGGGGGAACAGACAGATAAAGACCGAGACATCGAACAAAAAAGAAGAGAGAGAGCAACCAAAACTCTCCTCTTTAACTTGTGAATGTGTGAGTTAGGGGACAACAGAGGAATATATACCGGGCTGGTTTAACAAACTGTCAGTAACCTCTGAAGTTAAATTGCTTCATGCATTATGAAACTGATACAATAGTTTGATGTATACATTTATAACCGTTATGCATTTATGTTCTAAAAAAAGTACCTCCAGTATGTGGACGATTTCATGCACGGCTTTCTACAGAAAGTGATGTAAAGACACAAACAACACTCAAACATGTTCATCCAGGGCCCATTCCCCTCTGCAAATATACACAGCTGCTTGCAAAGAATCCTGGGATGTGTCTACACAGCCAGCCTCACAACCTAATGAATGTTTACTCAAGCTGATTCAAACTGCATGACATTTTCATGATTTGGAGCCACCCATAGGCTTCTAGTGATCCCTAAATATTGCTGTGTCTATGGGTAATGACCACTTATAGTACAATGACCTTTCCATCTCATAACAACTTGATTTGATTATTGAATTCGAAATGGATATTAGGGATTATACCAATAATGGTACTAGTAAATGAAGTAACAATGACGCTACTCTTAAATTTAATTCCTGAACATAGCTGCATTAGAAGACGTTAACCGTTTTGATTTTTACCAGTGCTTTGCTTTTGAAATTGGTTAAAATTGCTTAATGTGAGTGTTTTCTGCCCATAAAAGGGCTGTCAAATCTACATTATAGGACAGTTAGCCGCTGTCTATATTCTGATTGGTGTTTCAAGAGTGCCTGTCAACACCAATCTCAAGTAATTTTTTGTGATTTACTGTTTTCGACATAAAATCATCCTACATAATGTCAAGAACATTCTCCATTATTTCGCAATTTCCATTCCATTATATTTACATTATTTATTATATCATAATTATGCTGCACTCTCCATCTTTTGATATTACACACTTTGTACTTTGTGGAAGTAGAGAATTTGGCTGGGGTGTCTCCAGTGCTCCAGTGGTTGGACAGGTGGAGACTGGGGGACACGGGGCAAGAGAAGAGCTTAAAAAAGATAGCTATGATTGATGGAGTCGAGCTTGGTCTATATAAAGGTCTGCAGAGACTGCCAAGAGATAATCAGAAAGTAGGTGTTTGTGGGCTAACCCTCCTTAACGCACACACAGACACACACACACACACACAAATTCCTTGCGTGCGTGCGTGCACCCAAACATGGGCCCGCCTCTACCTCCAAATTATGAAGCAGTCAGGAACACCGATGATGAAATTCTGAAGGTCGGCCGTAACAAGAGGCATCGCACAGGGGTCGTGGCCTCTCGCTGGCTGTGTGTTTTGTTCTTTGTGCCCCCACCCTCCCTACCAGCAGCACCCAACATCGCCTCCCCAACCTTTATGTTTGTGTGGAGGTAAGGTTAGAATAAGGAGGGGGGAGTTGCTTTATACCCCTGTTTATCTGCTCCTGACCTCTAGCCAGCAATTCTGCTCTTGATAAGAGGAGAGCTGGCCTCATGATGTGCACGCTGGCGGATATCAGGCCTGTATCCTTGTGAAATTGATTACTCAAACCCAGGGTGCGTGCAGAATGTAATAAATAGAGATGACACAGACGGCACACGCAGAGGTGGCGGCTGATGGGCAACCGCCTCACCAATTACCTGCTGCCCACTTAAAACAGAGGTCAGCCAGGCAGAGGGAGGGCAGTTGGGAGTTATGGTTATTTCTCGGTCCCTCCCTTGGAGCAAGGGCATACTGTTTCTGGATACCTGCTGTGTTGTTTTGTGCGTGCATTTTTATGTGTGTGTGTCTATTCGGACGCACGGATGTGTGTGTGTATGTGCTCGCAAAAACATGCTGTGAGCAAGCATGAGGCCTCATAAGTCTAAGGTCTCTGGTGCTGGTAATGTTGTTAATGAGGAGAGGGCACTGCGATACCTGGAGGGTGCTGGCTGCTAGGAGAGCAGTGTATGTGTGTGTGCTTGCAGAACAGAATGCATTTTTCAGCTAAAGACCCCATTAAATCTAAATCTGAGTTATCCAGCTATTGTTCATATGTGGTATATATTACTGTACTCTTAAACAACGTCTGAAACACTGTCAACTTTGGAAAATAGCTGTTTAATAAAAATATTTTTCATGTTATAGTGAAAATGTTTTCAGTGTATATAACAGGGTTCCCGCTCTAAGCCAAATGTCAAATTCCCTGACTTTTCACTGACTGAAAAGCTTAATTTTTATGACCTATAGCAGTGGTTCCCAACCTTTTTTACTTTAAGGCCCCCTAGTTGCCCACAACAATTTTTGAAGGCTCCCCACTCACTCAATTCTTTCCAAATAAAATTAACTAGAGCTTGGAATGACTAGACAAATTCGCTACTAAAATGGCAAGAAACATTTTAATTTTTGTTTGTTTTATCTTATTTTAATGCTTGTTTTGTCCAATTTGTAATAATTTTAAGTCATCTTGAGGCCCCCTTGGAAATCTGCTGAGGCCCCCCTGTAGGCCACGGCCCCCAGGTTGGTAAACACTGACCAAAAGTATGTTTAAGATATCTTGAGCCTGATAATCTAGTGTACACCTTGAGTTGATAAAAAATTGCTTAAATGCATGAAATGAATAGACAGTGCAAATAAAATGGATGATTGGATGGTATTCCTTACCTCACAACTTAAAGGACAAGTTCGGTATTTTACACTTAAAGCCCTGTTTTCAGATTGTTTATGATGAAATAGAACGGTTTTGACTGAAATTTCGACATATGCGGCTGCCCTGAGAATTTTGGGGGGTTTGTGTTTCACCTCCCACCTTTACAATGGGTTTAATGGTTTACTGGAACAATCCTTCCTAAAATGCATTAAACTTTCATTTACAAAGACATGAAACTCACCGAGTGGTCAGGGGTGTTCACTGGTATGCTCACACAAAAATCGCTGCAAAATACGCATTCCAACGGGTTTTATTGTAGTTTTTCCCAACTCCATTGACTTGTATTAGATTTGCTGTGAGGTACGGTATTACTCCGCGCTGGGAACTTTGTTTCTATTCTTGCAATGGCGGATTAGCGCCACCACCTGGCTGGAGTGTTTATTATTCAAGCTCTCAGCGGAAGAATGTACGGGTGTGAGGCGTTTGGAAAAATAGGTTCACAAGTTAACAACGAATGCTAAAACAGCTGTTGGAAAGCATCTTTTGCAGCGATTTTTGTGTGAGCATTTCAGTGAACACCCCTGACCCCTCGGTGAGTTTCACATCTTTGTAGGCCTGTCACGATAACAAATTTTGCTAGACGATAAATTGCCTCGGGATTTATCGCGATAGACGATAACATTGATGCTCCGGGACCATTATAATAATGCAGATACACCTTTTCAAAGATCTATAAACTTTTATTTCTAAACAATAAGTAATACTGGAACTGGAAGACATTTTAAATATCCACAAGAAATGAACAAAATAACAGGATGATTGCGTTTTAGGTGCATATGCATGTTTGTCGTGTTGCCACTTTTAAGTGCTACGTTTTTAACACAAATGCGACATAACGGCTCGTTCAGGTTTAGTGGTTCACCTCGGTCATTAGTTTTAAATCCAAAGTACTCCCACACTTCAGCTGTAGCGTTTGGTTTTGAAACTTGGCTGTTTACACTTGGTATTAAGATGTGTTTTTGATCAGATCACAAGTGGACGAGAGAGACACATTACGTTTACACCTGGTATTTAAATCCGTCTCTTTTGTCCACTTTCGACCGCTTCTGTCCTTACTACTGTGAGGGGGTGGTCTGTCGAGACGGTGGGCGAGTCTCTCCACTGTCATTTAAACGCCAGCGGGAGTAATTATGAGTTTATATGGACGCAAACTAATATTTTGTCCACTGCTTGTTTAGCAAGTAAACACGCTGCACAGTATTTTCTACATGTATATGTTAGAGCTTTCTCAGAATTTTTAGCGCAATTGATGAAATAAGATCGCGCAACTTTCACACGCTTGCAAAATGAAACTGCAGAGATCACCCGCTTTAGTTTATCAATGAAAGGCTAAAAATAGCACTGTTCACCTTGTGTCAGAAAAGTCAGAAAAGACGTAAAACATTGTGATCCGATCGATGAAAACGCATGTTAATGACAAGTGTAAACAGCCTCTAGTAAATCCATCTTTTTCTCCAACTCTCGTCTCAAGTGTTTTCTCCTGCTACACTCCTCACGCGGCGCTCATCCTCCTCAGTACGCCTACTGTGATAGGCTACGCCAGGAGTCCCCCCTCCCCACACAGATCATGCGACTGACAAATGACTGACGAGGGTTCACTTCTTGTCACTCGTTGCACGGAGCGGTCATCCAGTCTCTTTGGTAGAGAGAGAGAAAGACAAGGAAAACAAACAAGCATGCAAATGTGAATTATTGCGGCCGAAAAAAATGATCGAGCTCGTTTTATTTACCTGCAATTCATCGATTTATCGTTTATCGCGACAGGCCTACATCTTTGTAAACGAAAGTTTAATGCATTTTAGAAAGGATTGTTCCAGTGCACCATTAAACCCATTGTAGAGGTGGGAGGTGAAACACAAACATCCGAAAATTCTCAGGGCAGCCGCATATGTCGAAATTTCAGTCAAAACCGTTCTATTTCACCATAAACAATCTGAAAACAGGGATTTAAGTGTAAAATACCGAACTTGTCCTTTAACAAGCGGATTACATTTTTAACTAAAAAAAACCCCTGATATTTCATGACTTGGTCAAAAAATATAAAGTTCCCTAACTTTCAATGTCTGGATTATACTTAAAATTTCATGATTCCTTGACAGAAATTCAATGACCCGTGGGAACCCTGTGTATACGTATCAGTGCATAAAAACACAATTATATATTTTTTATTAAAATTATCACACACACAAAGTATTAGGATAACTAAGGTAAAAATGCTCTGCTTGATGTGGAGTCAAGAAATGTCTTATTCGGCCCCTTTCAAAGGTGAATATAAGAGAAAAGTACAGAATGTCACACTCAACAAAACAACATGTACACTGAAAAAAAGATTCATTCAATTTACTCAGTTTTTTTTAAAGGTAACTGGTCGCAATCAATTTATTTAAGCTACATTTAAACAAACAAACAAAAAACTTATGTTTAAATTAATGCAACCACTTACCTTAAAAAAATGTAGTAAATTGAATGAATAATTTTTTCAGTGTATGGATTTTAAAACTTCTGTCTAATTTAATCATATTGTGTCCATTGGGTCACAAGCATTGAGTGATAAGCTGTGTTCTGATCGAGGAACAACCTTCTGATATTTCTGATGAAGCCAGTACGGAATTGACTTATATTGCAATTCATTGACTGTTTGCTAGAGGCTGGCTCCAAAAGAGAGTCAATTCCCATAGACCTCCATGTTAAAATGCCTAACTTCAGAGCAAAAAATAATGTGTTTACAGCCTGGTACACAAATTGTTTTGGGTCTGTATAGCCAACTTGTCTTTGATGACAACTGTGATGGGGGTGAATTTTTTTGTAACTCATCGGTTTCAATTATATTAAGCCTTAAAGTTCTGCATTATTAAGGGCGTGGCCACTTGAGTGACTTGGCCATTGCTGTCACTACAGTCGAGCTAGGTGGGCGTGGTTACAGCAACCAGCCACCTCAGCTTCATCCACGTCTGCCTTTTTACCAATTTTCGGTTATCTGTGAGTGATGCGCGGCCAACATGGCGACGGCAGGCACAGCCTACTTTTGTCTCCAAAAAAGCTCTTCACAAAACTATGGGTGACGTCACGGACATCCATATTTTTTACAGTCTGTGGTCCTGATGCATAAATTGTTCACACATGAAAAGCAAAGTGTGTGTAGTATCGGTCTGATACAGTGCTTCTGCAGTCCGAGTCTTGCATTTGGTGACAGTATGCATAAGTTCGAATGCAGGGTTGTTGTTCTTTTTTAAAAAAAGCATGTATGTTAAAATCAAATGTTAATAATAATTGTTACATTCTGTACTCTTGTCTCATTTTCATCTTACACACTTTTTGTTTCATAGCAAACAGGGCGATTGTCTTTATTGTTCATATACTTATAGACATTTGAACGGCTCTTATGTCACACAAAGCAGTGTCTCTTTCTCTTCTCATTCCTCTAATGTAAATCAGTTATATGGTCTAAAGCAGCCCTCCTGCACAAAGCCTGTGTTATCACTTTCATGATGCACAGTGCCTTCCATTCAGGCCTGGCCATTTCCTGTTGTCCTCATGGCCAAATGTCAGTGTATGATGATCAAGGACACTGACACGACTGTCTGGCAAGGTTACAGTTTAGGTCGTCTAATTCACTTTGCTGGCAACAGGATGCCTTTCACTTTAGTTAGCACACATGTTCAGTACATCTCGGTGTCATTAACAGAAAGCGGTGGTCAATAGAGCTCTATACATTTATACACACCACTAGGGGGGTGACATTTTGAATATATACATTTATATTACATGTCATTTACACTCTTAATACACTCTTCATGTTATATTATCTATGGATATTGAATAATTTAATGCTGAGTGACACATTGTTTACATCACTGATGTCTTCCCTTGGATTAAGCTGATAGGATTACATGAGAGATGATACATATCAGCATACCCTCTGATGTTGATTCATGTTTTGTCCTGCTATTACTTCTATTAAGGGGGGGGGGACTTTTAGTGCACCAGTTTGAATTTTCCTACAGCACTTTGTTAAAACCATTTGTTGTTCCAATTTGGTAATGACACTCCCTCAAGTTTGAATGCCAAGACTTTGTTTCACCACCAACAAAATAAAATGCATCAAAATGTGTGTACATGTGACCTCTAACCCAAAATAACTGAGATCAAAAAGATATTAGGCTACTATTTGCGATACTTGAATAATGTAACAAATTATAGGCGCACTTATGGCGCTTTTCCATTGCATAGTACCCCACGGTTTAGTTTATTTTGGGTCAGGTCAGCTAACTTTTGGGAGCTTTTCCATTGGGTGCAGAACGTAGTACCCGATACTTTTTTTCGTACCACCTCAGTTGGGGTTCAAAGTGACCCGAGCTGATACCGAACGTGACGCGAAAACACTGTAGATCACTGATTGGTCTGAGAGAATCGTCAGCGTCCTCGCTATAATGTAATTAGCTTTAGCTTATAGTGCTAGCTTGTGCTGTCTCGAGCATACATGTTGTCATCTGTGCTCTGCCATAAGTTCCCAAACTCCATTTTAGCGATGATAAACGCGATGTGTAAACATCTGTTTGTGGTGGCCAATTTTAATTTTGTGGTAGACAGAATAAATGAATGTATGGGAATGTACAATGACGCTCTCACTTGTATGATGTCGATGGAAAAGCTAACCACGTCGAAGTGAGGTGCGCTGACCCGACCCAAACTAAACTGTGGGTTACTATGCAATGGAAAAGCGCCATTACACTATCCAAACCAAACTGCGCCCAGGTGCGTTTGAACCCCAAAGCCTGGTTCGTTTTACTAGTGTAAACGCTCTGTACCGTACCCTGGCGCGGTTTGGTTAATCGTGCCCTGGCCGTCTTGCAGAAGTGGGCTCGAGCGCGGTTCACTTGGGCTAAGGCACGGAACGCGCAATGTGATCGCAAATTTGATTCCAAAGGAGAGACGTCAATTGCGTGACCACTCACCTTCATTTGTCTTTGTAAAAACCTTCTGCTGCGCGCAGCAGGGTTATGTGAATGTCTGAGCTAAAATGCGACAGACCAACTAAGCAATATGACGGCATGTGAGAGGGTTGTGTGTTATCGGGCACCAAACACAACACAGACTTAACATTACAATGGTTTCCAGTGTTACAAGAGGGCTTTACTTCCTGCTTCAAAACAATCGCATCCTAATGATGAAAGCGCGCCCGGGGTCGGATCGATAAAAGTACAGTGTGAGTGCGTGGTTCTGGGGGAGAAGGGAGGGGGGACAATTGGGCTGGGTCACAGTTTGGGTTGGACAGTGTGAGTGCGCCCTAAGAAAGTTACAAACCAAACAAAGAAACTAAATTTAAAATCAAATAAGCCAAACCAAAATGTAAAAAGTGAAAATTAATATGCTGAGCAAATTAAAATCTAAGCACTTGAGGGTCTACAGGTATTAAAAGTTTAAATATGCAAGTGCTGATCTTTTGAAGATAATCTATCCATCAAACATTTGGAAAAATAATGTTAGGATTCCAGACGAGATGTATTATAAAAAATGGAAAAAAAATGATAAAGCCCTGATATCATGGACAGCCAGAAAGTCAGCTGGGAAACAGACCATCACTTCCCTGCCGACTAATAAACAATGAGCAGATGACGTGTCACTCAAGCACGATTACTTTCATCCTCTATTTGCGTAACCCCTATGTTCAAACCATGTTGAAATGACTTCTTCCCACACGTGATGCATTATATGATTGACCTGTTTGGACGGTGGCATTTCAACAATATTCCTTCAATTACACACACAGTTATAGCAGTAAGCAAACGCATTTATCCAATACTGAACTCATTACTAAATACATTGAATTTCCCTTCGCAGGGATGAATAAAACATAATTTAATTCCAACTGTGGCCATGTTATCAAATTTATGAAATTGGATTTACAGATTTTATATCCGCCACAGCTACATTGTGGCTCTTGGTGTGGTTATTCATACAGTTAAGGGAGCTCGGGGCAGGGCTCTCCTGCAGGGTAATAGTGTACAGACAACCTTAGAGATTTGGAGCTGGCAGTTTCAATGAAGAAATCTGTGCTGCTGTTGGCTGCCTGGCAGACCTTTGTATCCATTTGTTCCACTTGCCTGCCTCTCAATGAGTTTAATCAGCTGAGAAAAAATTGTGAAAGGGGTGTTACCCAACCCGCCCATACCTAAGAGCCCTCACAGCGCCAGCACACACACATGCACCATTTCCATTCTCCATGCGTCAGTGTTAGAGTTGAGGGTCCCTCTCTCCCCTGCTTCCTTGCGGATTATCAAGTACACTTCAATTACAGCCGATCGATACACTTCTGGCTGGAAAGGGGAGGGCAAGGGAAATTAGACAGACTTTAGGTATGGCTGTGACTACAAAGCAATGGATTAACGCTGATATGCATCTCTTCATTTACATCAGGAATGGGCTTGTTGCCCCTTCACCGCAACCCCCAACTTTTGTACGGCTCCTACTCTCGCTCGTGCGAGCTCTAATTGAAAGGCGAGTTTTTGAGAGATTGCCTCTTTAAGTGCTTGGCAAGGTGAGGGCAGCCCTGTCATATACTGTAAGGAGGAGCCAATAACTGCCTTACACAAATTTAGCATAGATCTAATGACTATAGAGACTCAATGATGGAAAACCCTCGCCAAAGTGAAACTTCCTTTATGGATCGACACAATTTGCACTTTGAATTCTGCACTAAATAGCCAAACATTATATATTTAAAATGTAAATACTGCATTCGCAGCTGTGATTTAAGATTGATGCAGACTTGGGTGTGAAATGGTACAGTAAATAGAAGAAGAGAGAAAGTGGAGGAAGAGATAAGAAGTGAATGGGTCCCCTAGTGGCAGAAGTGAAGGTCTGTGTTGTCTGGCCCCAGGTCATCAACCCTGCCCTCCCTTCCTCTGTATCTCTCTCTCTCTCTCTCTCTTCCACAACCCCCACCTTTTCTCCACAGAGACGATAAAAACAGTGCAGCACCTGAGTCTCCCCCTGTCTGCACATCCGGGCCTCCGCGGCCCACAGATGCGCTCTATTTATCCCCCTTTACACACACATAGTGCTCATGCTTTTTGTTATTAAAAAAGAATGCCACATACTCGTGCCGAGTGTCATTTATAAAAGTTTTGGCTTTCATTGTATTATATTTCATCACTACATCTGATCACTTTTGTATTTTTGCTTTGTATTGAAACCTCCACTGAGGTCAATCAATACCAAGCATAAAGATCAATTATCACAGCGTGCAAAAAGTCAAGCCTTTTAAATAACTGCCTGAATAGGAACTTCCATGTTTTCTTCACCGTTTTAATCAGAAAGTGGAGATGGAACGTGAAAGGCCAAGTGGACGAGTTAATCCGGAGTCTATTCTGCAGTTTGTTGTGATCACTTTAATTTAGTTGTCTGGCCGGTAAGAGGCCTCAGGTTGCAGAGACTGTTGAACCGTAACCTCTCCGTCCTGCCTGGGTCAGAGTCCTATTACACCCTCTTTCCCCGAGTGCAAAAGAGTGGCTTTAGAGCTCACAAACAGCCTCTGCCTCCTAAAATAAAGATGGCTCTGCTGTGAAAGGCTTTCTCTACATTCCCTCACCACCGCGCACCCCCCCGGCTCCCGTCTCCCCCAACCCCCTTCCCGCTGCAATCTGTCCTGCCAGCTCCCACGGTTTGTCTTTGGAAGTGATCCGTCCCCGAGCGTTCGGCAGAGCCACTCCATGTTCACATCCCCCAAGGGGCCTTCCCTGCCTGCCCACAACCCCTTGCTTTCTTTTGTCAGCCAAATGGATACCAATTAAATCAACTGTTCTCCAATTAGGATTTGGAGAGAATCTATCTTGTTCAGTGTTTCGAAAATCCCAGGCCCTGGCTCCCTATCTTTTTTCTGGTCCTTCATTCTCTGGTACCAACCTTTCCTGGAATCAGTTACTTAGGGAGGGTAAGTGCTTATTTCCTGCAACGCGATACTCCCAAGCTGTTTTTTCTTGAACTTTTCCCTATTCTTTTTTCCGTATGTGTTTGTGCAATATGTTAACAGAGCGTTTTGCCAAACATTGGTGAGATTATACGTTTGGAGCAATTGGAACTGTTTCGCTTCGTGAAATGACTCAAATGACCTCAATTACCTGTTAATCATAGCGTCCCTTAATGGGCACTCTGTAAAGCGACGCTTGTGATCTAAGTACCGCAATGAGAGAGAGAGACAGTGCAAAGAGCCACGAGTTACCTTGCAACTTGGAGGATGGTTGGAGGTTTGGAAAGAGTAATTTTCTCGCTCAGCAATAACAACAAAGGTCAAACAATACACATTAATAAAAATAAAGCATTCTGGGAATGCCAGCCACTGCACATAAAAACTCACCACGCACGCATAAATTCTCCCGCAACTGGTAGAAACCAGGACCCTGTGTGATAAATGAAGTGATGTAATACATGAAGGACTGTGCGGCAGGCCTAGGGGTATCTTAATTTGAGGACGTGGGCCACGGAGGTGCTTGGATGCCATCCACGTCATTATTGCCTATTAACCGAGTTGAGAAAGTATGCCCTATTGTGCTCCATGTGACTGGGCAACACCCCCTCCTGCCACTCGAAATCACATCCAGCTAAACAAACCACCCAGTGAAGCTTCCTGCCGTGCACAGATTGAGACCTGTGGCCCTGCAGAATTTACAGGGCCCCTTTCTCTCTCTCCGGCTCTCTCTCTCTTTTTATTTGACTCTTTCTCACTTTCTGGATGAAAAACAATACTGTCAAGCCACATGTTGAGGCTTTTAAGATTCTCTTATTGTTTAGTAAATCATGTCAAAACAGAGCACAAGCTTAGCACTTAGTTTACCCTAGTTTACATTAGTATTTTTTCCAAGCTCCTCGCTGCCTACCATTTTAGATGTGAACAACATGACAGGCAAGTGAAAGTTTGTATGACATGCTTTAATAGTATTCATTTTTTCTGGACTAATTATTGTGTAGAGATATGGCGTAATGTGGAATAGGAACGATTGCTCAGCTGTATGGCATTACATTAAATGCCACAATGTAAAGGCTTTTTCATTCTACAGTACCATTAGTAGATATTAACAGATATTGCAATAAAACTGTCATTAAATATAAAAACACGTCTATTGTTTACTCTCAATAATCCAGTTACATCGTTTGCTGACCTTCACAATGCACATTTTGCGTTA
The DNA here is from genome assembly GCF_030506205.2 of Paramisgurnus dabryanus. Lineage (NCBI taxonomy): Eukaryota > Metazoa > Chordata > Actinopteri > Cypriniformes > Cobitidae > Paramisgurnus > Paramisgurnus dabryanus. Next base: position 22,364,172 of record NC_133345.1, on the reverse strand, counting down.
AAAGGAAATCAGGAAAGGGCAGAATGAAAGGTTGCCATGCACACTGCAATCACTAATATTGCTTTCAAATGTAATAGGTTTTTATACTTCTACTTTATACTTCAACTAATCCGAACATTGTGACATTGCACTGCAAAAAAGGAGACTGTGCCTCCAAACGTCAAACAATCATACTTAAATAAAGTTATTAATAGTGAACAATATAAGTCATGTATAAGTCTAACCGGCCCGCCTGGGAGATAGAGACATTCACGATAACAGTCTCAATCCTGCCAAGGCGACGAATTGACAGCTGAAAATCAGCAGCCGCTCCATCTTATTCATAGTGCCGGACAATGTGCTAATACAGTTGCCTGGATGCTGAACCTCCCATCTCTCCTGATGGCCCCCCACCTTTGATGTGTCATGCGCTTTTAATATAAGAATGAAGCTCGATTGTGCGTTCGCAATAAAGGCCCTTTTAAGTCCATTTTGGAACAAAGATGGTAAGTGACATTGTTCAACAAGAGATTGACCTCCAGTGAGCCCCTGCAGGGTGAAGTTTCTACAGGGGCTGTGAGGAGCTCTTGAGAGAGAGATGGTGAAAGGCGTGTGTGTAGGGAGAGCTTTGCATTTCAAGACCCTCCCTATTTCTTTTACTCTTATCGTATAGAGGAAGAGACTGGTGGTAAAAACGCTTATGGAGGGTTATTAAAGGCGCAGATGATAAACTGTTCTGCTATGTAATTTCGAACTTCACTGGGGGAAAAAATGCTTGGATAAAGAACACAGGCAATATAAATGTCATATATTTTGTCGGCGTACGCGCACACTTACGGTGCTTTCATTTACAACTCTCCCACGGATTATGACCATCATGCTCTGTCCATGTAGGTTATAAATAAATCAATCGTTAGATTTCAGCTCTCGGCTTGTTGCGTTTTTCGTCGAGAAGGATGCCTGCGATATAATCATTACAGATCAGGGGACACACAGGCCAACAAAAATAACATCTGTCTCCAGACATCCATGAACTTCGAGAGGCCTCTACCTCACAGCTGAACTCCACCACTCTCCAGTCAGGAAACCATCTGATTGTGCATTTAATGAACCCAAAAGTACAGCGTGTGTTTTTCCAGCTGTGTTCTGAAGCAGGTTTTAAAGTGCATAAACACACAGAGTAAATATTCACCAGCGCTGTAAATATAAGTTGATTGATCCATTGTACCGCTCTCAATTGCAACCGATACACGCACAAACTTCACATTTGCACATAATCACACAGTCAGCTAGATAATAAGGCAATTGATCTTCTAATTGTTGCATTTATGATAAATATGTAACTTAAGTTATTATGATATGGGAGTTCATAACCATCACAGACCTTGAGAGAATATTTTGCTTAGCAGTCGACCGCTACGGGTTATTCAGGGGCCGATTTTTATCATACTTAGTCCCGCCCAATCCTATATATGTATGTATATATATGGTGACAGCATTGGTGATATGTCATGCAAACTTGCCTTCATCCTATTCTATTCATGCACTACATGGCCAAGGCCTTTTCAGCACAAATCCGCAGCCCCGCTTTTACATAAGATAAATAAATGAACAATCGCCGCATTTTTTCCACTGCCTAATTCCAGAAGAAAAAAAGGAAAAAACAATTAAAACCCCTTCTTCTTTCCATCCAGACCATTCCCACGCATTTCTTGGCAGAAGATTCCTGATGATCTCCAGAGGCCTTGCTTCTTTTCCAGTCTGCGAGGAACTTGTCAGGAAAAGATCTACATTTCCCAGAGAGAAGTGTAGGCGAGAGTGAGCGGCACACAGTAAGAAGGACCAGCAGGGCAAGAGGAAGGGGGTGGAGGATGTTCATGCGGAGAAAGACGGAGAAGAAAGAGAAAGTCAGGGAGTGCCTTCTCAGAGAGGGACGCAGCAAGATACAGTTTTGTGGGGCGAGGCAGTCAAGCTATCCAAATGGGAGCCATAGCCACAGGAAGCGAAAGAGGAGCAGCCAGAAGTAGGGTAGGGCTGAAGAAGAAGGGAAACATTCAACGGCAAGTCCTGCAAGACCATTATCATCTGACTTTTGCTCTTTCGCGAAAGCCGAAAATAGGGAGGCCATATTAAGCAAGCAATGAAAGAGATTTCAATTCCATAATCAAACTATTGTTCTTCTAACTCTGACCCAGGGAGCACAAGAGCATGGCTAATCAGTTTAACCCTTCGATGCTAGACTTGACTTTTGACAGTTTCACATGATCTGTAGATGACAGCAGTGCCAGGCCCTTTCGAGAAGATCACCATTGCTCGTAGTACCGCAGGGGCAAAAAGCCCCGACCCTAGAGCCGTACTGACCTGCCAGGGCGCACCTCTGCCCGAGGGTCTGCCTTAAAACTTCAACACAAAAGCAATCTCTTAGACAGCTGCTCCCAGTCTCTCCAACTGGCACTTCTTCTTTAGAGGTGACATTATCCTTATTCTAATGAGGGGTTTACAGCTTTTGTTTTTGGATTGGTGCTGAGTTTTTGCTTTTTGACCCTAATAGGATGGTCCAGGTCAGTAGAAGTCTCACCAGGGTCAGGGAAAGTGACAGGAGTGTCAAAACTGATTTGAAGTGACGGGTGAAGGAACAGGTTGGGCAGACTGGTACACATTACTCTCCCATATTTTCTTTTGCAGGGAGGGACAAATAGTCTTTACACTTTTTTTTCCAATTCTGACGACAGCAACCCCCCCCCCCCCACACACACACACAAAAAAAATGCTGCAATTGATTGACATGGAAAAAGTAACAAACAGAGGGTTTTGCTTTAGACTAACAAGACTGTTTTGTTTGCATGTGACCCTGTCATATGGCAGTTCAATAATAGCATTTTCAATTCACATTTCAGTAAGACAAATAAATAGAATCAAATATATAAAATAAAAATATAACTACTATAATAACTATTTCAAATGAAGATTTTAAAATGTTGCTTATAATCTGTTAATACAGACACCAACTTGAATGACATTTCTAGCTTAATTATATAATCGTGATGCTATTCGCTTGAGATCAATACAACATATCTGGATTCTTTATTAGTTGTTTGTCTTGTAACTACTTGGAGAGAAACAACCCAATTACCCTCAATAAATGCATCCAGCGAATGCCAGTACCACATCTCATATCTTCAGCCGTGCGGTTTCCAGCTACTATAGACCCAACACACTTCAGTTTGTCTTTATTAGGCAACAAGCAGGTTTAATCAAAGCTGGGGAGGCTGTGTACTTTCCTTCTTATAATGTGCCATTAAGCCCTATTCGGTGCAACTGAACAGTTGTCACACAAAGTGGAGAAGCCCAAAGTAATCAATGGTAGTTAAGAAGTGTAATTTATCACCATGCCACAGACAGGGCCACGTGGAAGCAGGTCTAGTGCAGACCGGGTGAGGCTGAAATGGGAAGATCAGGCTAGGTGGAGGTAGTGGTCTTATATGGGTCAAGGCACAATTAGTCTTCATCTGCCTCGTGCCATGACCGCTGACAGAGCCCCAGTTCAACCTCTGCATTATCAAGCTTTATCAATAGAACAAAATTAAAAGCTATTGATCTCTGCATAGGTGTTTTCCTGAACTGCCATACCTTGTAGCAAACTTAGAAAAAGTTAAAGAACACGTCTCAGTTAGGGGATTACGAGAGATGTGGTGCTATGTCAGATACTGTAAAAGAAGATCCTATCTTTTACCTTTTAAATTAAGTCACCACTGGTGATACTGTCGAAATGTATTGGACTCTTTTCTCAGCACTGATACCAAGCTCTCCCTCTAGTGTCTGACGCCAGCACTCTCAGTGGAACTGAAGGATGATGACACACTTCTTCAGACAATAGAGTAAAAGTGATTCAATATCACTAGCATTTGAATCTTCTGCAAAATATTCAAAATCAGACTGACTGATGCTTGCAAATAAATGGGTCTTTCGGTAGTGCGGCTCGTGAGGGGTGAATTATAAGTCATGGATACTGTAAAGTGTAAAACATTAAAATACACTTACTGAATTATAACACAGGAAATTACAAACAAAGAACCATAAGAAAACAAACCTTCAGGGCTAACTAAACATAATCTAAACCAAATTAAATGCTATGGGAAGCTTTGCGATATCAGTAAACAAATCCAGTACGCCTTAATATGAATTAATATAATGAATTATAAATGAAATGATGTGGACTGAAGTATATTAGGATATTAATTATATTAAGTAAGGGATAATGTATAGGTACCAGGTTGTTATTGCAGAAAAAAAGCCCAGACAATGTGATCAGGACTCAGTGTCTTGTATCACACTGAAGAGGCCTATTTTGCGCTAACAACCGGCTGACTGTACATTATCCTGCTTATCACTATTTACCTCTGAAGTAAGGAAAGAAACATAAAATATTGATTTAAAATATTTTATTTACAATTTTTTAATGAATCCAGACCTTTAACGAGGAAAAAATGTTTACTTTCAATGTTAAGATAAGACTCATATTCATACACTCATATATTATGGAAAAAAAAACACTTTTTTAATCGAAATTAATCTATGCCCAGTAATAATTTATATACATTTTTGGTTTAATATTAAACTATACCTGTTGAAATGATTTGTGGCATCCGGGTTACCATGTGTTATTAGTTTCAGGCGGTTGTTATCTCGAAATAACATATCTTGGAATGCCACAACTGGCCAATCACAATCAGTTCAAATGGCACAAACACACTATTTGGTTTAATTATTTGTAAATATAATGCCATATATGTTATTAAAAGACATATTTATATGAAAGCTGAGCAAAGATTAATCGTGATTAATTGCATACAAAAATAAAAGTGAATTTTTGCCTTATATATGTGTGTGTACTGTTTGTAATTATTATGTATATTTAAACACACAAATACATTTTAGAACATTTTTTTTTTGTTAATATATAATATACAATATATAAAAATATAAATGAATATATATAAATGAATATATATAAATGAATATATATATATAAATGAATATATATAAATGAATATATATATATATATATATATATATATATATATATATATATATATATATATATATATATATATATATATATATATATATATATATATACACACACACACACACACACACACGTATATGTTTCATAAATACATACATGAATGTGTGTGTATTTATATATATAAAATAATTACAAACAGCCCACACTCATATATTATGCAAAAAAAATCACTTTTATTTTGTATGCGATTAATCGTGATTAATCTATGCCCAGTAATAATTTATATACATTTTTGGTTTAATATTAAACTGTACCTGTTAAAATTATTTACGGCATCCGGGTTACCATGTGTTATTAGTTTCAGGCGGTTGTTATCTCGAAATGGCATACCTTTGAATGCCGCGACTGGCCAATCACAGTCAGTTCAAAAACACACTATTTGGTTTAATTATTTGTAAATATAATGTCATATATGTTATTAAAATATTTATAATTAGTGCTGGGCACAGATTATTCGCGATTAATTGCATACATAATAAAAGTGAATTTTTGCCTAATATATGTGTGTGTACTGTTTGTAATTATTATGTATATTTAAACACACAAATGCATTTTAGAAAATTTTTATTGTTATATAATATACAATATATAAAAATATAAATGAATATATACAAACACACATGTAAATGTTTCATAAATACGTACATGAATGTGTGTGTATTTATATATACATAATCATTACAAACAGCACACACTCATATATTATGCAAAAAATCACTTTTACTTTGTATGCGATTATTCGCGATTAATCTATGCCCAGTACTAATTTATATAAATATTTGGTAAAATATTAAACTGTACCTGTTAAAATGATTTGTGGCATCAGGGTTACCATGTGTTATTAGTTTCAGGCGGTTGTTATCTCGAAATAACATACCTTGGAATGCCGCGACTGGCTAATCACAATCAGTTCAAATGTCACAAACACACTATTTGGTTTAATTATTTGTAAATATAATGTCATATATGTTATTAAAAGACATATTTATATGTGTGCTGGGCAAAGATTAATCGCGATTAATTGCATATAATAAAAGTGAATTTTTGCCTAATATATGTGTGTCTGCTGTGTGTAATTATTATGTATATTTAAACACACAAATACATTTTAGAACAATTTTATTGTTAATATATAATATACAATATATAAAAATATAAATGAATATATATATATATATATATACATACACATGTAAATGTTTCATAAATACATACATGAATGTGTGTGTATTTATATATACATAATAATTACAAACAGCACACACTCATATATTATGCAAAAAAAAAAAAAACACTTTTATTTTGTATGCGATTAATCGAAATTATTCTATGCCCAGCACTAATTTATATACATTTTTGGTATAATATTTAACTGTACCTGTTAAAATGATTTGCGGCATCAGGGTTACCATGTTTTATTAGTTTCAGACGGTTGTTATCTCGAAATAACATACCTTGGAATGGCGCGACTGGCCAATTACAATCATTTTAGAGTGCCTTGTAATAAAAATAGTTAGTAAAACGTAAGTAAATCTTAAATCTAATTAGCATTAGCAACAATACTTGATGGGTATATTATAAATTATAAATCTGAATGCATTTTACAGCACAAATCCTTGGTTTGCCAAACAGTCCGTGTTTGAACGTTAAGCAGAAAAGAGCAAAAAAATTCAATACGGTATCTACACCAGATGTAGGGTGTCACAACTGAGCGCTCACAAATGTCAGAGATTGACAGAGGTGGTTTAAGATGAGTGGAAGAGATGCTTACGAATATAACAATATACACCAGCTTTAATGTCTACACCAAGAACAAAGTGATTTGCAGCACAAGCCCTTCAAATGTAAGAGCACTGAAACAGAAGTGACCCTGGTGTCTTTCGCCTGCCTTGCTGTCATCGGCTGAATTGAACTGAGAAAAGAGGGTCACTTCTCAGCACGCCGGTTAATGACCTTGATTTTAACTTAATTGCGCCCGTTTTTTGCATCACATCATTCAAAGATATTCGGGAAGTTGTTTGCGTCACATACAGTAATTTGGATTATGGAATAAGCTGAGCACAAGTAATGCAGGGTTGTACTGTCTCCGTATGCAGCATGCACTCTATTGTGGAGGGGAGCAGCGAACTCAAAACAAATGATGTCCTGCAATTACCCACAAATCAAAGTGCACATGAACGGTCAGAGCCAGAGGTGAAAGAAGGGCTTTAAAAAAAGTTAAAAGAGGCTGGAAAAAAGAAGAAGAAAAATTTCAATTTCAAGTGCATTATTATTTTCATTAATCATAGCTCTGCCTTAGCTCTTATCCCTATGCCTTAGCTAGAGATCTATTATACGCCCCATTTAGCTGGGGCCATATTACCTCATATGTTTTCCCGGCCGACCAAATAAGACTTAAGAGATAAAACAATTTACTGTTCATTATGAGCCATGTCACTGGAATCAATCTATTAACCTGCGTTAACTGGGAAAGGGGGATGCAGAGAGCTTACAGCCTTGCTTGACAGGAGAGGGAAATTGATATTTATATATATAAGATATCCGCGATCACAAAAAGAGGTGGGCAATCAGTACCCCCCAACATGCCCCCACCCATCCAGCAGCCCATTCCCATCCCAGCTCCCCCAGCCTCGGTGGATGGCTTTATTTTCCCGGTGGCCGATGCGGTCTCCTCTCGCCTTCACGCAGCCCCTGACCTGTGAAAGATTCTAACAAATTAGCTTCTATTGTGGAGCCAAAGGTGCCATCAATGAGGAGACGCTCGACTGAGTCTAAAGTATGATGGGAGAGAGCGGGCGGCAGAGCAAGGAGCCCTGACGTGATTGAATTAACCCTTTGTGGAGAATGCGTCTGTTAAAATGGAGAAGGTTTAGGTAAGGGTGAGGGAGAGGCTTTAGAGGTTCGAAGTGAGATTGTGATCCGTGCCACAGTGCCTTGAAAGTCTGTTTACAAAAGTCATGATGCTGCCGGTGTTAGGTGAACTATATTTCTTTGAGCTAAGAAAAACCATCAAAGACATGATGATGTATAATGATGATGTGATGTACTTCCCTCTTATTGAAATTTTCAATTTGTTGCATGCATTTCTGGTTTTATTGTGTTTACCTAGTTATGTACCCATTATGTATCCTATTGAAATGTCGACAAAATTGCACTGCAAAGACTTTCAGTAACCCCTTATTGTATTCCTCTCCTTTTTTGTAAGTAACAAGCAAAGCGTGACGCTGGCCGTGAATTCAGTCAGACATAGAAATACACTTTTTGACCTTTACTGACACCTTCGATGCGTATGTTTTCATACGGCAGAATCCCCACTGAAACGCGGTGATTCAGAAGGAGCTTAATCAACTATAAAAGCACAGCTTCCTCTCGGCCAATCAGGTGCTGTGATTCTCCAGGCCTGAACTTATTGACGTATCCATGTATCGATGGCCTAGTGAAAAAGCTCATATTTGTATGATAATGAATGTTTGAACTGCGTGTATAAAAGGTCAGTCGTCACCTGACACCCCTCTAAGTGTCTCAATAAGCACATTCCTATTAAAAAGGGGAAGGGTGATTGTGTTTGCCTACTGTGTATTAACCTTACAAGCTTGTGTGTTTGCATTATTCATATCAGCCCACACTATCATGGCTATCCTCACCCCCAAGTTTGTTTTCCATTCTTGACTCGAACCTTTGCATTGACCCTGTTCTTTTCTAATATCCAAAGGTCCTATTTGGTTAATTTCAAAGAGAAATACATGGTATACAGGAGTATCGAAAATGCACCAGGAATAGAAGCGATTAGCGGCCACAAGCAGAGGACGTTCAGATTAGCTTTAAAAATAACATCAAAGTGGGATTCATTTTGAATGTGTGCTAAACAAGCTATGTCAGTGAGTGGGCTTCGGGGCATGTCAGTACAACTTTAATCTGTAGACTGTCTCCACCTACACAGGCATATGCATCTGAGTGAATCTCAGGGATTGATGATTGTTGGAACTTGATGAATTGAAACTTCATGATTGTCAGGGAAATTAAACCTCACTCATAAAGATCAACAACTGAAATGAACCGCAGATGAAGTTCTGGCCAGTAGGCGTGTGCTTTATTTCTAATTAACATTAAGCATTACTGTTTATTTAATACACGAAAATTAAAAATGGAAAAAAGTATGATCATGACTGCAGAATGAGTGTAAGAAAAAAGCATTAGTATAGCAGTTTCAACTGGATCAGTTCGGCTGTATTTTATTAACAAAACATATATTGCAACTCCCATTACAGACAACCACAGCATTTTCTGTCATTATCAAAACCTCTATAGCCTATCCATATACGACACTCCCAATGTACAAATATACAAAACAGAGGACTTTAGTCTCTAAATAAAGTTTGATTCCATTTAATTCACTTTAATGTCAATCTTTGACATGCCCTGATCTGATATTAAGGGCCATTTCATACACCAGGTGCAATGCAGCGCAATACACAAAGCAAGTATCTTTTGCTAGTTTCAACTCGGTGCAATTATCGTTTTCACGTTAAAACGCAACGTTGTTTAAATAGCAAATTAATTTTGCGCCCATGGGCGTTCTGGTGTTCAGGCGCACTGTTGGAGCAACTAAAATAGACTATGACATTGACTAAAACCTGGTCTAAAGTCAATGGCTTTGGATAAAAGCTTCAGCTAAATGAATAAATGTTTTGTTATTTAATGAGCGTGTTAGTAATATGCGTCTATAAAAGGGACGACAACACACGTTTGCATTTCACACACAGGGATGCACAGCAGGACATAAACTTTTTTAAATTTGAAAAATTAACCCTCATATTATGTTCCGGGTCAATTTGACCCGTTTTGATTTTTAAGCTGTCGGATAAACCAGTTAACCTGTGATTCTATTTTTGAAATTTTGTGACTTTTTCTCATTTATGGCCATGAACATGCATGCAAAGTTTAGACATGCTGATATGTTTTGAAGTGTACCAAAACAATTTTGTAACGATTTTGAGGTTCGCGGGTCAATTTGACCCGCATTTTGTTTTGCGCCAAAGCAACTGTATAGACCTAAATAAAATATATATTTTTAGTGTTTGTTGTTATATTGGTGTTTACCTACCCTAAAATGGGGGTAAAAATGCTTCTCCTCACTATTTTGAGTACTGAAAATACTTTTACAGACACAGATGGTAAAAGTGAGCTATAATTTCTATTTACAATTTATATGAAATACTACTTAAGTTAAAGTTTTCTTCCAGAAATTTTGTCACTTTTTCTCATTTAGGGCCATGAACATGCATGCAAAGTTTAGACATGCTGATATGTTTTGAAGTGTACCAAAACAATTTTGTAACGATTTTGAGGTTCGCGGGTCAATTTGACCCGCATTTTGTTTTGCGCCAAAGCAACTGTATAGACCTAAATTAAATATATATTTTTAGTGTTTGTTGTTATATTGGTGTTTACCTACCCTAAAATGGGGGTAAAAATGCTTCTCCTCACTATTTTGAGTACTGAAAATACTTTTACAGACACAGATGGTAAAAGTGAGCTATAATTTCTATTTACAATTTATATGAAATACTACTTAAGTTAAAGTTTTCTTCCAGAAATTTTGTCACTTTTTCTCATTTAGGGCCATGAACATGCATGCAAAGTTTAGACATGCTGATATGTTTTGAAGTGTACCAAAACAATTTTGTAACGATTTTGAGGTTCGCGGGTCAATTTGACCCGCATTTTGTTTTGCGCCAAAGCAACTGTATAGACCTAAATTAAATATATATTTTTAGTGTTTGTTGTTATATTGGTGTTTACCTACCCTAAAATGGGGGTAAAAATGCTTCTCCTCACTATTTTGAGTACTGAAAATACTTTTACAGACACAGATGGTAAAAGTGAGATATAATTTCTATTTACAATTTATATGAAATACTACTTAAGTTAAAGTTTTCTTCCAGAAATTTTGTCACTTTTTCTCATTTAGGGCCATGAACATGCATGCAAAGTTAGGATACACTGATGTGTTTTGAAGTGTTTTTTTTTTAGCACAAATCATGATTTTTGGTACGATTTTGATGTTCGCGGGTCAATTTGACCCATATTTGTTTGTTCCAAGGCAACTGTACAGACCCAAATTAAATACATTTATTGCATATATTTAGGTGTTTTACTACCCTGGAAAGGGAAAAGTGAGCTTTTCCCACTTTTTTTGTACTGATAAAGACTTCCTCAGACACAGAAAAGTAAATGTAAACTATCATTTCTATTTTCAATGTAAATGAAATACTATGTATAGCTGATGAATTCAGACCCACAGAAAATCCAGAGGTGAATACAGGTGATGCTAGCTGTGCCCCATAAAACATGACACCAAAATAAGCACCATTTGTGTAAAATGCAAGAAGTCAGAAAGCACATGCTTCATGTATGCAGATCATGTAAACAGTGATTTCTTGAATTTGTACAATGAGCCTCAAGAACAAAATATGAGCCTATTTAGAAAAAGAAAAGCTTCATTTCATTTCAAAGCAATATTAAATAGTTCATTTAGGATGTCTTAAACATAGGTATGTTAAAAAAAACATGTTGAATTAAAATTTAAAATGTTAAATGTTGCAACAGTTTTTGTGCAACATTTGTTAAAACAAACATGTTAAAAATTGTGGTTAAATGCATTTTTTTAAAATCATACTTTTTAATTTTAAATGTTTGTAATGTGTGACAAAGACTGATACTAAAATGGTTTTGTTCATACCTAATTCCTTCTTGTTTTTCATAATGTGATATTTAAGGAATTGCATTGAATCCAATGCGGGTCAATTTGACCCGGTCCATCAAAATCGTCACAAAAATCGAACACAATACAAGGGTTAAAGGTTTAAAATGTAAAAGATTATTATTGAGTCTCTTGGACATAAATGAGGACTAAAGGTCTCGTTATAGTTGTGCGTAGGTCCTACGGCGTGGCCGCGACGGCGTAGGTACTGCGTCAGTTTTCATTTATACTTTTGCGTTGTCGTCTGCGTCGATGTGCAAACACGCGCACAGAACGCTGGTAGGCAGTATCCACACGTACAACCATAGTAGCAGCGCGACCGTCAAAGAAGAAGAAGTTTGGCAAGTTAACGCACAAACGAAGAAGAAACAGCAACTTGTTGTGTTTGATTTGAGAAGACCAGCAATGATGGAAGTAAATAAACAGCAACTTTTGTTGCAGTTTGAGTTTAATCAATCCTCAACTTGGTCCGTCTTTGTTTTCATCGTCGCAAACGGAAATACCTATGACGCAAGTTTTTTTACCTGACGGGAGGGGTTCTGATGGACCAATTACAGCGCTTGCGGTCCGCATAGAAAAAAAAATTTGCGAGGTGCACGTCAGGCTAAGCAGACCTATGCACAGGCTACGGATAGCCTACGCCGTAGCTACGGCGGAGAACCTACGCACGACTATAAATCGGGCTTAAAGAGCAGCTTAATTGAATGTGTTGCTTTAAACAAATGCAAATATCGCATCTATTTTTAAATGTTTTTTATGCTACCCCAAGAATATAGTGTACATGACGACTTTGTATTTATGGATATGGTGAGATCTTTAAGTTCTTTTCAAAATACTCACGGTGCTGTCTGAGTGGTGAAATGTTTCGGCTTTGAACACGTTTGTAAATTCTAAATCTCGTGTTTGTTACAAATAAAGTATTTTTAAAATACAAACCTTTTCTGGCATATTTGTAAATTATTTTTGGAGATTACACTGATCATGTAATTTTTTTTAAATTAATCTTAAACTGGGGGTTTTCTTCCTCTGCATGGCGCGAACGCAAATGGCTTTTAAAGGGGATGAGACTCTCATTGGTTTATTGCACGTTACGCCCCAAACACACCCATTATACCTTACAAGAATAGAAACAACCTTTTCTAGACTGTGCGCTTAGCGCAAAAACCATTTTCCCGTCATTAAATTAGCAAAAGTGGATTCGGACATGCCGGTTTAGGCTATGCACTGTGCGCTTTAGACAATGCACTTAGATCATTAAAATAGGGCCCTAAAGCTGAAACAACTAATCAATAGTATCCCATAATGACAATAGCGTTCATCGAACGTCACTTGCCTACAGTCCCATTGGAACAGCGTGAGCTGCATGGTGATAAAATCAGGTGCATCTGCTCTTAAAAAAGAAAGTCACTTATATTAAATTAAGAAATTAAACTTTTTTTAACAAACATTGTTTTATGCCATCTTCCTGTCAATAATTGCACTGTCACCATGTAACTCTCTGCTGCGTGTTGTATAGACGGTTTCAGCAGTAACAATATAAACAAGCGGCTTTCATGGAAAACACGTAACTTCTGGTAAACTCCGCTAAGAATAAATAACAACAAAGTCCTTTTAAACTGGTTTATTTATATAATAAGCAAAATAAACAACATTTAGATTATCTAGGAAATCAAAACATTTGTTATTTTTGATGAGGTGTTTGTTTAAGAGTTCAGTTTAGCAACTAGCATCGTTAGCCAACTACTGTCGTAAGTTTCGTCGTTACTGACAAAGTTCAACGATTTGGTGTTGACTGAAACCATACAGTAGTTCAAAAGAACATTCGCAAGCTGCATCGCTAACTTGTGTGGTTTGAACACAGCTCTTCACCTGTCGTTAGAGGCATAGTTCCTTGTTATTATAATATGTAGACTTGCGTTGATCATGCTTTTGAAAAAAATAAGCAAAATAAAATTTTATTTTACGTCTAAGTTTGTAAACAGTATTAAAGCGCTGCATTTGAAAACTGTGCATGTGCGCAGTTCTACGAGCTTTAAGACCCTGGGAAATCCCTGGAAGGAGTGATTTAAGAGGGAACATGCACGTGAATTAAATATCTTCAAAATAAACAACAGATAAGAGTCATCTACAGTATGCATCATACTACGTTGGTTCAGCAGCGAGTTACGTCGTTGTTCAGGAAACGCACCCCAGATGCGTAGTCGCGATACCACGCGTGTGTCCGATGAAACCATCTATACATAAGGATCATGCGCTGTATAGTGCAGACACACCAAAAGCTTGCGCTTTTGCAATGGCACGTGGCCAAGTGACATTACAGACCAAACGAATCAATATCAACACTTGTTGAATGCTTTTGTTGTTGTTATCAAATATTAACGACAATACTATTAGATATTTTCATTCTGTTATATCTTTATTCTGTTTTCTCTTGTTTTTTATATTGTACTATTACATGGCTTGTTGGAATGCTTGATTCTGATTGGTCAGTCACGACATTGGCAGGTTTGTTATTCCCAGATAAAAACTTATTCCCCTTAAAACTAATAACACACATGTACAGTTTAATATTACACAAAAATGTGATTTAATAACATATATGACATTATATTATATTATAAATAATTTAACCAAAAAATTTGTTCGTGACATTTAAACGTCCGGCCTTATCTTAAAACAGAAAGTAAATGACTTTTTCCTCATGGAAGGTCTGCATTCATTACAAATGACCTTATAAAATATTTTAAATCAATATTTAATGTCCCTTACCTTACTTATGAGGTAAAATTAGCTGTGTAATAAGCCAGATAATACAGGTAGCCAGTCGTTGTCACGAAAATAAGCCCCTTCAATGTGATATAAGACCCTCCGCTTCGTGTTAATCACACTGTCCGGGCGATAACAACCGGCTGCCTATACATTATCTCTTATTCAAATTGTACTGATGTAGAATGCCTGATCTTTACATCAAGCATTTTTGCAAATCTGTACACATGACAAATAAACTTGAGACTTGAAACTATATATATATATATATATATATATATATATATATATATATATATATAATCCTATAAGTCCTAATATAGTGAACACTTCACACTCGGTTTGGAGTCTCTGAACCAGAGTATGATTGGACTACACTGCAACTACCCCCACAGGTCTCTTTTCACCTTGTTTTACTTGGCATCCTGAATGTAAGCACCATAGTTAGCACCAATGGTAACTTTTCACCACTCCGGCTAAGTAATGATTCAAGAGTGTTAAGAGTTATTTAGAGTGTTCTTGGAGCTCAACTTGTCAAGCATGGAGCTAACAGCAGTAAGGTCATGGGTTCAATTCCCACACAGACTGACATAAAAGTACATACCACCGCAAGCCACGTAGATAAAAGTCACTAGCAAATGCATTAATGTGTAGAATCCAGCTTTCCATTTTTCCTCGCTTCTGCCCCCTAAAACTTGTCATGCACAAAACAGTACTTAAATCTGCTGTGGACTGCATAAATTGCACCCGAGACCCCTATTTTCAAAGGGACTTGGATAATAAAATCGCTTTTACTCCAACCGATCAAACTGAGCTCGGATGCCTAATGGACTTCATCCACATCACAAACTCCAGAATGACAGCATCTTAAAGAGATACTGTTCAGCTCAAAAGAACGCCAATAATGCTATCTGGTCACAAGAGCTATAACAGTGAAAATCAACAGCAATTCATTCTTGGACCGTGACATTATTAGTCCATCTACACGTGAAGCAGTTGGCTGACCAAGCATTAAGATGTTGACTTTGACTCTTAACAGAACAGCTCTGTCCCAAAAGTTCTTGTTCATTTTTCAATTAACTCGTATAGAATCACCAAGCGTGGGAACAAGGTTCAAGCGCCTATTTATTCACCCATTTATTTTTCATTGGCTCTTCTAACCAGAAGATAAAACCGGGAGAGGCCAGTTGAAATAAATAATCTTGTTTACCCGAAAAGGTTAAATAAGCAGTGGAGCGCTAATCCAGTTTGCATGGAGGAATGCTAAAAGAAAATAGCAATATTTCTGATGTGAGTTCCCACAGCTGAGGGACAGTGCGGCAGACATTTATTTTTGCACGGTTGGGGAAGGTCACCTCTTGTGATATTCTTATTTAATAATTGAATGCTGTAATAAATTTGTTCACAATGCGTGGTCAGTCAACTTGGGAGGTTAGACAAAAATTTGATGCACGACGGGATAAGATCATTATTATTATTTTGTCTGTAAGTATTTATTATTTTTAAATTTATGAAGAGCTCGAGGCATGGATCTTCTCTAAACTGAATACACTGGGTTACAATAAACTGATTTAACCTCTTCATCAAATCTCCGTATTTACACATCCTTTCAGTAAAGCTGTGCCGTGTCTATCTTCAATATTATTGGACTCGAGATTATTTATTCAGCAGGAAGGTTCTGAAAGGTTTATTGTGCCACGAGTCTCATGCCATAATGTCAGTCTGAGTTGTTCAAGGTGAAACGGCTTTAAGCATGCTATTGCGAACGCCATCTCAAACGACAAACCGAAAGCAAAGCGTGACAATCAAACAAATTCAAAGGATGGAGTGAAGCCACGGTGACATGAAATGGCTTTTGACGCAACACTTTTAAGAGCGCCGATAAGCATCCTCTAGCGCCTGCCAATTGCATTTAGGCCCGTGCACCTGCGCTTTCACTCAAGTGTAACCAGAGTTGTGGGAAATGAGTATGAAATGACCTTTTTGTGTGCCTGTGAATGTGTGCATATGTTTGAAGATGAGACAAGGTGCTTGCCTAATCCCAAGTTCCTTTGCGATTGGTGTTGCAAATGTCTCCATCTGGGCTAATCTTCTTTTTCTCATACCTTGTGAGGCCTTCGGAGTTAACGTGACATTTCCAGAAAATTAGCCTTTCAAGTGACCTAAGTGGCTGTCTGTGCATTTAGAGATAGGGGGGTAGATAGCGGCTATTTATTTGTTTATTCAAGACGCCTCTCAAAACCTTGAGGTTTGGTCTCTCGGCGGCAGTGCTTAGTATATATTCATATTCGTTTTATGAATGTAGAAATAGCATTAGCCACGGGTGGCAGCACAAAAATGCTCCCGTTACATTCCTTTTAAAGTACATTCGAATTTAGTGAATACTTAAAACTGTTTATGTAAGTCCACAGTATCCATGTCTATCCATGAACTCCTTTTCTATGTTATGACACCAATGCTTAAATTTAAGCGATTTATAACACACACACACGGACATTTTTATATTTGTTGTCTTCATTCTTAGAAGGTAATCGTTATGTTTAATGAGTCATGTGTCCCTGCCGTCTATCATAATATACTGCTAACAGAACAGAGTGATTCTAAGCCACTGCCACTAATGTAATTTCATTGTATATTGTGCTGTATGATATTGTTACAAGATGTACCTGATGGTATTGTCAGGTGACAATAGGTGCAAACCAAATTAAAGAAATGATGTAGAGATAACTATATGTTTAGCCTCTCCCTTCAACATCATTTTATACATCCCTGTTCCACAGCTCAAGACCCCAGACACTTATTACATTGGAGCGGGGGATGCGGCACATGGAAATGGGTTTAGATAGAAAATTAAGTTCAAAGGTCACACGGCCCGGTCTGAAGGGTAACAGCAGATGAAATGTGGCTATTTGTTTTAAGCCAAGACTGATTTCATCTGGCCTGGAAAAGGTCAATGTGACATGAAAAAGGGATGCGTTTTCATTGGTGCCAGTGATTCGGCTTTGCTCTCTAGGCGCCTGTGTTTACTTGCATATTTACACTTGGGCTTACTAACCATGTCATTATTCACTCCACAACAGCATCTTCTTAGGCTGCGAGCTACGGCCATCTGCTTCACAAGCAAACACACTTATACTTTTAATACAATGGCTCGAGCTCTTTGATCTTAATGCAGGATGGCCACGGTATTTTCTCTACATCTATGTTTTCTTTTTGGTAATGGAAAGAAAATGCTACCCTATTCACACATCCATTTTCCGATAGCCTTCATTCCCCTTTTCAAACGATATTCGGGTATTATTATTAGCAAACATTATTTAAAATAGAAATGGCTTCAGTTCTGATCACAGGGGTTTAGTTTACCCAAGGAAATATATATGACTTATGCCCTTGGCTTCAGAACCACAAAGGGGAAAATAAATAAGGGCAAGGTAGGATCTCACACCGCTGTCTCGCCTTTAGGGGACTGGGAGTGTGGAGAGGACGGTGGGGTCAGAGCGGTTTGATTTGTATCTTGGGTCCTGTGGGATGGAGGAATACACCAGAACGATGCAAGTGGATGCCTTATAGCGACCCCAGTACACCCGAACAATAAGCCGGGGTGCTGTTAGATGAATGAGGCCCATGTTTGGCCATCGGTTGCTGAAGGGTTTAGGTGAGACGCCTTTGAATGTGGGCATAGCAGATGCTGGTTAAAATCAATATATATGTGTTCCAAGAGACTTTTCACGCACTTTAATTTACATATATTAACATACTGCACATATCACATATAAAAAGTGAATATTTTTAAAAGAAATACATGAAGTGGTATATTTCAGATATACACTAATTAAGTGGCAACGTATATCTTAAATATTCACATGTATACACACACATACAATACACATTGCCACTCCATGCATTTATATTTTAGTTTCACTCTTAATGTACTAGAATGCCACATTTGTTTTGTCAGAATTTGAGCAAATTAGTTTCTAAATTGAGAATGAGAGTCATTTTAATCCAGCCAATTAATAAAAGGTGAGGTTGGGAGAATGTCGAGGAGCCCAGGCAACAGCAAAACTAGGCCATGCTGGCAGAAGAGTGATTTGGCACATTAGACTCCTGGTGGGATGTCTTCTCTGAAATATGCAGCCACACACCCTCACCTTTTTGTGGATCAGACACACATTAGCAGGTACAGCAATCAAAGGCAGTTTAGCCCCGGACCATCCCCCCCAACTGCGGCCCTCTGCGAACTTTTTACCCCACACACGCAAGCCCATCCGGTTGGTCGCTATAACCCGATGACTATAAATTTATTAGACCCCTGTGTTGTGAAACAAGGGGAGTAATTAAGAGCACAGAAGGGAAACGTGCCATCACCTTGCTGGGTCTGAGCATGTGAGTCCACGGTCGCTTTCATTTTAATTAACAGAACACTATGAGAACATTATTGGAAAAGGTACAAAGAAAGGTCAGTGTCTTAGTACACAAAGTATACAGTTTGCACAGGCCATCCTATTGGGTTCTGATCTTAGCCATTTTCACAGCCAAAGGGAATTCTTAATGAGCTAATGCAAGCCCTTCATCAAAATTAAGACTACATGAAACTAATGTTATATGCAAGTACTGTATGAAATTAACTTGGGCACCTTTTGTTTTTTTGCTGTGCACAAGATTTAAGCACTTAGTATACAATGCTTTATTAAAAAGTGTGTGTACACGTGTACATTTTCATACTAATAGACATAATAAAAATCTGGTAATCTAGTTAAAATGTATAGTAACACCACAACATGGTAAACATACATTTATTTATGATTAAAGAGCACCAAAGGTCCAATTCACGATTTTACATTTCCTTTGGTGTGTAAGTGTGTATTAGTACATGGTAATGATATGCAAAAAAAAGGTACATACCCCAAAGTAAACAATGACGCAAGTTATCGTCTCTAACGTAAATCTCTTTTATTGGACTACAACAAACACATAGATTGTAGGCAACAGTTTACTTCCTGGGATTGGTGATGTAGACAAGACCGACATTATCATAAGTCCTCCGCTTGGACTCACAGCCTGTAACTGGGCGTTCCCACCAGATGCGGTAGAGGCGGCAAGTGCGGGAGATTTCCATGTTAAGTCAATGCAAAGACGCGATTAGGCATCCTGCGGCACGAATGGTGTGAAACACGCGGCACGGATGGCAAGTGTTGCCGCGGGAAACCCGCGAGTTGAAAAATCTAAACTTCGGCAGATTTCTGGGGCACGTTACCCAATCAGGACCTTGCTGTATTAGTTACGTGATTACAGGAAGCGAGCGGAGTCTCAGCAGAGTCACAGAAGCCCCTCCCATGACTTGAATTTCCAAATGAATGTCTCAAATGACTATAATTTCACGCGCGGCTTTCACATGTGAATGAAGTGAATATACTCGAAATGTTTAAGCATCTAACTACGCGCGATTAGCGCATTTTTCCCGCTTCTACCGCGGCTGGTGTGAACGCACCACAAGTTAACTCATTTGAACATTGCATTGTGCGCAATTCTTTCAAACATGGTAAGGAGCGTCACATTTCTGGCTGACGTCAGATGAATTCAGGCCACAACGTCTATCACAACGTAGAAATTACCTGGCAAATCAGGGACAGTTTTGTACAAAATCTGTGCGTTTCAGGATGACCGGGAAATCTGGAGCTACAAAAAATTACATTATGTGGAAAATAATGTGTTTTTTAACATAAACCACGAAAACACATTGTATTATACCAAATACACAAAATTACGTTGTTTTTAGCAATGAAATAGGTGCTCTTTAAAACTTTTTAAGAGACATTTCTAAATAGGGCTGCACAATACATTGTTTCACAATGAATGCATCTACAAGAGTCACAAAGCAGAACATACAGATCACTTTTTTTTTTAAAGGAAAACTTTTGGATGCCAGTGTTACACTACATGTATATGAGAATGGTTTCAAACAGTAGAGAAATTTGTGAGCTTTCGTATAAGAAAATGCAAGGCAGAATCAAACAGCGCTTTTCAAGTCATCCAATGTTTCTCCTATCGCCAATGTACAACGCAGTATCAGTTTCCCATCCAAGGCCCTTCTAAATAACCCACCACAAATACACATCTTTCCATGTAGATCCAGATGAATACCGATGTTAAAACATAAATAAAAGGGATTCCATTCAGTAGCCTTTATAAACTGGGAATATATCTATAAAGAACCTGTCACATCACCATTCTCTCACCTTCTCTCTGAACAAGGTCATTACAATCCCAATATAATGGCACAAGGTAATCAGAGGGCGTTGATGAAGAAAGCAACGGTAATGATATTTTATGTTACTCGTTGCTTGTGTGTTACAGTCATTGGCTTCATGTTGACATCATTCCATCAGGACCTATTGAAAGCTGGCTGGAAAATCAATAGGAATAAGATTAGCTGGTTGGGGTGGGGTTATGAGGTTACTGGGCAATATGCAAGGTTCACAGAGCAACACCTGTGCTTTATTTTTTGAACTTCAAACACACGGTGAGAACTGGTCTGATGTAAACACAGTTGTGGGCTGGTTTAACATGGTGGATTACACCAGAGGTGAGCATGCGCGCTAACTATTGGGATAATAGCTGTGATGCCGCTGTCACACTGTGACCCTTATAGCCACATTAACAATAACATTATTTCCATGAATATGAATAATCTATTTGAAAATTTGTTTTTTACAGATTTTCATGTCTGTCAATTGTTAAGCACAGAAGACTGAACAAGATAAAACTGTATTAATAGATTTTATGGTGAAATACAGGTAAATGAAGATTAATGACAGGTTTTGTGTTCAAGCCCTTAAATATGAATAACATGCACATAAAGACATGCAACCCTATTACACAGACACACATGCGCACAAAACGTGCAGGCGCTTGCACGCAACACACACACACACACACACACACACACACACACACACACACAGGATAAAGTAATTGATTTTAGGTAGGTCTGCTTATTTCCCATCTTCTGAAGTGGCACTTGAATTTTGTGTTGGGCATAACTACATTAGAGGTCACGAGAGGGATGGGTAATGTTGATCTCCTTATCACTTCTTTCTGTAGCCAACAGTCTTTTCATTAAGTGTGTCTGGTAGTTAGCAGCGGCTTTAAGGCTGTAAAATGGAATTAGTCCTCCGTTCTTTAAAGCAAAGCAAATGGATGTTTTTAATGTGATGAAATAAAAACAAAAGATCTTAACGGTAATAAGAAATGCTGGGATACAAAGATTTGATCAATTTAACTACCAATTTATAAATACATTAACAAAGAAGGCACAGATGCTGCCTAGCTGACTACTGGAACTAGTTATAGTTCTAGAAAAGTCTCTATAGCAATTAAAAGTTTCAAGAATTATTATTGACAACAAACTATAGCATTGAATTTAAAGATATATCTCTCTTAAAAAGTTATATTGTCTTGAAATTGTAATAAAACTTTGTATAGCACTTTGCCTCCAACCCGTTTAATCCCACCGGTCACATTTGTGACCGTGTTTTTTTTCTTCTTTCTGAAAGCTCTAAAAGTGTTGATGTTGGCTCTGGGCAAGAAATTAAACTTTTAAATGAAAAAATAGATTGTCTTGATTAAAATGTATCAATGTCATGTGACTAGGGTGAAAGGTCACATGACCAGATCAGTTTACTTCCTGCTTGCACATCTAGAAGAAGATATCTACCTCAGACTACTACAAAAAGAAGTAAAACATCTTAATTAACAAATAGAACTATCAATTTTGTAGGTGGGGTCACTTACAGATATATTTTGAGAATTTTTTTAACGGTCACAATTGTGACCGGTAGTATAACACACTTTTTCTAATGTAAATATGTCTAATTGAATTTCAATGAAGTCCGGCTATGATGTTTCCCACCGGTCACTTTTGTGACCGAGTATAAAACCTAATATTTCACTAACTTAACCAACATAAAATCAAAGAAGGCATAAAGTTTGTGTGTTAGGGAGGTCTAAGGAGTAAATTGCATGTATTCAAATTCCAAGAAAAAATTTGGGATTAAACGGGTTGCCTCATGTTGTAAGTCCCTTTGCACTTAAGCGTTTGCTAAATACCTAAATGTACTGTAAATGTAAATCCAAATATTTAAATTCCACCCCCCACAAAAAAATTATCTATTAAATTTTAAATATGTATATTGTTGTTTCTTAAGAAGCCTAAAACGTAATTCAAAATTATCATTCAGAATAAAGACAAACAATATGGCAAAATGTGTCATAAAATATTTTAAATAGTGCTGGGCAAAGATTAATTGTGATTATTCACATACAAAATAAAAGTGATTTTGTGCATAATATATCTGTGTGTAATTATTATGTATATTTAACCACAAACACATACATATATTCATTTCAGAAATTGTTTTATTTATATATTAAAAATATAAAAAAATTATATATAAATAAATATATACATACATATATACATGTAAATGTGTATGTATTAATATTAACATAATAATTACACACACACCACACACTCATATATTATGCTTTTATTTTGTGAGCGATTAATCTTCGCCCAGCACTTTTAAAATGAAATAAAGTTATAAAAGTTGAGAACAATTTATGAGTGATTACATGATATACTTTTTATTGTTGGATGAGCTATTCCTTCAACTGTGCTTTAACAGTGTTTGCGAAGTTAAAGAAAACTCCTCAATAGAGGCCAATGTTCTTGCAAGATCTACCTATTTGTCTTGCTTATATTTATTTCCTTTTTTTAGGACTGTTTTTGCCATTTGAAGTAACTGGATGAATCGCTGGACAGGAAACGGTGGTGGACCTACCTATTTTTGTGTGTAATTGGCCATATTGTCTCTAGAGTTAATTGGTTTCTCCAGTAGAGTTCAGGTAGTTACTAAATGTTTTGGCAGCATTAGAACCTCAGCACTTTTCCATTAATGGTGCGTGAAATGAAATGTTTGATACTGCAAATAAAATCAGTGATATTCAAGGATGTTATGGCAGGTAATGCGTTGAAACAGCCATTTAATGGGTCCTGGAAGATTGGGGTAGTGTCAGCTGGAACCACCAGGCCCTCTCCTGACATTGCTAGTTGCCTCTTCATTCCCTTAATGACTGTCTGCACTGATTACACAGCCATCCGCAAGCTTAAAAACTACAGAGACATGCTCTATTAGTAGTCCAATTAGAGTCATTAGCATATTCAGCCTTCATTCTGCACCGATGATTGTTTGACACTAGGCAAAGAGCTGTGAGAAATCCAAGCCACTGTAATGACCATCTTCAAAACATGCATCCATTTAGCTTCTGTGGCCGCTATCACCTGCTCAAAATAGCCATGCAACTTTAGAAAGACGGAAATGTTTTATTTATCTTAACCCAGCTTGTTATTAATGCATTTGTACGTAACTCAATATAACCTTGCTTTCTGAAGCTCAGACCAGATATTTCATACACAACAGCTGTCTTAATGAGAACACAACTACTTTCCTGTTCACCTCTACCTGTGAATCGTATGTGGCATGCCGTACATCACGGTTTCTGTGTAGATACATTATAAGCAAGCAATAAGGTGCAAGATGCTGTGCTGAAAAGCACATAAGTGACAGCTGAAAGCACTAGTTTTGAGTATGTTATTGCTTTTATAAAACAGTTAGCACACAATACAAATATTCAAGCAAAAAATACGTATCAACGCAACTTTCATAAAGTAAAATCACTAAAAGCCCTCCTTCTGCTGAAAAATCGTCCCTCACTTCTTACACCTTTTGATTGCATTTCTAGCGAGAAAAATAGTATTGTAGTTGTCAAATATGCGATAAGTAATCACAAAGGCACTCTCTGTTTATATTTAAACAGAATTTCGTTACACTGCCTATAAAGGCTGTCTGAATGTGTTTACAGGTGCTGCCTTTGTGCCTCCGAAGGTTTAGAAGTCATTGCCTCATGAAGTCAGCTGTCTAAGCTTTTGGACGCAGCAAGAATGGCTGCATTCGAAGGCATTAAAGCACGTCCGAATCCAATGTTTTGTTTACCTTCTGTCTCCTGAGATACCTTCATAGTTTTTTCCACAATTCGATGTGTGTGCGTGGAATGTGTTTGGTCGAGCCTGGTCAAGTGCAGAAAAAATTTAATGGGGGCCAAGAAACTGTCTGGAGCACAAATGTGGTGTAAACAAGGCTATACCCAGATAACATGCATGTTAAGAACAGTTGATTTGTCAATGTAATTGCGTTGAATCAATATCAGGTTTGCACCCTCCATTAATATTGAAAAAAGATTGAAATTTCAACAAATCACCATTATTGTGATCAGTGTTTGCTTTAGTTGGGCCCTTGACTCTTGACATTCACTAAGTAAAATCTTTCTTTTCTTTGCATTTGAAACGCATGTGGATTGGAAAAAAAGATGTGTTTCAAAGTTAACTTGAAACTGATTGCTTTTTGTGAAGATGTCAAGATGATATAAAATTAAGCTGCTTTATATGATTATGTTGATCCATTTTTGACCGTGATAATTGTTCGGGTTTGTAAACCACTGTGACAAAGAAGCAGAAAAAATACTGACACATTCAGAGATCATTACTCATCCTACAAATCTCAACGATGATGACAATCATCAAACTCAGATAAAATTATCAACTGCAATGCATGCTGGGAGTCATAAATTAGTTTAGTACTATGATGATACCCAGCCTGCATTGCAGCATGACGCTTTCTTTTGTTGATCATCACCATTGATGAGATTCGTAGACTGATTCACAATGTTAGAGATTTAACCTTCTAAATGTGTTTTTATAATTCTCAAAATAACAGACCTTCCAACTAGTACTGTTATATTCATTTCTTACACATCTTTAACAGTATTTCATTCAAATTATTTAGGTATAACTACAAGAAGTAAACTACTTGATCCCATTAGATCTTTGTTTTCTTTGCAATAGCAGATGTATTTAAAACACTGCTTCAGCAGCCAAAGAAAACTTAACATTAAAACACAAGAGTCAAGGGCCCAACTAAAGCAAACACTGATCACAATCATTGTAATTAGTTGAAATGTCAATATTTTTTCAATATTAATGGAGGGTGCAAATGTGATATTGATTCAATGGTATTAACATTGACAAATCAAAATGTTTTAACATTGTTTCAATAGTTGCATCCTATCTGGGTATTTTCACTTTTTACACCTTTTGATTGCATTTCTAGTGAGAAATCAGTATTGTAGTTTTCAAATATAGCATTAGTGATCACAAAGCGAGTGAGGCAAAAAGTCAACTGACTTAGATTTCAGACGCAGCCAATGTTTCACATAGTTTACCTTTCTAAGTGTTACACAGAATCGTTGGGTGTCGCAGTCATAGCTGTTTTATCATATGTGTTTAATAGCTATAGGGTATACAGTATGCACAACTAACCTCCGGATTCCTGTAAACACATAGTACTAAGCTTCCAGTTCTGTATGCTCTACGCTGACATGATGCTGTTTTCATTCATAAAGCCTTCAGGAGCTAACAAAGATGAGAATAACCGATGTCCAGGATATGCTCGTTAACATCTTAAACCTAAGTAAAAGAAAATGCACTAACTTTTTTTTTACTTTATAGCTTTTGACAAAGGCATTTTCGTCTCACATACATTCAGATATTCGAATAAAAATGAACATTACACAAATAATAATAATAATACGAATAAAAATAACAAGCTGCGATAGCACATGCCAGCAACTGGAAGCGATCAACCCAGTTTTCCGGTTTGGTCACGTGACGTTCGTTACCCAGTTAACCAATCAGAATCAAGAACTAGTAGTAACCATTTTATAGACGTTTTATCGGATGCATGTACACTGCAGTGGTTACATGCCTGCACTGTCAAAAATAAAGGTACAAAAACTGTCACTGGGCAGTACCCTTTAAAAAAGGTCCCAATGTGTACAAATATGTATCTTTGAACTACCAATTTATACCTTTGAAGTACTAATATGCACTCTTTGGGTATATAAGGTTGTACCTTTTTGAAAGACTACTGTCCCAGTGACAACATTTGTACCTTTATTTCTGAGAGTGCGGTCCAAAGTTAACTTCTGGTCTGTGCTTGTTTATCGGTCTGGGCTGTGTCCAAAAGCATTGTTAGCTAACTGGTCTAGGGCTGTTCCGAATACCATTTTTTGAGCTTCGAAGCTCTAGTAGAAATCAAATCGAATATTCGAAGCTTCAGAAGGAGGGGCTGAACATATTTTTCTCTTTAAAAAAAGGCAGGAATCACTCTCTGTGTGTCTGTCTGTCTGTGTGTCTACAGTTTTATTATGTTGCGGATGTGTTGCTGCGGACCCAAGGGAGTGTAGTGCCTTTTTTCGTACAATATGGACATGTGACACGTTTAGAATGAATAAACTTTAAAATACTACAGAACAGCGCAAGCCAGAAGTGGCGTGCCTCGCTCGTCCTGCAAGAACAGTATTAGTGAAACAAAACACTAGAGCAATACTTTTAATAATGTAGCCTAACATTTTTCTAACAAACAAACACTTCCGTATCAAAAATTAACAGCACAGTAGTTACTGACAACGTAAAGGGTAGGCTATTTAAATAAAACAACAAAAATAAATGAACAAATGAATGAAGTTCAACAAACTGTAATAAAACGTTAGCATACTTTCAAAATCAAGTTTATTTACTAACACCATCCAATATGTTTTTTTTCATCAGTAGAAAAATGAAGATATTTTGCAGAATCCCCAGTGCTCCGTCATGCAAGTCAACCGATCTGGCACTTTCAGCATATATATCCGATACAAAAGTAATCCCCCATAACTCCGTGTGACATATTGATGTCTTATGAAGCAAATATATCCGTTTTTGCAAGAAACTGAACATTATTTACAACACTATTAGCGTGAATGCCAAAGCATGAAGTGCGCTTTACGTTCGAGGCAATCTTCTACTGGTGGCGTTTGGTGGCTGTTGGCTATGGATGTTGGTCTCTCTGCGCCACCTATAGAGCGGGAGCGTGAAGCGCACTTCCTGCTTGGCAAAAGATCTGCATTAATGCTGTAAAAAATATTTATATATATATTTTCGAATCTCAAAACTGAAAATCGAATGTCAACCCACGGAACGAATATTCGAATATTCTGGTCCAGCCCTACTATGTTCGCTGTTACCATTGAACTCTATTCATAACGACAGAACTTGCGACCATGGTTGCTTTCGGGAAATGCACACATGAGTAGTGACTAAACTGATCTCTGGAACAAATACCTTGAGGTAAATAAAAAAAAATGTTTTGGTTACCAAAAGCTGTGCAGATTTGTCAACCAGGCAAGAATTTAAAGATTTTGTGTCTAAGATCCTTAACATACATTTATTTTATACAGTAATGTTAGCTCAGTGTAATAGTTAATACACTTTGATTTGAACTAAGGTAATTTACTGATTATTTATTTTGCTTGTTATCAGAAATAATCTACTCTAGAGGGACTCTGTTATTATTGATTCTATGCGGAGGTCTACCAGAAGTTACGTTTGGTCCACAAAAGCTGTTTGTTTATGTTGTTGACGCTGAAACCGTCTATAAACAGTAGTTATGTGGAATCGCCTTACTTACAGTACAGTGACACCCACGACCGTTACGCATCATATTAATACACATTAGCCGCCCCTTGTTATTTAGCATCTAAAGTGTGCATCCAGTAGTTGTCCATTTTCCTCATGTGT
Source organism: Paramisgurnus dabryanus (assembly GCF_030506205.2). Taxonomy (NCBI): domain Eukaryota; kingdom Metazoa; phylum Chordata; class Actinopteri; order Cypriniformes; family Cobitidae; genus Paramisgurnus; species Paramisgurnus dabryanus. Next base: position 22,335,840 of record NC_133345.1, on the reverse strand, counting down.
GAAACTTTATTTCACATTAGCCAGTGACAGTTTTGACATTGATAAATTACATTGGCGGTGTGGCGCGGTGCGTGTGGGGGGATGACTGACAGGTTTTAATGAGAGCTGTGTGACAGTGTCAGGTGCTGATGGAAATGAGGCCTAGTTTTACCTTTGCAAAGGTTACGTCCCTTTTTCTTAACAACGCAGTTAACTGTTGATGATAAGAGATTGGCTGACAATCATATCTGCTTAATTGATTTTTTCAGTTTTTTGAGCGAGTTTGAATCACATATTTTGCCATATCTCTTCTGCAGCGAAGGCATATTGTGCAAATACAAGTCTTTGCTTCCATTTTTTTTTTCATTTTGCCTCCCTGAATGTGTTAACAAGAAATACAGCCATCTTTAACTAACACGACAGGGTTACCACTGCAACGCTAAAAGGCTGCGATGATAAGACGATAAGAGAGGCTCTTTTGCTTATTTTTACAGTGATCTGGTTGTGACAAAGCATGACAATTACCCCTTTTTCTCAAGCAATAATCTAATTATATCAAACATAGGCACTCAATCAAATTATTGTGCTTTGTGGCTACATAACACAGCAACATTAATGCAATTTGTGGGGAGCTGGGATGACTAAAGCAGTATGTATTAACAAAATCTAATGGGACTCCCATAGGTAAATGAATATGCTAACAAGCGGTGAGATTGCTGCTAAATCTAATATCTTTGAGCTATTCAATTCCAAACCATCTCTCGTAAATCAGACCATGATAGCTGATGCATCTATCAATTATCAATGGGAAAAGTAGATATGAGATGCTGCTATAAAGAAAGCCCCAGAAACGGCAGTCTCTTTTTTAATCTCAACCGAGGTTTGATTCTCATATCCCACTGAAAGGAAGCTTATGATAGCACATTACAGTAATACAGTAAATGCATTTTCCCATTTGGCCATTTAAGATGATTTAATAGTAAAAATAGTGCTCAGTACATGACACGTCTATTGATACAAATGGGCGTCCCCCAGAGCTAAATCTATCTCTTTTGAAATTTACAGTAATTTCTTACATATTCTCATGGTTAAAATATGTTTTTTAAATAACACATATTTCCTCTCTTTTCGGAGAGGAATGAACTGTTGAACCCAGAACATAAACAATGGTGCAAATTATTATAAAGTACTAATATCAAAGAACAGTCTGGTGGGCCAAGGTTATCCCTCCATATTGCAACCATGGATCACAGTGAAGATGTCTCGCAGTGTGGCTTGATGGCCTGATGAGGTCTTAGAATAATAGAATATGTCAACCGGGTTGAAGTATACAATGCTTTGAAATTGAATGTCTGGACGCGTACCGCAGCCTCACGCGTTTCATCGTCCGATATGCGATATCAAAGCGTTACATTTGCCTTGACTTGGTGCGCGAAAAATCGCTGGGTTTGCAAAAACTTTCCTCCTAAATTAGTCGTACTGTAGATGTCCATTTGCAGAAGTCAACCTCACAGGAAACCTCAAGGGCAAGTCCAACACTTGCAATATATTTCAATTCTGTCTGTTGTTTATGTGCGAGCTATATCACTGCAGGTTTTTCTTCTGTGCTATAGTGCGACTAGTAAAAGCAGAGGGCAAAATCACCTTTGGGGTCCATGCTAATCAATCAAATGTCATTTATGCATTTGCAAAGAGGCTTTTATTCAGGGAGACTTGCAGTATTATTCAAGGTATAGGGGAGAGCAGTGCACAACCTAACGCTTTTTGGTTTGGTTCAAATATTCAAATATTTGGGTTTGATTAATAATATTTTATTATGCTACATTTGAAGTTTGTATCTTGTACTCACCATTCTTGGACAATTACACCAAACATGACAGAAGTGCAAACATTTCAACTTACCCCATAGGTGGTGTTAATTGTAACAGGCAGGGGGTTAGTTGTAATACTTGCTAAAAATTAAGTTTGCAGGCAAATATTTCAATACTATTTTGTCTATTTGAAGTGGATATTGTTTATATATCTCTCTATAATAGACATGTATCCACACTATATTCATTCATCCAGCCATTTTCTAACAATAGTTCAATTATAAATGGATACAAATGGATACAATGAAAAAGCAGCACAATTATTACAAAACGTTTTTATATGTGACCCAGTCTGGAATAACCCATACAACAGTTTCAAAATCAAATTCTGAGATAATGAGCATCAAAGTCTAATTTTAGCCATTCACTTCATTATGATTTCAATCTTTGACGTGACCTTATTCAATCAATATTAAAGATATTAACAAAAATAAAAATTGACACATAATTTTTGAAAAGACAGGCACATTTATTTTGTGGGCAGCCAGCAATCTTTTGTGTGTAGCTTATTTAAAACAACGGCAAGAATTACGCTAACGTTAGCGGTTTTTCATATCGTAAGTGCTGAGGGGTTAGTTGTAACACAGCGTTACAATGCACCCCGCTGTCAAAATATTTTCAAGCCCACCAAAAAAGTTGCTAACAGCTGCAGACATATTTCAAAACAATGCTATGTTTTAGTCAACAAGACACTGATTAATATGACACAGCATTGGATTTGGTATTTTCACACCCAACTTAGAAAAATATATGATGAAAAAATTTACTTACATGCCACCAAACACTCCTTCATCAATAACTCTCTTGAAAAACATTATACATTTCCAATAATTTGTGGGAGGCCGTCTTTTGGCAGTGTGAAAAAAAAACAGAAAAAGAAAATGCTCAACCTTGTGCAACAATGTAACAGTCTGTGTTACAACCAACTCCGTGTTACAACTAACCCCTTGTTAGTTTTTGCCCCGCGCACCCCCACATTTAAAGAGTTTGGTTTCCAAAACCAGATAACTCTTATTATTATGTTATCATGTTTTTATTGTGGTAGTAAGCTGTATTTTTTTTCTTATGAGGGCTTAAATTAAAACAAACCAACTGCAGTCTGATTGATATTAACTGAAATGCACAATAAAAAAAAAGTTATTTGGTTTTATAATCCAACTCTTCATTTTTTATCAGTATGCTTGTTACCTTGGTTTTAAACCAATGACATGTGTTATGCTAATTTTCCAAATCCATTAGATGGGTGTACTAAAATAAGTCCTAAATGGTATTTTAATAGAGTAGTTTCTAAATGAAAAATATTTTTTATTTTTATCTTGGTGGTATTACGTTAAAGTCTACACTGCTGTTCAACTTCCAGTACGTCATGTGTTATGGATGGCATGTCAGCAGCGCTTTGAAAAAGGCCCGTCATTTAACCTATGGTAAATCTTTGAACGATAGTCCCCCATGCTATTTCCCTCCCATCTTATGACTTTATAAAGCTCTCATATTAAAGGCAGTACAAGGTCTAACATTAATTTGGTTTATGTTTGACAAGAAAGCGATCTCATGCCTGCGAGGGCACACTCTCAGACCTTTCCCTTCCGTGAATTTGTCAGTCATTTGTGATTGAGCTCCTGCACGATTTGACAGAGTAAAAGATGTCTAGATTTTGATTGTTTACCCCTTTAAACGGTGTGAGCAGCATTAAATATGGCACGGACATTATACTCCCTAAATCATTTCCATTTCATGGTAATGATATTTTCTAAAATATGTTTTTAGGTATTTCCTGATCGTTTAATAATGGATCATACATATGTATTATTTATACCTGACCTTCCGATGAATAAGAAAAGAATTTCTTTCAAAATACCAGTCCTTAACAGGCTATGGAAGAACGCATATATACACATGACCTTCCTCACAATCAGTGGGAATCCAGAGGCTAGATTGTCTTTGAAAACCGCTGATGTATTATGATCTAGCATGCTTTGCTCTCTGCCTATCTACGCGGCGATGCTGCATTCATACATATACTATCATTTACATTCGCACAATGAAAATACAATCCATAGAGACGGCAGAATACAGTGTATTATCATTCGCAGGACTGTTGTCAGCGTGTATTGTGCTTACATGTATTTGGCCCCTGTATTTATGTAAGATTGAAGGAGGAATTGTTCAATCCTGAAAAGATTACATGTCTCTCGCTAGTATTAGCTAGTAAACATGCAGGCGGTGATTCTGCAATGAGTCTGTTCCTTGTGATAAATATTCACTTGCTGATGACTGGCTCCGATAACCAATGTGTCTCCTGAGGTTATCTGCCGGGCTGTCACATTAGGATATTTTTATCACTACTTATCTTTTATCAGTTTGGCTAGTGGCTACCTATAGAAATCCCAGAAAGAACAGGAATTTTCCCCATCGGAGTTAAGCTGTAGCTAAGGGAATCTGTGCGACTTGACATAACCTTTGAGTATCTCGGTGAAATGATTACGCATTGCTTTCCCCTAAGCCGCGTGTATTGGAGAAATGTTAATAGTGAATTTTGCGACCGGAGTAACTATAGTAATGAAAGCCATGCATCAAGGCATGTCTGATATCGTTTGGTTGTATTAAGAAAATGTCAATGGCACCCAGGTAAAACCCTTTGATAATGTCAATATTCATCTACACGCAGTGCTTCGTTCTTTGCACTACACAGGCAGGTCACAACATTCTCATTTTTTGAAAATTACCCACAATCCATCTAGGAATCTGAATAGGTCAGTTTTTCTGCAAATAAATAAATAAATAAAACCGTTTCTATGGATTATCCTTAATGGAAAATAAGTGAATGAGGAACACATTGAAATATAAAAAGAAACTCTTTGTCATCACCCACACACGGCTTATACAATAAAGTCTTAATTAATGAAACACTCTAGCTGAATTTAAAGTGTCTCATCCAGTGGGCTTGCAGGCAACATTGCAGATTTATTCTCTCCTCCATCTCTCTTTGGCAATTAGGCCTGTGAAGGTGGGACCCCCTTTGAAAGAGGCTTTTAGATTAATCATATTATCTGTTGCTTCTGAAACACGAAGCCTTCTTGACCTCCTCTTCCATAAGAATCCATTATCTTAAACTATCACCGTAATCCTGGCTTTAGGAGGGGGAGAGAGGGAAAGCAGAATCAAGCCTAATAGATAGCAAATAAGATTAATCTATGATCTAAGTGCCGATTACACTTGGACCTGCCCTTGAACACTCAGGTGTAACCTTGAGATCTGCATCCATTCTGGGCCGGCAATTGGATTGAAAGTTCCCGAAGGGCCAAACGACGGGGGAGAGGCCTTTTGGCAGGACCTTACCCCAGAGAGATCAAAGGCCAAGCAGCTTAACCTCCACAAAACCTAAAGGTGTTAAACATCTCTAACTAATGGCAAAACACAGTTCCTTCCGAGATAAGTTTACCACCTCTCGAATGTATGTTCGGGTAGATTATCATTATTTGAAATATGTTATATAATATATGCACATTTGGAAATATTTACATTTTCACATTTAAAAAAAATAATAAACCCCAAGTCCATTTATATGCATCATAACCATTGTGCAAGTGTGCAATGCCACATAACATTATAGATGACACCGCTTATACTTCATATTCCCAATATGCATTTGTATTTTGCATAATTGGCTTACTACAAATCATAAAGCCCTGTCCCTATCTGACACTAAATAATAGTGCCTGAATTGTCTCTGTGTTTAACATATAGTGATCAATAGTTGGTGGGTGTCTTTCACTCAAAGTTCAAGTCTCCCCTTCCCTTGGATCCTTCAGTGCACCCAGACCGTCGGATCGATGCTCTCTTCGGTTCGTCTCTAAAGCTGACTATTTGATTAATCTGCCCGGGCAGTCGGCAAGACGGCCCGCCACACCACACCAGACAGTTTCTTGCCATTAGGATGACTGGAGTAATGAAATTTCATTTAATTTGTCAGGAAGACAGTGCTAATGTTAAAAAGCTTTTGGATAATAAAAAAGTCGGGGGAGATCTAAGGGAAAGCTTTAAGTAATTACTCCGAGTGTCTCGGGTTCGGGCGTCAGAATATTTACATTACTGTCATGGAGGTCTTAAGAGTAATTAAATTACTGCAGCACCTAAGTTCTTTATTTTGCCGGTTTCTCCCCTCTCCTAAATGTATATTAACTATACTTAATTTGGCTTACATACAGAGACAAAGGCTTTGTATACATGTGATAAATTTGACACAAAGCAGTGCAATAACGGAGGTTCATTGTTTTACCAAATGTGTTAGTTACTGGCATACCGACCAACAATTTAAGCCATGAAATCTCGTCCAAAAATCATGTTTATTTTCTCTAAAGTCAATTTCTTAAAGCTATTTTGCATTCATTAACAGTACACACACACACACACACACACAGCATATCCTATTTGTACAGGAAAGATTGTCAAACTTTGCATCGAATATTATTGTTGTATTACACAAAGGATCTAATAAGTAAACGATCATCAGATACTATCTGATGGTGATAAACACCGAGAACATGCAGCTATATCTGCAGTTTACACCTCATATTATAAGCTCCTGGGCTGTTAAAGAGGTCTTGGGAACAAAATAACGATAAATCGGAGGACTGGTGCATAAAACCTGACATCTCTATCAGGGTATATCAGCATCCTACCCCGCTCCATACTGGCCTCTCAAAGATAGATGAGTGAAATGGCCTGGAAATGTATCTGACCGCTGGCTTACTCTAATGAATAACCTCCACTTTAGGTCTTGCAATGTAAGCAGAAAGTCCACCTCGCCAGCGCTCCGAGGCCCTGTCATGAATCTAACCCGACAGCCGACATAATATCAGGGCGACAACACTTGTATGACTTCCATTTTCTTTGCTTTCTATTGATTTTCACTTAATAACTGGGGGGAAATACTAAACGCCTGTGCTGAGTACCTAATAAATCCTGTCTGAGCTTTTTTATTGAGGAGAATTTAATAAAAGCAGCAGGCAAGGCATGGGGATTTGTCTCTGGCTTGAGAGGACAAAAAAGGGAAAGCTAAAGGTAGGAGTGGAGTAGTGAAGGGAGAGAAACCGGCCGTGAGCTCACGTCCTCATTAACTCCGTTTGTATCAATGAGAGATCTTAAGTGCTGTATAGCACAATTTGCCAAAGGTCAAACAACCTCTTTTGTGGCAGGTGTTTGATATTATCTCAGGGAGGTAAACATGCTGTTCGGAACAAACACTGCATATTAAGCTAACCTTGTCATGAAACTGCACTGCGGTTATAGGAAAGCAGCGGTTTTAGTAATAAACTAACTTCTGTGCTTAGATTGAGGAGGTCCGGTTTTCTACTTCAAATATGTGAAACCACAAATAGGTTTTAAAGCCACCCAATAAATGCAAATGAAGTCACGTAACTTTTTCTGTGATGGCATGAATGATAAGCTTTCAGGTTGTTTCCAAGAGAAAAAAGCCAAGAATCCCAGAATAACACATCTTGCCATGGGCTATTAGCAGCAAACATATGTTTTGTATCTCTCTGTCTGCTTTGTGAACCATCAAACAACTCCATTTAATTCTAATAAGAGAGACATGTATGGACTTTGGGAACACAATGAGCATTGTCAACTCCGATCACATAATTAGAAAGCAGTATAATAGGTCATTATGGAGGGTTTCTTAGCCCCAGGTGTTACCAAGTTCAACTGGGCAAGCCATTAGAAACATAACAGAGCAACAAACAAACAAAACAAATCATGAATTGTTCATTGACTTGAACAAACCATAGGCTAAATGTTCATCAAGCAAGGGCAGATGTTGATCTTAAGGTCTTATTGGATGCCCTATGGCAAACGGTTGGAACCCTGTTGTATTTAAAAATAAACAGCACATTTTGTATTAATTTGGCTACATCGTGCAGTTCATGCTGTAAACCGCCTCTAACTGTATTTATTTATTTTTTTTAGAAAAAGAAATATGTGAAACAAAACACATTAAATCATTACAATCAGTAGTATGCCCTTTGATGTCACATGACCTCACTACATTTTCCACATGATGTCATTAGATTTGTTTAATGAAGATATTCCAGGTATTAAAAGGATACGAAAAATCATGTGTACAGTTTAGATTACATACTAAGCTATTAATGCTGTTCAAAATTTAGCCAATTTCTCTGATAAATATTTGGCCGTCTTTGTTTTGTGCTTTATCCCAGAAAGTTCATAAACATAAATTATTGTACTGAATTCATTTTAATAATTCAACAATTAAGCTATGATATATAAGCTCAGCATGCAGGCTTTTACCTACATTAGTATGCTTGTTAGTATAGGATGCTATAAATAAAAAAAAACATTAACAATCTCTTGGTATGGTTTTTCGAAATATTCTCGTTACATTCGCAACATCAAAAACAGGAGCGTGAGGTCAAAATAATAAATTAATGGCTAGGTGATAATTATCACGGAAATAACCGAAGACGTTCCCACCCTGACAGTATAAACCAGTGACAACTTATGAAACTGCATGACATAGCCAACATGCCTTCATGGCCTTATAACGACGCAAATAGCAATAGAGATGTGAACGCTTCAACACCAGGCTGCCAAATATCGTAGGAAATATGTGTTTGAACAGAAATGTCACCTCTCATATTTCCTAGACTTCCATCCCCTTTAGCATTTCGGCCCTGTGTTTGTTTGGCTCTGTCTGAGCCGAGATCAATAGCAATAATTCAGTTCACAATTAGCAGCTTATCCGCTGTAATGGCACATCGCTGGAGACCTTTGGAGAAGATTTAAGTCTTTTTAATAAAGGTTTCATGTTCTCTTTTTCATTTACAGTATTTCATACTCTGCCAATAATTTTCAATACATGCATGATTGCATTCAACATTCTGTATGGTAAAGCAAGATTCGGATCAATGTGATCTTGACAGGGCAATAATTTGTAAATGATTTCAAGATATTGTGAAACCCTTATTTGGGTTTCAAGAAAGGTTACATTGTAAAACGTGCAGCACTGTTGCCAAAATCAACATACACTTTTATGTTACTTGAACTTAACAAATTAAGTTAAACCATTTCAAGTTGTTTTTATAAGTTATGTCGCAACACAGTCTCAAGGCAAGTCGTGTTACAGTAACGAAAATTTTGATTAATTTATCTGTGTTTGATGACACAAATTTCCGCTGTTTTTCGTGTCTCTGGAGACGAATGTCTTTTTCGTCCTTTCCAGCACAAATTTCTATCAATGGCTGTTTGTGTCCGTGGCACGACTTTCTTTATTGTGTCATTTTATATTTTGTTTTCTCATTGGTCTTTCCCATTTTTAAATCATTGTCGCTTGGGGTTAGGGTTAGATTCGGGGTTTGCGTAAGGATGTAATTTTATACATTGGTTTCTACATGTTTTTCGTCCGCTTTGAAAACTATTCTCGCCTGGAGTTGGGGAAGTCGCAGAAAGTGATTATAACCCAAACCCCAAGAGACAATGGTCAAAAAATAAAAAACAACAATGAGAAAACAAAATATAAAATGACACTATAAAGAAAGTCATGCCACAGACATGAACAGCCATTCACTGAAAAAAATTATTCATTCAATTTACTCAATTTTTTAAGGTAAGTGGTTGCAATCAATGTATTTAAGCTACATTTAAACAAAAGTTTTTTATTGCATTTAAATTTACTATTTTTCGTCAATGTAGCTTAAAATAATTGATTACAACCACTTACCTTAAAAAATTGAGTAAATTGAATGAATTTTTTTTTCCGTGTTGATAGAAATTCGTGCTGGGAAGGACAAAAATACATTAGTCTCCAGAGACACGAAAAACAACCGAAATTCGTTTCATCAAACACGAATAAATTAATCAAAATTTTCGTTTACTATAACACGACTTGCCTTAAGACTGGGTTGTATGTCAACTTATCACAGGTCAAACCTTAAAATAGAAGGTTGAATTGACTATTCAAGTTGTTTTAACTTCAAGCTGCATTTTTTTAAAGTGAATACACACATACAGTACAGTGCATTATGTACACACATGCATACTGAGAGTTAAAACCAAAGTTATGTAAAATATTTCATTTTATGCACCTTTGCTTTAGCTCATTCTTTGTCATTGCGTGCAATGGGGCAAAAACCCTCCGAAACATTCTCAAACCATCAAATAAAAAAATTATGAATATTGCAGTAATAATGTTGCTTTATTAGTCATTTCATACAGAATCTGTGCCTGGAAAATCCCATAGTAAGCTCTACATATTTCTGCAAATGAATCATTCACACATGCTACACACGCACTTCCTCTTGCGTGATCATTTATCAAATATTTTGGTTAATTTGATTATAATCTCAGCTACCAATAAGAATCTAATACTCAAAGCTCTATGCAACAAAAGATCTCCCCGGGCTTAGTCATGACAAGCTACTATGTGTTTTGCCAGTGTACATAATTATTTGCTTATTGTTGGCTCCTACCACAAAATGTTAAATGCTCTCTCATTTATTAGTCGCTTTGGATAAAACGTCTGCTAAATGAATAAACGTAAATGTGATGTATTTTTCCTTTGACAGTATAAGTGTACAAACATTTAACATCATGTTTGGAAACAAATGCCTGCTTAGTACTTTGTATGCGTACAAACAGGAGAATGTAGTATGTCGCCCAGGAAATACATTGCATTTTGTCTTAATGCGCATGCGTTGAATGTCCGCGTATATGTACAAATCCAATAAACGATACTTTGCAGGGCTATGCGTTCGACCGTGTGCGTATGTTTGCGTATAAAATGTATAAAAGAGACTATACTCCAGGCTCAAGTTACTGATAACATGAAAGAAAACAAATCTTGATATCAGAGTGTCTGTTGGCATCTCACTTAATCTCTAAGGAACGATTTGGATCGTTTACCAAATGTACTGGTTTCAGCATACTTGATACTATCACATAAATCAGCATATTTATAGTGGATATGCATCACTATTGACTTTGCTTAACAAAACTTGGATGATGTATCTACAGTACAGATAAACTCTTAAAACATTACAGTCTTTGTTTTTTACTGTATATTTAGGTATGCCCTACACTGAGTAGCTAATGTTTTGACAGTTCACTAACCACTTAAGTACAGTTATTATTCAGTCTAAATATTCAGAAGGAAACACTTTATCGTTTACTAATTGCATTCCTGGTTACAGCAACACATCATCACTACATGCTTTTAATGGCCACCTTGAGGCTCTTAAAGCCTTCAAAACATACTTAATTCAAATAAATACTGAGGGTGTTAAACAAAGTGAACAAGTTTTGGTAGACTCATAGTCTCATAATATTACACACAAAAGAATTTAATGATGATATGTTTTTCTGAATTCTCATGAAATTGCCTGACATTTTAATGCACAACAGAAACAGTGAGAAATCCATCCTTGATTATGAAGTACAGGTCGGCTCTCGTGGTGAAAAAATGCACCAAAAGGTTTCATGAGACATTTTTAGTTGTTTGTTCCTCAATTATAAGATGCTAAATCATTCATCTTGAAGCCAGTTGAATCTGTATTTCACCTTCTTTGCCTTCAAGGAAAACACTGCGTGTCTTATTAAAACGTGTTGTCTGATTGGTTTCCAGCAGCACCACTGAATATGCTGAGATCATCAATCTTCGATGCTGGCCTGATTTGCATAAAATATACATTTATTCATTAGACAGATCAAGTCTCAGCCATAGAAGATGAACAGTATTTTGCATGTAACACATTTACACAGAGATAAAAGTAGCCCATAAATATTACATTTTGGGATGTGAAATTAGAAATAGACTTTAGAGGTATGCATCGAGTAGAATCCAATACTTGATTAGGTATTCAACGCATCAGATACTTCAGGCAAATGTAAATGACCTGTCTTAACATATTTTTGAACATTACCAAATCACAAAGACAGTTACATACTCATTAGTGTTAATGTTGTTCCCTAAACCTAAAGTATCGCCATTCAACAAACATTTATTTATATTTTTGGGAAGTAATTGCTAAGCTGGCTTAATAATTAGACCAAATAATGCACATTATGTATTATAATACAGAAAATAAAAAAATACAGCATGCAGATTAAGCCTCATGAGTGTTACATGATATTAGAGGTCTTTGACCTTAAAAAAAATGTGGTGTTATATATAATGAAACACATAGTATTTAAACACATAGAGAGACACAACTATAAAAATGACTTATATTTTATAATAATGGTCTTAGCTACAGTATAGACGATTTCAGCAGTAACAACATAAACAAACGGCTTTCCCGGAATACATGTATCTTTAGGTAAACTCCACAAAGAATCAATAACAACAAGGTCCTTTTAGAGTAGTTTATTTCTGATAACAAGCTAAATAAATAACAAGAAGATTACCTTAGTTCATATTTCATAGCTAAAGCATATAGGAAAACGACACTGAGCTTACGTTGCTGTGTAAAATGTGGAGTATAATCAGGGCCGGAGTGGGGACACTTTTCAGCCCGGGAGTTTCAGGCCCAAGACCGGCCCACCATTGTGGAATTCCAAATTAGCACTTTTGAAGCAACAGTTAAGCTCTTACTTTTGTGTAGTTTTTATTAATACCATTGTTCAACAAATAAAGTAAAGGTTTAATAATAATTAAATAATAATATACTTAGTCACAACAAAAAATAATTAGTAATTAAAATAAATCTTATTATTAAAATAAATAATAAGTAATCAAGGTTGAGTTATTTTATCAATATTAAACTGCATAATATTTGCAAAGTCTATGAATAATCATGTATTGGGTGTAAAAGGCTAATATTTTGATTAAATTTCATTATTTTGCTTGTGAATAGGTTGACAATGGTATTAGCTGAATAATGATGTTGCTAATGCTAATCATTACTAGGCCTATCTCTCTTTACCTGTTCCCACTTGTGTTTGTCAAGTCTGCATCCTCCTCCAATGCATTTACTTTCTTCAACCTGGCTTTTTCAGACCCTCCTGGCCTCTTCCTCCCACCCATCCTCCCTGAAACGCGTACCGTTACGTTTGGGCCAGCTCAGCTATCGGTAGCAGTAGCCTACCTGAGAAAATTTTGGAAAAGATGGGACCTTTTGGACCGAACCAACTCTTTGGGAGGGGAGACCTCCCTCACATGGTACAACCCATGCAAAGGCTGTGCGCTGCGGTGTTGGAATGCGGAACGTGTATAGGGTTCTTTAAAAGAAGATAAACCCACTATTAGTAACAAATGTAAAAAACAGAATTCTTGCAGGTTTCAGCAAGTTAAATTTAAGACCTTTTTAAGACCATTATGAGTAAAATTTAAGACCAACACGACACATTACTAGAAGCATTCAAATGATCTCAGAAATTCTTAAAACGTTCTATTTTTATTGATTTAGTTACAGAAAAATATAAAATGAACGCAGTTTTAAAATAGATAATCAAAATACATGGAAATACATTATGCTTCACTCTATTAGACCGCGAGTGTTGGCGCCGACAAATTTTACCCATAGCCCTTTAGGAAGAGACTTCTGACAATGGAAGCCCAAAAATGGCTCATAGTGAGCCATTAAAATACATTGAGTTAGAGGCAAAGAGCTGTGATTTTTCTTAATTAATAGTCAAGAAATGCATTGATTTACAATATTTATACATCACACTAATATGTGTAAGTAGTATTTTTATAAAATTCTATCAACAATGTTTTTTGACTAATAAAATTCACTAATATTACATCACTTGGTATGGTCAGCTGCTGGTTTGTGCCTAGTTTTACACTGCCTCATACAACTTTAAAGCTTTAAAATGCACCACACTCAGTAGTACGTACACTGTAAAAAACAACCTATAGAATTTACTCAAAAAAATTGTTGTAACAATTTGCACTCACTTTGTTTGAGTAAATTATATCCTATATATTTGATTAAAAAGTACCTAAATTTAATTACTATGATAAAGTAAAAAAAATTAGGTAAGGTCTACCTATTTTTTTCATAACTAATTACTTATAAAAAAATGAATAACATTAACCCTATTGGTATTAAGGCACAGATCTATTAAATTATTATTAATAATGATAAGCCATTAAGAAACATTACATATTACTTATTCAGAGAGGGTTGAATAAGAAAATAGTCATGCACAAGATTGCATAAATTGCTTGCTTTATTGACCAAATAACATTCTGTAAACATTTAAAACTAATTATTGGACGTATAATAACCCCAATACATTTCAAGTGAAATACAACATATCATAGTTTTACATAAAGCTTCTTGAACATATTATTTCATAAAACAAAATAAACCAAGGCTTCATGAGATGTTAAAAAACCATTAAAAGCAAGATTCCTAAATACTGTTCTTCACGTTATCATTAGAAAATTAAAGAAGACAATAATATGAGAGGAAAAACTGATCTCATTTACCTCAGTAGACTAGCATGCTATATCGATACAAACAAACATTTCAACTTCATTTAAAACTTATTAAGTGCAAAAATACAACTTCATATTATGCTATAACTCACAGTACACGTGCATAAAACATTGAACACTAACAAGAAGTACTTACATTCAATTTTAAGTGATTCAACTTCATATACAAGTCTCATATATAACATATGAACTCCGAAATACTTTTTTGAACAGACATTAAAAAGCGAAAGGCAACGTTAAGTATATATCCGTAAATGATAATAATAATAATAATAATAAAATGGCTTCATAAATGGATCCCTTCTAAAACAAAACTCAATATATTAACAGATAAATGCAAGAAAACTTTTACAGTAATTATCTAGCATCGACAGCTTTACCGTTGTTTGTTTGTCTGCTCGACGCCCTCCCGTCTGTATCGTACATCAACCGTCCGCTGCTCTCTCTCGTCACGTGGCTTGCTCAAGTTCAACCACTCATATTGAGCAGCTCCGCTGTTCACGAGATTCAGACATGTAAATAATAATAATGGAAGTTAATATTTTAATCATAAATATGGATATTTATTCGTATTCGCAGGTGCAAGAACTGGGCGATGTTTCATTCAAAGCTAACCTGAATGACATATTCTAACCTATCAATCTGTCAACAACAGAGACAGAGAAGCACGCAAATGACTAAACTTCTGGTAGATTTTACAGTTAACCAACTTAACATTTCCATTCATGATGATATCAACAAGTTAAATAAAAACTTACCTGTCAACAAACCACAGTTCTCCCGCCGATATGATATGAAAAAATGGTGACTCGAGTCCCGCCTGGATGTTGATTCATGCGCACTTTGCGGTGCTAAGGCCAATATTTTGGGGTATATGTTACTTATTTTTTTAGTATTGCAGTTATTACTGTTAAAAATTGGATAGTGAAGGTAGAATATACCCATTATTTTTTATTTTACTTGCTAGCTTATATACTTAATTAAATTATAACTAATTTTCATGGGTTAAATTTAACACCCTCCAGAGTAATTTTTTACAGTGTAAGCTTAAAGGGGAGGTTTCCCAGACAGGGATTAGACTAGTTTTAAGAGCTTTCCAAACTTGAAAACAATTTGCACTGACATATCTTAAAATACATCAACATGCACACAAGTAATGGTTTTAGTAAGGCATGTTTATTAAAACTAGTTATATGTCATAATTAAACTAAGGCCTAGTCCTGGTTTAAGATAATCCCTGCCCGGGAAACCACCCCATAATGTTTAATGTACAACTGACTGTGTGCTGTGTATATATCTTGTGCCTGTTTATAAATATACAAAGAACAAAAGATCACTTTCAATTATTATTAATCCCTAAAAGCATTAATATATGCATTTTATTAATACAAGTTATTAATAAATTAATGTATTGCATTTAATTGAAAACAGAATCACAGAGCCAAAAAAACACTCCACCCATACGTTTTTACATAAATATGCACTATATACCGCCATCAGGTTTAATAGCCTCTCTAATTACACAATAACAGATTAATCTGCATTAAGAAAATGAAATTTACCATTAAAAGGCTGTTTGATATGTGTTGCTAACGTTATCCACTAAGACCTCCGAAGGGTCGCATTTCTAAAATGGATACGTCATAAAGACTGTCTTATTTCAGAATACTAACTTTGAAATTAACTTTAAAATATTGATTATTATTCTTAGTTAATCGTTAATTGTTGTAGTATGCTTATGACTTGCGAATGTAATGCTCAGTTAACTTAAATAAACCAGGCGATGCCGTATGCAGCAGCCTGCCTATGCGAAAGGGCTCTGATTCTACCGCTGTTCATTTAACCTTAACTCCTGAAGCATTTGCGCAATCAAAAAGTTTGAATTGTTCCTAAAAGAAGACAATTGCACTTTTTTGAAATATATGGTTTATTACGGTACTTTCTTGCTTTCCGTCTGCCAATCGCTGCTGTTTGTGGAGAGCTGAAGGGAAAGCGCGTTAGGTTCGAGTGCATTGCAGCAGAGAGCAATATTAAAGTCTAAAATATAAAACTGTGTAACATTAAAGTTGACACGCTGTTGGTGGCTCGTGATTCGACGGCCCGACTGTTTAAGTTGATTTTCAATAAAGCAGCATTGATTTTTGTTCGCTTCTGTGTCCTCTATGTTTCAGAACCTGGCAAATGCTCAGGTAAGCCACGGGCTTATAAATTAATTATAATATTAAATAATATTAAAGATTTTTGCTTATACAAAACTAAGTTTAAAGGACAAGTTCGGTATTTTACACTTAAAGCCCTGTTTTCAGATTGTTTATGGTAAAATAGAACGGTTTTGACTGAAATGTCGACATATGCGGCTGCCCTGAGAATTTTCGCGTGTTTGTGTTTCACCTCACACCTCTACTATGGGTTTAATGGTGCACTGGAACAATCCTTCCTAAAATGCATTAAACTTTCGTTTACAAAGACGTGAAACTCACCGAGTGGTTAGGGGTGTTCACTGATATGCTCACACAAAAATCGCTGCAAAATACGCATTCCAACAGCTGTTTTCGCATTCGTTGTTAACTTGTGGACCTATTTTTCCAAACGACTCACACCGGTACATTCTTCCACTTAGAGCTTGAATAATAGACACTCCAGCCCAGGTGGTGGCGCTAATCCGCCTTTGCCAATTGCAGGAATAGAAACAAAGTTCCCGGCGCGGAGTAATACCGTACCTCACAGGACAACTAATACAAGTCAATGGAGTTGGCAAAAACTACGATAAAACCTGTTGGAATGCGTATTTTGCAGCGATTTTTGTGTGAGCATATCATTGAACACCCCTGACCACTCGGTGAGTTTCACGTCTTTGTAAAGAAAGTTTAATGCATTTTAGGAAGGATTGTTCCAGTGCACCATTAAACCCATTGTAAAGGTGGGAGGTGAAACACAAACACCACAAAATTCTCGGGGCAGCCGCATGTGTCCAAATTTCAGTCAAAACCGTTCTATTTCATCATAAACAATCTGAAAACAGGGCATTAAGTGTAAAATACCGAACTTGTCCTTTAAGGATTGTTTCTCGCCAAACCCACAGTAAACAGTCAGATCACAACACCTGAAATATAGCTTATGGCACGATTTGCGTGGATTATGACAAAGTGCGGAACGTTTCTTTTTAGAGACCCACCATCATACACTTTCTGCCTCCGCCACTGATTAAGTTAGTTCGTTAGCGTTTTAAATTACTATTTTATTTTCTCCAGACAACGCTTTTTGGGAATGAAAAGAGGTAAGAAATTTATGACTTGGGTAAATTAAATTTAAGACCTGGGATAAAAATCTGGGTGTTTTTAAGACTTTTTAAGGCCTTAAATTTAACATTCTGAATTTTAGACTTTTTAAGACCCCGCGGGAACCCTAAAAAAAGAAACTTGACTGGCTCAAAAGTGAAGCGGCCCACCGGGAATTCTCCCTGTTCTCCCGATTACCCAGCCCGACCTGACTATAATGTATACAATGTTAACTACAAACCCGCTGCCAAACCTCCCTTCACATAGTGGTGAATCATGATCGCCATCTCCCCCTGTCTTTAGGAAACCAAAACTTTTGTTATATTTGATGAGGTATTTGTTCCAGAGTTCATTTTAGGCACTAATCAGACCATTAAACAAGCAGAAACCGGATGTAAAGTTCTGACCAGACACATAACCGCGGTTTAATCCCAGGAAACACGCATGCTGAAAAATGTATACATTGTAAAGCATTGTAAGCTGCTTTGGATAAAATTGTCTGCAAAGGCAAAAATGTAAATGTAATTGCCCAAAACGTTTTTAAATATGTATTTTTTAGAACATAACTACTATATCCACACTTTAATTTAAAATATTATTGAGTATTTTTTTTTAGTAAACAACCTAATTAGCAACATTTATGACTATTTTATAAAAATAGAGAGAGTTTGCCCTTTTTAGAGTCTGCTATAAGATCAAGTTGTATGTATTTTTTAAACTTGGAATGGCAATAAAATGTATTCCCATCCTGTTTATAGGGCAAATTAAAGATGCAAGTCCTGACCAAAGTTTGAACCTTGGCATCCCTCAGTTTATGGATCACTTTAAGCTTTCAGTGATCCTCTTAACCAAGTTAACAGCTCATCATTCTACCGCCTACGTGATGGAGACAGACCAAAGGATTGAATGCCAAGGCTGAGGTTTTTATGTCTTTTGTTGTGTTGCAGTTAACAGATAAACATCTAGTTGAGATGTATGGCGTATCGAATAGATAACCATTATTTGTTTATTTGTGTTTTTAAAATCAGTTGTAAAAGTAAAGCTAAATTTCTGTGACCAAAAGAGCACCCATTAAAATATTGAGATTATGGAAGTCATCCCTATTAGATTAGTCTATTTAATTGCATTTTTCTAGCTTACTGTATATTAGGCAATGGCAAAAATTCAGTCATACAACCTAAAAGATGTCGTAAGAAAAAGCAGGCAGGTCAGTGTACCTAGAAATAACTTTATAACCACTGACAATTCTGATATATATATATATATTATATATATATATATATATATATATATATATATATATATATATATATATATATATATATATATATATATATATATATATATATATATATAGTCAGGGTCTATTGGCCCTATTTTACGATCTAAGCACATGGCGCAGGTGCACTTAGGGCGTGTCCACATCGACATTTGCAAGTTTAACAAGAGAATAAAAGGTTGTGGTCCTAAAGGGTTACACCTTTTCTCTTAATGAGTAATTTAATGTTTTGGGCGTAACGTGCAAAAAACAATTAGACTCTCATCTCGCGCTTGCACCATGGCAGATTTGCTATTTACACTGCAGAATTTGCAAGAGAAAAGACTATACGCTGCTGCATAGAGGAATTTAATTTTATATTCATCATTACTTCAAATGAGTTTTTCTGATACATGCAATGACTATCCATTATGACATAGGCGTTTTTATCTTTATGTACACAATAATAACATTTTACATTGTAATCCTTTATTTTTTATATTTGGCATGTTTGTGGGTTGGTGCTCATTCCTGTGTGTGTGTAATAAGCATAGTATACACACATTGTGCACCCGCCTTTTGGCGCATATTACTAACGCACTGTTTAAATAAATAAAAAAGAACTACTCCATTGACTTTAGACCAGGTTTACGTTAGTCAATGGTGAAATGGTTTTCTGTCACCTCAAAACAGAAACAAACCAACAATGCACCTGTACACACCATGTTTTCAGACCAGCACGCCCATGGGCAAACAGATGGGTGCAAGTACATTTGTTATTTAAACAATGTGGTGTTGGGTGTGAAAATGATAACTGCATCAGGGTTAAAACTCGTAAAAAACACTTTCACCACATTGTGCAGAGTGTAACATGGGACCCTTTGTTTTCAGAGTTGAATATTAATCAATGTCAATGGGCCCTATTTTAACCATCTAAGCGCATGATCTAAAGCAAACGGCACAGTCTAAACGGGCATGTACGAATACACTTTTGCTAGTTTAAAAATGAGAAAAATGGGTTGTGCGCCAAATCTATAAGGGCTGTCCCTATTCTTGTAATGAGTAATGGGTGTGTTTTGGGCATAACATGCAATAAACCAATGAGAGTCTCATCTCTCATCCCTTTTAAAAGCCAGTTGCGCATGAGCCATGCTGATTCCCTATTAAGATTTGTAAACTGAAAAACTAAGAGGAGGAAGAAGACCATCAGTTTAAGATTGATGTTAAAAAATTGTGTTGTTTTAATTTGTATTGAAATTGTTATTTTTTATATTAAAACCTTTAAAAGTAATTTTCTTTCAGTCATGGAAGTAAAATTAGAAGGCTTTTAATTGCTGTAAAGCATGGATTGCCTACATGATCAGTGTAATCTCAAAAAATAGATAAATATGCAAGAAAAGGTTTTTACTCTAAAAAGTACTTTATTTGTAACAAACAGGAGAATTTACAAACGTAAAGCCGCAACGTTTCAGCACTCGGACAGCACTGTGTTTTAAAAAGCATTATTTAAAAAAGGTTCTCATCTCAGCATATCCACAGGTACAAAGTCATCATATACAATAAATCCATGGGGTAGAATAAAAATAAAATAAATAAATAAATAAATGCATTTTTTTTAAAATTTGTTTAAAGCAAAACATTCAATAGCTTACCAGGCTACAGGTGAAGCTGCTCTTTATGCCTTTTAACGTCTCGTAATCGGTCCTCATTTATGTCCAAGAGACTCAACAATAATCTTTTACATTTTAATCCTTTAATTTTTCATATTTAAAAACCTTTGTGTGCTGCTGCGCATCCATGTGTGTGATAAGCAAATGTGCATTGTCGTCCCGTTTATAGGCGCATATTACTAACGCGCTCATTAAATAACAAAAACAATATTGCGCCATTGACTTTTAGACCAGGTTTTAGTTGGTCAGTGGCGTAGTCTATATTAGTTGCCTCAAGACGCACCTTGTTTTCGGACTAGAATGCCCATGGGTGCAGAAATTGGCGCAAATGCATTTGCTAATCAAACAATGTGACGCTTAACGTGAAAATTATAATTGCGCCGGGTTGAAACTAGCAAAAAACCTTTTTTTTTGTCGGGAACAGGGCCCAATATCATTTAATCAATTTAAATACCATTTTTAAAATACCATCTGAAACAGATCAGTTCATTATGTTTTTCTTTTAATTGAAGCAAACTATTACAAAGTACCAGAAGCCAAATAAAATGAATACAGCAAATCAAAGTAAGAGATGCTGAACGTTTGAAACACTGACAGATTGGAGTGCACTGAATGAGGATCTCGCTAATGTGCAAGTGGATGGAACCACAGCAATTTGTGGTGAACAAAAGCGTTAGAGCTGCTCTAGTGCTTCAGTGGCCATGAAACACAATGTCTTCACTATGTCGGGGGCAGCGGCTGTGATATCTGATACTGTACTGCAAACCACATTCTGTTGTACAACTGATACAATGATCTTGAGGCGCTCAGTACATGCAACAAATCTCCTTACAACAACAGCTGCGCAGATTTCCGCACACGATCTTGTAGGTTAATGTATTTATTTCGGATTAGGCCTCTGCTATGATCATTATCTTCTTGTAGTTTAAAAGCAGTGCAAATGCAACAAGGGAGATATTGGAGGCGACTGTGTTTTTTAAACACTTTAAAGAGCACTGATGTAACTGCAATGATTTTGTGTTCCCACAAAAACGTAGACGGTCTCTGGAGACGTGCATCCTAAAGCAATTCATGAAAGCCAAGTTTACAGAGTGAAAATACGTCGACAACCTTCCTTCATATTAGAATGGTCCCTCTGTCTTCTAACCTTTCTTTTCTTCTTATAAGAGAGAGCACCATTGGGTCAAGTGATTAAACTGGGCATATTGTAATGGATACGTTTTCTCACAATTGTAGGCTGAGGTAGGAGATTACCAGACAATTGACACGCTGGAAAGGGGGAAACTGGCTATGTGAAGACGATAACCCACACAGGTCAAGAATCAACCTTTGCGTCCATAAACAGAGCCACAACTAAAGCTCACGACTGAAACGAAGCATAAAAAATAAACAGGCGAGTTAGTAGTTAGATAACGAAGAAACTAAAATTATCCACCAGCGAAATAGGCCTGCACGATATTACAGGGAAATCGACATTGCTATGTTTTGTTTTTCTGCGATTTAAATTGCGATAAAAGAAATACTGGATGGCTTCACCAGATGAGGGGATTTTACTCCTGCCTTGCATTTCTTAAATAGATATTTTACATAGAATTTTGTGATTTACATTTACTTGAAACCGTTCTCATATCGTGTAACACTGTCAGTAGCATCCAAAATAGTTTTCCTTTCAAAATAAATGTTCTGGATGGCCACACATTGCGATGCTGAAATGATATACTGTGCAGCCTTATACCATTGGAGATTATTAAAAGATTAAATGGAGAACATTAATTTAAATAGCTATAAGTTATTACAAAGAACCCAAATTAGCGTAAAAAAATACAATAGAAATATGTTAGCTTTACAGAAACGGGCCTATTAAATACCTACTGTAAAAAGAAGGAATTACCTTATTTAATTTTGATTCATGATCATTTTTATTGTTTGTCCAGTTCTGAATTAAAATATATGATATAAAGACATAATTAGCTGTAGTCTCGGGAATCGAGTCTCCTGTAATCAGGAGTCAGGACATTTTAATAATCCCGGTTATAAACATTAAATACATCATCTTACAGGAGTCACAAACATATGGTAATTAACTTTTACTACACTGATAAATCAGTCCTGCATTAACATATTGCAAAAGAGGAATCATTTGCTTGATTGAAAACAGCTTTTAAGACTGCTCAAAGAAAGTACTTACATGACTCACACTGATGTACACACACACACGCGACAGATACATCAACTACACCACCTAATTTTTTAAACTGTTATTCTCACACACATCCACACAGTTGCACTGTTTTTGGATTTAATACTTAAATACAATTATACTGTATATACACAAACTATTATTTTGCTGTATCTAGGAGAAAAACAGATCTAAACTGTACAAGGTACTAATATGAACTTTTTGGTGCAAAGCTGTACTTTCGAAAGGGTACCGCTGGGGTACATATTTTGACTTTTTAACAATTACTAAAAAACATGAAAATGTGCCTACTAGAGTAACTGAACCTTCTTTTATGTTTACAATTTAAAGACTTAATAACCTCACTGTACATTAGCTGAATATAATGACCAAACGTAAACATTAAAAGGTCTCAGTATGGACTTATTTTAAACTTGCACATTAAAACGTCCACTGTATAGACGGTTTCATCTGATGCACGTGATACACGTCTGGATCCGAACCTTACTTCCGGTTTCGTTTTGACTAGTTGCTAAACTGATCTCTTGAACAAATGCCTCGTCGAAAATAACACATGTTTTGGTTTCCTAGGTAATCTATGTGTTGTTTTTTTGCTTGTTATATAAATAAACTACGTTTAAAGTACTTTGTTGTTATGTATTATTAGCGGAGTTTACCGGAAGTTACGTGCGGACCGCGACAGCCGCTTGTTTATGTTATTATTGCTGAAACCGTCTATACAGAAGTAAAAGATCTGGATGTGGATCTGCATGTTTTCTGTAAAGGAACGCCACTGGAGATGAGATGAACAGGGTGTGATCTTGCCCAGATGAATGCATTACATCATCAAGGCCAAAGCGATGAGGAGAAATTAGCTTGGTGAAATATGAGAGGAGAGAGTGACTCACATCTTGGTTAACCTCTCTTAATTAACATCACTCGGCTCAGGAGTCCTCATTAAAGATGTGCCAAAGATTTATCAGGCCTTATTTGCCTAATAGGGACCTGACTGAAGAGGTCTAGGGCCTGGTTGCGGTCAGGAAGGTTAAAGAAAAAAAGTCCAAAGCATTGAAATGCCAAAATGCAATCTTTCTCTGCAAATGGAGCGCGCACAGAAACAATTTATGTGGAGTGCAAGATAATTTCAACTTAATTTGATTGTGGTATTCTAATCAGAGTATAGCAAATTAAAGAAAAAAACTTTCTTCTTTGTCGAATTACAGAAGCAGTTGCACTTTTTGGCTATAGGGATAGTTCAACAAAAACAAACAAATAAATCTGTCATCATAGCAGTGAATCAGTGACCAACAGCCTCATTTAATGGGAAAATAGGCATTTTGTAGGTGAACCAATACTTTAATAAGCAGTTAAGACTTCTTGATGAACACCATTAAATTAATTTTACAAGGCTAGTTGCATTATTTAAATGTCAGATGCTTATTCAAAATGGGCTACACTCTTAAAAGGGTAATTGAAAGCTATTTTATGTAAACAAGGCTAATGCTTTAAAATAATGTGCAGTTTGTTTTTGAATACCAGAAATTTGAAAGTGTGTGTATGACAGTGTTTAATAAATCAATGATTGCTGAATAAAAATAAGAACAATTCTTGTTCTGATGATAAACATACATAAAAAAGGTGATTCTCGCGAAATTAGACTTATGAGGTGTCATGAAAAATTTTGATAAAAAGTAAATGCTATCAAAATAAGAAGCATACAGTTACAAACATCTCTATTTTGCACATGATTTCAAATGACATCATACAAACCAATTTTGTTGTTTTTTTCCACATTTAAGCGAGAATTTTTCATTACCGCAACGTGTCCATGACTGGATTTGTGTTCTTTGACATGGAAATATTTATAATTAAAAAATCTAAAAACTAAAAAGCTTCAGTGCATGTTATACTATAAACATTTACAGTAAAGAAACATGTGGTGTTTGGTGATCATTGGTAAATGTAGAGACAATAATAAGGAATATAAATGTGTCCAAGACCCATTTTCTCATCCTCCGCAACAATTTTCAATCATTGTGTAAGCACTCAAGGAACTAACATTTAAATAAAATTGTTGGAAGGGACATAATTGACTGTAACACTCAAGATGGCTACCAGGTAAGCAGTTCTTATTTTCTCTACAGATAAAAGTTAAAAGTTTATTTGTACCTAGACAACTTTTTAGTTCTCATTACCGAAACATAAGTTTGTAAATGCATATATTTAATGTAATATCATGATGCGGTAATGATAATTTTTTATAATATAATCTAAAAAATGTAAATATTTCTATAGGAAATATTTTTTAAATCCTCTAAAAATAATGGTTATAGTAAGTTCAGACCTTAATCTTATATGTGCACCAATAAAATTGGCTTCAAGGGCTTTTTACAAATTCTGATGCTGGACACCCTCTAAATCTGGATTTCGAGAGAATCACCCAAATACAATATAAAGTATATACGGTATAGATAGACAGACAAGAAATAGATATACATATTTCATAAACAAGTATATATTTTATGAAGTGTTTATCCCTCCGACAAACTTAACAAAACTACCTTCAAAATGAAATTGTATAGTAGACGAGAGGTTTATATTGGATAGCGGTAAAATGACTTTCCAGTTGGTCTAGGGAGGGCTGTGAATATTTATGAAGGTCAGAGATGGATTGTTTATCATTGACTCAAAAGGTAAATGTCTCACCATTTCAAGGACTTTCAGCCGGCTTCTCTTACTGTCACCGTGCCATGCGTCGCTATGCGCGATAGTGTGAGAGGCCCATTTGTGTGGCATTAATACCTGCATGTGTGTGTGCGTGTGTCCGTGCACTTTTAACAGCTTGAGCAGGCAGCCGGACGGTTTCCTGTGTTTGTGAGCGAGCGTTGTCGGCCTCTCTTTTTCTTTAGCGACGCTATTATTCTGTCAGGAGCTGCAGTGTTTTCCTCAGGAAAGGAAGTTATTTCATTTCCAGCTTTTGTCTGGGCCTGAATGCGAGCGGCGCTCTTTCAGCAATATTCGCTCGTTTCAACTCCCTTCTCCATCCGAACAAAAATATACACCCCCTGTCTTGGCCCAATAACTCACGTTGGGCTCTGAAAAATAGCAACTTCCTCAATTGGTTTAATTTCCCTCGCCAGAAACTGGACGGCTGTTTCTCCTGGTCTCAGCGGATCCTTATCTTGCTCTTTCCATCAGGTCTATAGGACCTTGCCAGTGGAATCAGCCGGGAGAGAGAGAGAGAAAGGGACCCGGATGGGTGAGTCTCGGTCTGGTTAGCGCAGGCCAAAAGGAAGCTCGGAGCGCCGCAAACTATGGATTGATATTTACTTATGTACAGATAAACCAACCAGCTTTGGGTAATTAGGTTAATACATCCTGGTTTTGTGATTACAGGAAGCATCTTTTAAAAATTCTGTTCACACTGAATTGAAATAAAAAACAAGTATTTCGAGTGAAAAAGCGAAGCAGATGATTTTAAATCTTCTTGTCATTACATTTAGTAAGTGAGCAGATATCTGCTGCTTTGACTGTGGGGTTACACTGGACTCTTATTAGCATGAATCATTACTGTACATAACCAGTACTTGACCCATTTCATGCAGCTCTGCATTTCAAGCCTTTGACCGCATGTCCCGAATTCACAAATCATCACCCGCCCACCCGCCACTCTCTTATCTCCTCCTACTGCCTATAGGAAATCAACACAGTGCTTTGTGAAGACATAAATGTGTAGTCTTTACTTTATATTAATTTATTTCTCGCAAATTAATGCTTCATTTTAAACATTATAGAGACTAAATATTACCGGCTTAATACTATATAACAAAAGTACAATACATATTATAATACAATAGCGTTCAGCTTTTTAATTTGTATTTAGAACTTAAGAAATAACTGCTCTTAGCCTTATCTAAGTGACACTTCCTGGTTAATGTAAGGGCTAATCTTGCCTAGTAGCATGCAGCTGTTAACTGGGTCAGCATGTGTTTGCCAGCGCTTAGCAATACGCCATTAGCACTTAGCCTTATGGTTGTGTCGGTGCTGGAAATACAGTCTAATGCTAATGTGGAAATATAAAGTATCTGAAGGTCACAGACTTCATTTTGACAAGCGTTTGCTCAGACACTCCTCTCTGATACTGGCAAAATGTCAAGGCATTTATCCATCAAAAAAAAGCTCCAGATTCAAATCAAACAGAACATGGATTATTTGTGTCCCTTGTAATTTGATACAAAAGTACAAGGTTATGGAAAAGCTATAACAACAATTAGTTTACAACATTATTTTAAATCATACCTAATTACGACACCGCAATAACTTTTTCATGACCTCAGAATAGTTTTAGCAATAACAGTAAACGGGTAAAAATAAACCGCCCAGCTTTTTCTTCCCCTCTGTAATTCTCTGCTCTCAACTCCTGTCCACCTATTTGCACAATATATGACCTGTCTTGCTATAGAGGGGAGCAGACACATTAAGAGCAATGAAGCTAATGATATCAGAGCACTCTGCAGAGCACATCAGTGCACAGGGATGACAAACCTGTCAAGTGGCATAATCTAAGAGGCAATCGTAACATCCTCAGAAAACCATAGAGCTGCACCCCTTTCCGTCCTCCCCCTCTACTCGCAACCCCCTAATAATGGAGCAACTATAAATTCCAGGTCTGCCGCACGACAGCAGGTTCACACGTAATAGCCAATGGCATGGAGGGATGATAAATACAGAGGAAAATGGTTGTCAGGCCGGGAGCCCGGGACCTTGTTACAGAGTCTTAATTTTCGTCCGTTCCCAGGAACCCTTTATCACCGGCTTGTTGCGAGCTGATGTCTGTTTTATTCTCTCTGTGATGGAGTTTGGGTGTCATCTGATGTCCTTTCAGTGCAGCCCAATGTCTTGCTCTCTCAGGGCCCTGAGGATCAGATTTATGGCTAAGTGTTGGTTTGGTGAGGCGGATGAAAAGTAACCTGGAAGCCTCTGGTATAAGGTGAATCTTACTTTTGTGGTATCTGATCTTTCCGCACACAGTTTTCTGGCTCTGGTCAAATTTAAGCTGTTGGCTTTGACGTTCAAACCTGGCTGTTGACCTTTAATAAACCACATTTTTATCTGGCACAAGCTTGTATTTCATAGCATTTTTTATTATAAAAAAAGTGTATTACTTAAAGCTTGTGCTACCTCACGATTAGTCGCGACTAATCGTTTGCAGAATAAAAGTTTTTGTTTACATAATATATGTGTGTGTACTGTGTATAATAATTATGTTTATATTAATACACACACATACATGTAGAATTTAAGAAAAAACATATTTATATAAAAATAGTTTAAATATATATATATATATATATATATATATATATATATATATATATATATATATATATATATTAATATAGATTGTATATAAATATAAACATGTGTATACACATGCAAATGTTTCTTAATTATATACATGCGTGTGTGTATGCGCATGTGTATTTATATATAATTATTATACAGTACACCCACATATACTACTTTTTGTGATATTATTACAAATTTCCACGTTTTTTATGATCGTATAACAAATTTATTTTGTTGACTGTTTTTATGTGATTATCACGTGTTGGTTACTCAACTGCTTTTTCCTATTTTTAAACCATTGTAGCTTCGGTTTAGGATTAGATTTGGTGCTTGCATTAGAACGTCACTTTATATATTGGTTTATAGTATTTTTTCTAATTTATTTTTTATATGTCCCCTGGCGTTAGAGTTGGGTTTGGGTAGGGATGTCATTTTATGTAAATCTAACCTTAAACCGAAGCGACAATGGTAAGAAAATAGGACAAAACAGTTGAGTAACCAATACGTGATAATCCCAAGAAAACAGGAATTCGTTATACGATTACGAAAAAACATGGAAATTCGTGATAATATCACAAAAAAGAATAAAAAAATTATGTGACTGTTACGAAATTTCGTGAGACTGGATTGACATTTACTACGTAAACAAAAACTTGTATTCTGCAAACGATTAGTCGCGACTAATCGTGAGGCAGCACTACTTAAAGCTGCTGTGTGTAACTCTATTGCATTATGAACTGCAAAATAATAATAATAATAAAAATAAAAGAATTTATTTAAAAAAATGGCCTAGTCTTACACTTTGCAGAAAAACAGCTCATCCCACCCCAAAATCCCATTAACAGTCAAGTCAATGTTGCTCTGTCAAACAGCACTTTTATAGCCTCAGGGCTGAACTGACTTAACATTAACACTTTTGAAAGATATACCAGCAACGATGCGGTGCTTTTATGTGACTTGGATCTAAAACAATGCAGACAGTAAAGAAAAGAAATGCTATCGATGGACTCGGTTCACTCTTAGCAAATTTCTTCATTCAATATTTAAACTCAACGAACAGATAGCTTTATTTCTCTCTATATTAAAATGAGTTTGAGCATCAAACTATTTACAGCATTAAATAGCGCAGCAGTTTATTAAATGTATAATAACGCTAAAAAGTTTTTTTGCGCGTGTATAATAACAGGATTGTGTATAATAATAACCCAGCATCGACATCCGGAAACACAGTGACAAGAGAGCGGCAAAAAGCCGAGACTGGAGCAGAGGGAAGGTTATCATGTCACCAGGTGTCAGGACTCTCGCCCATAAAGCACATTACACCAGACCTTAGAGAGAGAGAGAAAGCGATAGAGAGAGAGAGAGAGCGAGTGAGAAAATGAGGGAGGGAGAAAAAGGCTAGAGAAAACTGCTATTGACCTTTGTGGAAGAAAGCTGACATCATAAAGTGCAGTCTGCTGGCGACCAAATGGGAATGCCATCGCAGATTAAGGACTTTTTAAATTATGCATTTGGTTCAGACTCCCAGGGCGAGGCGGGTGTATGAGAGATGGAGCCGTGAGAATATAATGCATTTAGTGGCAGTCTGCTAAAGTAGGAGATACTCCAGAGAGCGGCTAACTAACTGGGGTTTGCACGGGGAGGGCGAGTTAAGTGAGGTTGGTCATCAATAATAGTGTGTTAAACTATACGGGGTGTTTCACTAATTAATACTAAACTGTCAAATTATGGTGAAGCAGTGATTTAACAACACCGAGAGGTGCTGTGTGTGTATGTGTATGCGTCTGCCTTTTTCGGCGCATCAAAAGAATTGTAGTTTTCTTCAAGATGAATGCCGAACTAAACTAATTAAGCTCCCAGCATGCGTGCCACACACATACCTGCTGTTTGTATTGTGTTTGCTTCGTAGAGCTAAATATTAAACACAATATTTCCTTTATAAAGTGTGCATTAGGCTCAGGATGATTTCATGACCTAATTTTGTAAGGCGGCTTCACTTCGTCTTACAGAAATTACAACAGGAAGCATCATATTTTTACTTTTCAATCCTTATGTATACAGGTACAGTGGGTAAATAGTAAAATTATAAAAAAATCAAGTGTCTGAAATATCTCAATATATCAATTTATAAGAATAAGATATTTCTAAACATGTATTAACTAATAATACGTATTATATAATGCAGTAATTGTTTATATTATTAAATAAATTAAATACTTGCATATTACAAAGCTGGCATAATTATTGAAGAGTTTTATCTAATATATTCCCCTAATTTTTTTTGTTATTAATGAAGGTATTATTAGCATACCTTCCACAAACGTATGCTAATATTTTACTATAATTTACAGAGTCGTATAAAATGATAAATATATATTCTTATGCGTGTTGGCTTAAGGAGGTCATGCAGCAGACCTGTGTGTGAGGTAATGGACAGTTCAGCAGGGCCAGAACAAAGGCTGCACATATGGGTTGTTGACCTCGAGAGCACAGGCTGTATTTGGGGTGAGGTTAATTGTTACCATAAAGAAAATGAAATTCATCTGCAGTGTACAGTAATTCATGACCCTCCCACAGCATGTAGCTTCATTCGGCTGAAGGATCATCTGGGAGTAACTGTGCCGGGCATTCAGAGGAAATGAGGTTAAGATATGTCCAATTTAACACCAAACCGCTTCTG
Source organism: Paramisgurnus dabryanus (assembly GCF_030506205.2). Lineage (NCBI taxonomy): Eukaryota > Metazoa > Chordata > Actinopteri > Cypriniformes > Cobitidae > Paramisgurnus > Paramisgurnus dabryanus. The sequence goes on along the minus strand of NC_133345.1, from coordinate 22,305,113 downwards.
AGTCACTAATTACTGCACAATTAACATTTGTCACATTAGCATTTATGAATAAATCTTCAGCCAAACACCTCTTTTTAAAATTTCAATTTTTTTATGGCACTTTTATCTCTAAGAGTGTATGTCTCTCATTCACTGTAATTACATTGGTGCTATATCAACCATTATAAGCTCCCATATTGGTCAACCACTCAGGCTTTACTCTGTTTGTTCTTCACAACAAATTGACAAACTGTGTTCAAAGACGCCACCAAGCCATATTCCCCTCTGTCAATGAAACGGAGAAGTTTTGCAAACATTAGCAACTTAGATGTTCAACACATGTCTGACCTTTCCAAATGCCATGAAGAAGTATAGATTCCAGTGAAAAAAGGAAAATGAAAAAGAATAAAAGCTCACAAAAAAACGAAAATGTGATAATGTGATATCTCTGACTTCTGGGGGTGTCTGGCGTTTCAGAGGGATTTCTAAAGGTCACCAAGAAGGGGAAAGTATATTCCTCTGATGAAAGTGGCCAGGAATTTATAACATCCCTGGGATCCAGTGACAAAAAAGAAGCAAGGAAAAAACTTCCAAACTAAACGATCCCCTCTATGTACAATCAATATCATGAAAGGTAAAAAGTGCATTTGTAATTTATGAAAACTAACCCTCCCTGTCTCTCTTTAACATATGCACACACACACACTTTTTGTAAAGTGCAAGAAAAATCCTTTATGAATTGCATATAGATTAACTATATTTTTGTGACATTTGCCTGAAATGAATAATTTCTAGGGTGATGTGGACCCTAGGGATAAATAGAGGAGAAATAAATGGGCTATTAAGGGAATATAGAAATCCCTTAATTCATACTTAAGGAAGAGGTGGATTTTCTGTAAACAAAGAGCGGGTTAAGAGGAGACCAGCAGCAGTTAGGATTAATTTATTGACTGCAACTCCATGGTATTCTCTATTCATAATTTACAGTCCTAATTAAAGTTTTGAATAACAATCCATAACCGTGTATTCTCCTTCTAAAACTTAAAACAAAGGTGCAATAATGATTTTTAAATTAGGATTTATAACCATTAAAAACCTCCCCAAAGTGCCTTAAATTCAATGAGTACTACAGAATAAAGAATAATAGGAGAAATATTTTACCAAGCTTGGTTTTTTATGCAAACAGAAGGTGTATTTTACTGCCTATCTTTTAAGCTAGTCCATTGTAGTCGCTAGCAGGAGCTTGGCAATACAATATTATATCAATAACTGGGTCATGTTCCTATAATACTTTCATCCTTAGTGTATAAATATTTTAAACTGTGATGTACTGTGATCTTTCACTCTCTTGTTTTTTTATGTTGACCAGACTTTGGTGTTTTGCCGTTTTATGTTTAGCTTATTGTAAGTTTGAGTTTTGGTTCATAACAAACAATCAAATTTGTGTTGAACTAATGTTATAATATGTTGGTATACGAACAGAGATGCTTACATTTCAACGCTGGCAGTTTTTCCATCTCCTTTTTGCACTTCATTTACCAGTGCTTTATACAATTATTATTGTTTTGCATACCAGGACTTAAGCATCTTGAAACGATTACATTTTATGATAGAGGCACAGAATAAAAAAATAAGCTAGCAATGCTAATCACAGTTTCTTGTTTGAACAAAAACCACTGAACAACTTTAACAACTCAACACAAGTTTGGTTTGTGTTAAGCGATCTTATACTCTCATTAAAAGGCAGCAATTGCGCAGAAATGGCGCTAAGCTGCAGATTTACATTTCTCAGGCCGTTCCACTGTGCGCGACAAGAGCTGCCTAATATTTAATGTGTTTTTTATTTGGGAAGATGAAAGGGCTGTGGGATTTCTCACACGCCTGTGGGTTGTCAGTGCTAATAGAAAAGATTGGTGAATTGGTCGGAATCTGGGAGCAGAGTCGTTTTGTTAATCCTGCTCCTCTGTGCTGTGCTGAGACTGCTTGTATTTACATATGCAGAGGATCCCGCTGTTACGAGAGCTCCATTCAGCAGACAGCGCAATTAATCATCCCCAAATCCTCCTGCCGTGCAACAGATGACCCCAGCCCGACGTGCTGCCACGGAGAGAGTGCAGGTGTGAATCAAGTTGTTGGAAAAGCTCCTCCCAAGTCAGAGCTCCCCTATTTGTGCTTTACTATCTTTCTTGTTATTTGTTTTTAACAAAGTTCAATCTGTGGATGTCCTTCAAGTGTTTACCTTGACATGTAGACATGTTTTACCTCTCATGCAACTTGAAGATGTACAGAAAGCTATTTTTATGCCATCAACAACTTTACTATTGTTATTTTATTTTAAATTGGTTGTTTTATCCTAATGCCAAGTTTTCTGATACTAGAAGAAACAGTTCTCTGTGGACTACGAATTCGGAATAACTCAACAAAATATAAATATATTTGTTTACACTTTATTTTATGGTGCTGTTACAGTGTATACATTTATGTTTGGTTTAGGGTTAGTTGCATATAATTATGCATAATTTACTGTTATTACTATAGGAATTTTATGTAACTTGTAACAAAGACATGGTAAAGTATTATCATATTTACTCACCCTTATCCTATCCCAGATGCACTTTCTTTTTCAGCCGAACTTTAATAATTTTATATTAAATTGCCATTTTGTTATCTTATATGAGGGTGAACATGCATATGACAACAGTCAAGGGACACACGAGAACCAATAATATTTGATGTTATTGGAGTGCTGCAATATTTGAGATTACCTTGCTATGTTGTTGTGTTCTTTGATGGATATGTGACATACAAAACAAGTCAAAATGTTAACTGTTTTCTTTCATAAATGTATCATTTTGCTTTAGAAGATTTATATTAACCTACTTGAGTCATCTGGATTATTTTATTGATGGATGGATGGATGGGATTTTTGGACGTTGTCTCATAAAAAATAACATGATAGCCTTATGATAAACAAGAATTAATTTTTTTGTCATATACATCTGGGAAGGCATGCAGGTGAGAACGTTCCTATTTTGGTGAAGTATTCCACACTAGTAATAGAAAATATTATTAAATATTTCCTGCAAATATTTGCACAAAAAATTAGTAAAAAAAAAACAAGGTCAATTGGAGACTCTAAAAATTTTTTGATGTTCACCATGAACATGAATGACAAAAATTACCATTGCTGGAGTCTTTGAGCTTTCAATAAGTATATTTTTTCAAATATTATAGACCGTTTCAGCAGTAACAATATAAACAAGCGGCTGTCACGGTCCGCACGTAACTTCCGGTAAACTCCGCTAAGAATAAATAACAACAAAGTTCTTTAAACGTAGTTTATTTATATAACAAGCAAAAAAACAACACATAGATTACCTAGGAAACCAAAACATTTGTTATTTTTGACGAGGCATTCATTCAAGAGATCAGTTTAGTAACTAGTCAGACCATTAAAAAAACGAAACCGGAAGTAAGGTTCGGATCCAGACGTGTATCACGTGCGTCCAATGAAACCGTCTATATGAATATATAATTTTCCCCCAGTTTAAGCAGATTAGTTAATACATACAGCCATGGGAAAAGTTAAGAGACCACTCCAGTTTTGACTTTAATCATCATTTCAAGATGTATTGAGACCATTTCAGTCCAGTGTCTGTTGAATTTCAACAAAAGCAAACCTTGGGAGTGACTAAAAATAATTTTTTTTTAAGAATTTTTTTTTTTAATTTTTCCTAAAATACTTGTAAAACATTAGTTCTGTTGTTGAAATATGAATTTGTTTTTTCGAAGGTATTAGATATTGCAAAACACTGCATCTTTTTTACATTTTGACCTTATTTCCTCATTTCAATTTTACGTAAATAAATGCAAATAAAACATAATTCTCATAATTCTTATATCGTCTTCTATATATATACTGTATATATATATATATACTGTATGTATATGTATATATATATATATATATATATATATATATATATATATATATATATATATATATATATATATATATATATATATATATATATATATATATATATATATATTTATTTATTTACTTACCTAAACACATACCTATAAATAATAAATCTATAAAAACTGAAAGGGACCATTGAAATGGTCTCTTAATTTTTTCTGTGGCTTCATGGATCACTGGTGATTTGCTAGAGGCTACATGCATACAGCAGATTACGAAGCTTATACATTCTGTTTTTATATGCCACCTATTTTCACAGTGAGTGCCAAAACATTGTAAAATGACCAGTGCATTTCGAAGATTTTATTAAAGAATGTATTGGTTAACACAGACATTCCTGAGAACAATTTGTGGTCAATGACACAATAGGAGTGACCAATGAAACAGCAGGTAAAAAACCTTTAACCTTTCGTGGGCTGCTAATACGCTTTGTTGCTTTAGCGTCAGAACCTCGGCCAATCTTGGTGGAGAACAAACACAGGATAGGCTAAATGTGCCAATGGTGCATATGAAATTTTGTCCATGTAGACAAACTATATAGTTTACTTTGTCTTACCAATGCCTCTGAACAATACGATAACTTGTTGTCACAAGAGATACACCATATCCATTTAAAATAACGCCACTGTTGCATTTTTCCACAAACGTCTCCAATCCCAACATACATTTCGAATCCTTTTGACATGTGAGTGACCGACATTAAAATCCATGTTTTCTCTAGTACTCTCATGTTATTAAGCCCTCTAATTCACCTTTTAACCAAGAAGCTGATCCTGATCAACAACAGACCCCCGTTCCCGACCTTCCAGACGAGAACCCCCAGGCCCGTTCAGCACAAGCAACGTCTGAAGAAAACGACCAGAGGAATGAGAAAGGGGCTGTGGGAAGATTCCCCCGACGGACTGCACAGCATCTGATGTTTTTGCCGCTAAACTTCCCCCCGGTTCTTTTCCCACCGAGGCCCTGTGTCCAAACACACTTTAGGGCCAGCTTGAGTAATTAATACACCTAATCACGTCCCTGCGCTGCTTCAATTGTGATGCTCTCAACCACAGCACCCGCATCATATTTCTGCCCCCGTTATTCTTTCCACACTTTCTAGCTCTCTCTCCCACACTCAGCTATTATGGATCCAGCTGTTATGTTTTCTCTTTTCCTTCAGCAATCAATAATTACTTTGATATTTGTGTAGAAGCCGTTGCGTAATCGATACGGGGTCAGGGAAAGTAAATTGCAGTCCCCTGCCTAATGATTTTGTTTTGCTTGGCTTGATGAGAAAGATGTTTATTATCTGATTATAAAGCGGCTTTATGTGTGTCAACTTTTAGCCTCGCCATTTATCATGGGAGGTATTTTTTGCTGCCCACTTCACATCATTAGATTTTACTGTGACACGTAAGAAGGTAGGCTGCGAAATTCGCACCCTGACACTTGCCGAATTGTCTTACAGCTGTCGCCAGCCGATATCCTCCACCTACATGCATTATTTTCATTAGAAGTGGAAAGATTCACTTCGCCTGATGCCATCGCTAGTTCATAGAAACGCTTGATTGTGTTAACAGTCACCCCAAAATAGACAAGGATGGAAGTACTGACTCAGCCTTGAATTAGTCATGAGAGCCAAAAAATTAAAATCCGCTAATTTAACCTTTCTGTACAAATTAAAAGACAAACCGCAACTGTGAAGAGCTAAAGCCTGTGAGTCAAATGGCGTTTGATCATAACTTGATTGCTGTGTCTGTCTCACATGTACAAGTCTGAGCCCCGCAGCCATACAACATGTAACAAAAAGGGCCCACCTTCCTCTTGCCCAGCCCAAGGGCAACACAAAGCACAATAACAAACAGCCCAGGCAGTAGAAGCATCTGCTCTCCGGGCATGTGACTCTGCAGACAGATGTTGGAGCCCAGCTGTTAACACAAGATCATTTGTATGTTTGAGGAGATAGATCCCATTTGGGCTTCCTCTGATGATTATTTCCCCCCTTCTTCTCACAATAATCTTCCTACGGCTCTATCGCAGCCTGTTTCGCTCTTTCTCATCTTCTCAAATGCATACATGCACGCAGACACCAACACGAGTGCATGCTCTCGCAGGAACACACATACAGTGAAAACAACAATGGCTTCACTGTACTTCAGGCCCACCCTGCAGCATAAGCTCGGGATTTCCTATTATCTTCCGTATATGTGCATGCTTGCTTTCTCTTAGGCTTACCAATCATCACCGCAGATGTTCACGATGCAAAAAATACAACTTACAGAGGTAATTGAAGAAAAAGTAAAGACTAATACTTTTCATTTACTTGTTTTTAGTTATAGTTAAACAAGCTTAATTATTAAGAGCAGGAAATACGTAACATATAACTATACTGAATTTAATTTGGTCTTCATAATTAAGCATTAAGGTTTGGCTGTACTATATTTTAAATGCAAACTGAAAAGCACTTTGCATTGTACCATAATCTGAAATGTTTATTAATTTGATTAAATAAAATTATTAATTGTCATTCTTCTGTTATAAGATAACATAACAGTCTCTGAACAGTAACTGAACGCTGCTATGCAACAAAAATAAAACCCAGTTACAAGTGATGCAGAGTAATATATACAATATCATACAGTAGCTGTGCTTTATCGCAATGATGCCGAAGCCACTGTCAACTTTTTGAAGTTTACATAAAAATTTGTATTAGCGGTATGACATTTTAAATGTTGTATTATAGCTAGAGAATCATTATGATAGAAAATGAAAGAAAAGCAAAACAAATATTTTAATTAATGTTGTTTTTTATTGTTGTATTAAAGCTAATGACAGAAAAACATTCCCCGTATTATAACATTTTATTAGATGGCTCATTGGAATGTTGTGACATTTACAGGTTTATTATTCCCAGATAACACCCGCTCAAAACTAATAACACGGTAACCAAGATGCTGCAAATTTTGACAGGTACAGTTTAATATTACACAAAAATGAAATATAAATATGTCTTTTAATAACATATATGACATAATATTTACAAATGATTAAACCAAATAGTGTGTTCTTTTGATCGTCTTGTCTTATCTTAAAGGTGCCATAGAATAAAAAACTGTATTTACCTAGGCAAAGATGAATAATAAGACCTCCATACATTGTAATGACATATCGTACAGTAAGCTTCAAATTAATTTTTTCCCCCTCTTTTATGCTAACCTTGTGCATGCAAAAGATTGCTGGAAAACTGACCAATCTCAACATAACACCGACTGTGACGTACGCCCCCAACATTCTATAAATTACAAAGTTGTTAAAATGCAAAAAACAAAGTTTTGACTGCTGAGTTAGCGCTATATGCTAGTCATTGCCATATGCTAGCGTTTAGGCTGAAGTTACTATTGACTTTACAGTTACGTTTTGCAGGTCCATATGAAAAAAAAAAAAAAAAACTTAACACTAAGAAAGTCCATTAACAATCTCCAAACAATTAGTTGTTCCTCAAAATCTGTATTTTCATCTGATACGGGCTTAAACATATAAGGTCTGTTTACTAATGTGAGCTACTGGCATGAGCCTCAGAGCAGAGCAATCAGAGCAGAGCTCATTATTATTATTCATGACCCTTCCAAAGAGGGCAAAAATAGACTATTTCATTCAAAGGACAAATCCTAGGGTTGTAAATGGACATGTAAAAACATTTCTGGATAATTTTTGCACTTAATAAAGTTACATATCTTCTATGCAAATATCAAAGAACAATTTTACATATTATTTCTATGCATTCTTTGGCACCTTTAAAACCGAAAGTAAACAGGTTTTCCTTGTGGAAGTTCTGCATTCGTTAAAAATGAGCTACTAAAATATTTCAAATAAAAAAAACTTTGCGTTGGGTCCTGATCACAGTGTTGGGGTTGTCCGGGTGCTGCGAATCATCTTGACAAGTGCAGCATAAAACTTTAAAATAAATGATGAATATAAATGTATTTTATTCATTTAAACCAAATGCATGTTTGTCTTGTTTGAACAAATCTTGCCTTAAAGCTGCTAGAAAACAATACCTGAATATCTCATAATCTGAAAAAATAATACCTAATTTGGAAAAAAATAATACCTCTGAGACCACATTTAACACTTTTAATGGCCTTAAATTTGACAATTTTGATTTATCACTTTTTAATACTTTTTGCAACCCGGCGGACACCCTGTTGAAGGTTAGCAGAAGGTTTGCATTTCATACAAATAAACTACTAACATACAGTACATCAAATAAAAATGTTGTGCTGATGTGGCAAGTAGCTATGTAACAAGCGGGATATAATGTACAGTAAATTTATATTTAAAAATAAATAAACAGTACTTTTTTAAAAATCAGTTTAAATTAATCTAATCACCTGAGACATTCAACCATAACAATAGCCTAGTAAAAGCTGTTGTATTTTACATGGAGCGGGTTGCCTCATGGGGGCAGACATGTTGAGATCACATGACCAGCTGAATATTAGAGCTGTGTATAGTGTATAGTATACGATCCGTATCACGATACAGAGGCTGCTATGCAATAAATTGCGATAAATTTCAATACTGTAAAGCAATGCAATATACTGAGATATTTCCTATTTTAGAAATATAATAGGATATAATTTTAGGAAAGCTGTCATTGAGAACACACCCCCATATGGAAACTTTGGCATGAAAAAATCATTTGGCGCGCCCCATGCAAGTACTTCCTGTCACTCTTTAAGTTCAGAAATAAGAATAATGTAGTGGTCGAGATGAAAACTCCAAACAAAACAACTGTCATGAATCTTGTATGATTTTTATTAAAAATAGAAAATATTGTTTTTTTGATAATCGATACGGTATTGCCAAACTAAATATTATGCTCCATTAATCTGTATTTTCTTACACCCCTATTAAATATTACTCACTTTATTTCTGTACCTCTGTCAATTTCTCTTACAGAATTAATTAATCATGACTGACTATAAAAAGATCATTTCTACAAAGCAAATTAAAAGCCTACATGTATGCCACAACACTATGGTGTAAATTTAACAGTACTGGCACTACAATCTTAAAACTGAATTGCCACTTTAAGCCCAGTACTTTAAGACACTTGCTTATATAATTGTATGCGAGGATATTCATTCCTTTCAAGTTCGTTAAGAAATGTCTGTCCAAAATGTCATTTGGTGTACAGATCTCTTAACTCTCTTTTGAATGAGTAAAGACCTAGATTAGGCAGTTTTTACCTCGTATATACAAACAAGCTAGTAGTCTTATTATTCCAGTCTTTGTATCTAATCAACTTGAATTCACTCTTATTGTTCTCATGTCAGAAGGGTTAATACCGTCTATCCAAGACAGATCTATGTCTTAACATGTCTCCTCTTTGTAATGAAAGACAGGGAATCTGGCCAGCGAGTCATGCTATATCTTTGAACTAAATCTTATCTGTCCTCCAAACCAAACAACAGCATCACGATGAATTACTACAATAATTGCTTTTACTATAAGAATTTAAAAAAATAACTAAATTGAGTTTTAGATGTTCAGCCTGAGCATAATTCATTGGTGAAGTGTTAAACATTTTTTTTTTTTTTTTTTTTAAGTAAACATGCAGAAAACATGCTGTATAAGAGAAGACGACACACAACAATGCGATGGTGCTTGCATCAGCTTGTAAGATCAGGCAGTCCTACAAGAAATCTGTGCTACTCTATTACCTACTGTACACATATATTTAGCCACAAGGGGTGCGGTTTACCATCTAAGGATTTTGCTTCTTTATAATGGAATCTACTCGTAAATACACCATGTCATGAGGCCATCTGCAGAAATAACCAAGTAGCTATGAGGGTTGAAACCAACCTCTAGTGTAGCAACAAAGCTGAATATATTTTTGAAAAGAGACAAACACTGCATGGATAAAGATAGTACATTGTATAATTACTGTAAGTCACTTACAGTATTTACAGGGTTAAAGCAACATTATATTTTATGTTCTTTGACTATGCATAAATCAATCTCAGAAAAAAAGGTAGAAAAAAAGGTGCTATGATCCATGTTTCATTCTGGTTAAGATAACAAAAGCAATGTCATTTTTAGCGTGACACCCCCTCTTGTATATATCAGACAAACCTGCCAGCGTCTCGCAAACACAATAAAGCAACCTGGGACAGAGCTGTCTGATTTTCCCTTTCCCTGACATCACCTCCACAAGGGCTTCCCTTTAATCCCCAGGGCAGGCAGTGGGCGGGGTCAAGATCCGGGGTTTCTACCTGTTCTTCCTGACCACTTCTTCTGCTAAGAGGGGGGAGCTTTAAATTCTCCCCTCCTTGGTTCATAGTCAATTTGTTATCAAATCAAGCGTCGGGCGCCTGATTCATTGCTATTCAGCACTCTTGCTGATTTATATGCAGAATGTAAAACAGATGCCTTATGCGATACATATTTATGGTGAGCCCTGCTCACACAAGATTTATTATAGCTTCTTTCATCGGGGTGTGCAAGAGCAGCAACATGATGACTTGTATTTCCTCTCAGCTCTCAATGCCAAACTCATTAAAAAGAGGTGTGACTATTAATATACATTGTAATACTGACAACTCCTAATTTATAACCCCTCTGCTGGGGTGGAGAGTATTTCTTCTCCCCTCTATCCTTGTCTAGGGGATCCTTTTTTGAGGTTTGGAGCATGTGAACGTTTGTGCATGAAGGAGAGACGAGACGTGAAGTTTGCATTTCTTGAATATATGTATTTGTCCGCCGAGCCCGTACACGTCTGTGCGTATCTGCTTGCGTGTATGTGCGTATATGTGTGTGCGTGAATACTTCAGGCTGTGTTCCAGGCTCTGTGTTTCTCTGAAGGGGGGTGTCGGGGAGGGGGGCTTTGTTACAGGGCCTGCTGTTCCCCTCTATTGATTTATGGGGTTCTCTGCTTGTGTAGGCTCAGGGTTTATAGGCCTCAGGCCCAGGCATCTGAGTCTCTTCACAAATGTTCTCAGATCAGTCACACACATAAGCTGATCTTCAGATAATGCAAGGCCGCCAAGCTGAAGTGTGGATAACTTCATCTCAACCGTCCTGTTCATACGGACGTTATTGAAATTGGTTGATAAAATGGACCTGACTTGGAGATCTGGGCTTTTAATAGTCCACTCTGTTGTACGGCTTGAAAGCGATAACAAGCAGATCACATACAAAGATGACGTTTTAGACTTCTCCATTAGGTTTTTAGTTGTGTCCTGATATAATGGCCTGTGGATGCTTTGTGGCACCTTCCATTGCACAGTGCACTAATTGAGCTTGGGCAGTGCATTTTTGAATCCTGATTCAGGCTAATGATATTTTAACCAGCAGCACTTCTATTGAAGAGACAGGGTATTCCCTCCACTAAGACTAATGAGAAAAGGTGGGCTGTTCTGCTCTGCTGGCAAGCTATTCATGCGCTGGGGGAGATGAACGCAAAAAAAGAAAGGGTGTTAAAAAAGTTTCAGTCCCAAAGGCCAGTGATGGGTGTTTTAGGCCCTGCCATTGTGGCCTAAACCCTTCAAATGAGTGAATATTGAGGTGCTTAACTCAGCCCATCATGTGGGCCTTTATGTGCGGTGGGTGACAGCTCACTGTGAGAGAAACCTCCTTAGTCCATTTCTTTTCTGTTTCTTTCTTAACACTTTTCTCATTGGAGTAAAGCCGCCAATAGGCGATTGGTAAAATCCCCTTCGAGATGAGCTGGTTCCCACCCAGTATGATTAGCTCCTTATAGCAGACTGTAATGTTGAGGCCTACACACACATAATGGGTTTGCACTAGCACTAATAAAAGCTACAGTGAAAAACTACATATTTTTATATATCTGTAACATTATATCTTTCTATATGAAAAGTTTGGTTCCAAAACACAATAAATCCATTTTTACTAATTTCGGTAAAAATTAGTTTTTTATATCAAGAAAGTGACAAGATGAAAACCACTATTTTCTGTTACAAACTTTCACATACAGTAGCATCTTTAGGTTATTAAAACATTAAAAAATTAAAATCCATAATGTTTTTTAAAGATTTATGATAATAATAAAAATAGTAAAAATAATTTTCTTACAATATATAAATGTGCATTCATCTTTACCATGTTATATTCATATATTGACTAGTGGTATACACTGATTAAACAATAATGGCATTAATCAAAACACTTACTTTGTCATATTAAGAGCACTGTCATTGCTGTTGTCATCCTTGGGAAGTCGTCGCTGACTTTTTTGAGACCGATCAGCTGTGAAATGTTTTGGTCCTGCTCAATTTTTGTTGGCTCCGCGTAAAACAATGGAAAGTTTTTCATAAGATCTCCTGGGGTCGATGTGTTAGCATGACAGAAGCTTGATGCTGTCGGGAGAACAAGCAACAGCCGACATTTTTCCTTCTCCAGAGTGCCTCTCGCGTAAATTATTAGATGTTGATGGCTTACGTTTCTTTCCCGTCAGAGAAAACCACAACAGTTTATCAATGCCATCAAAGTATTATTTTGTTTTTGTTTGTTTGTTTTTTGATCACAAAGTACCAGATGAGCAAAACTAGGATTCTGTGTGTATTCAACGTGCGTGGAATGGTGCGCTGTGATTTGTTGAGCGGATTTATTGCATTCTGCAGAGAAGGAGGACTGGCGTTTATTGCGCTTTGGGGAAAAAAGGGGGAAAAGATGATGGAATAACACGGCGGATATCGGATTTTGTGTAAAATGAAAAATGTACTTACTGACCTGACACAATACTGATTTTGGCAGTAACTTTTTTTTAAATGCCGTTTAACACGTTTTGGAACCAAACTCTTCAAATATATTTCATTTTATTTCATGGTAACAGTATATATTCACGCTATATAGTGGATACATATATAAGGCTTTATAATTCAGCTATATATATTAGGGGTGGGAATCGTTTGGACCCTCATGATTCTATTCAGAATTGTTTCTTAGGGTCCCGATTTTGATTCAGAATCGATTCTCGACGTACTAGACAGCATATTTGTGACACCATTATGCCACATTTGCAATCAAAGTAAAACTAGTGTTGGCCCATTGCTACTAGTCTCTGAACTGTCATATACTGTGTTTTAAAGGTGGGGTTCAATGGTATTTCAAGCATTTTTACTTATTAACACAGTTATAGAGTTGTTTCCTCATGCTAAACGTAGGCAAAGTGTCAAAAAAGCAGTTGGATATGTTTCAGAGTATTTCTGTGCCGAATGCACTTCGCCAGGGTTCATACAAGTTTCGGAAAGTTGTTTTTGATTACAGGTCCAACTGACGTTTCAGGGGTTTTCTATACGTATCACTTCTTTATATGAGCACTTCTCCCGGAAAACCCCGCCCACCCGTCAATCAGCGGGAGACGCTAGAGCTTGCAAATAGCTTATCACGCCACTCAGCTTTGTTTAACTTTAAAAAAAATGGCAAGAAAGAAGAAGTGTGTTTTTGGATGTAAGGAGAAGAAAGTCAGCCTTATGAAAACAATGGATATTGTTTATTATCCGGGGTAGCAGCGCAGTTTTGCGTGTGTGTTTGATGCAGTGGATGTCATTGAAAAGTCCCAACCGGGTCATGAGTTGCACGCGTTAAGTAAGACTTCTGTATTATGTTGGAAATAGTCGCGTGCATATTATATAAATGACACGAACATGTAGTGAATCATAAGTTAAAACAGTGTTGTATAGTGTTGCATGACTCGTATTCGCTCCTCCCGCGGTATAACTCCTCCTTCTTAATTTTTTAATTTTTTTCGTACGTTATCGGAAAGATTCGGTACAGCTAATCTTTCTTTTATAAATCTGATTAAACTAAAAAGACTCTTCGGAGATATAAAGGATGTCATACTACTCTATAGGTACTCCAGATTAACATCAGAAATGCAGAAACAGTGTGTGTTACGTGAGCTTTAATACAACTAAGTGCTTAATAAAGCTGTTCTCAATGGCATATATGTCCTGTTTTCAGACCTTAAAACAAGTAAAAATATTAAACACCACTTATTAATTACACATGTTAACCGACAGTTACTGTAACATTGACTAATCATCATCATTATACAGTACACTTATGTTAAAGAGCAGTGGTTTTGGCAGTATTACTGTATTTGTCTAATGCAGCACACCTAGCACCTAACAAACTATGTGCATATTTTAACAGAAGCACGTTCATGTTCTTAAGTCTAAACAGGTTTTGGAAAATGCTACTTGTACTCATTTATTGACAAGTCAGATGTGGTACAGTGATTTAAAGGCACCGTTTTCTCCCTGCTGCTCACTGAACAGAGAAATGGCACAGGAAGACCATCCCAAAATGTATTTTGTTTATTTTGCAACTTAAGAATTTGTCAATTGGCTAGATGCATTTTTATTCTCGACTGCTCATGTAAGTTCCACTAGTGTGCGCTCTCTAAACTGTCTGTGTGCTGCGCCGTGTGCTGTTCTGATACATCATGTTTTTGTTTTGACATTTCTGAATCGATTTAAAATCATCCACATCGAGACGCATCTACAAAATTAACCAATACTCTTGTACGCATTCTACGTTCATCAAATACTTTCGCTTTAAAATCCAATAATCTCAGAAATACCTGTTTGTTGGCAGAATCCATTACATGCCATTTTCACGTCAATATTTCAGCAAACTCATCTAATGCACGGAGGACAAATGTAAAACGACCATGGATCACATATAAACTTGGGTCCCTTGTGAGCACTTGGACCTGAATTCTCGAATGTAGCTACATGCATCACAGTGCCCCCTAATGTGTGGTTCAGTTTTTTTTTTACATTTTGATTTCTAACTTTCATCATTTGCAATAGTTCTAGTTGCATCTTTGGTGATTTCAGCCAGTTACTGACTAATAACATTTTCATTGCCATTAAAGGGATACCCAAAAATGAAAATTCTGTCATTATTTAATCACTATCATGTTGTTATAAACCTGTATACATTTTGTTGTTCTGATGAACACAAAGGAAGATATTTTGAGAAATGTTTGTATCCAAACCATTTGTGGACCCCATTTACTTCCATATTATTCTTTTTCCCCACAAATGGTTTGGTTACAAAAATTTCTCAAAATATCTTCCTTTGTGTTGCTCAGAACAAACAAATATACACAGGTTTGTAACAACATGAGGGTGAGTAAATGATGACAGAATTTTCATTTTGGGGTGAACCATCCCTTTAAAGTGAAATTACTGAACCTAAACGTAACAGCCTGATAAATATATTTATATATATTTAATTGTTAAATGGTCCTAAATGTTTGCATGGCAGTGTGTGTATACACACACAAGCAGGCAATTTCACACACTATTGACTTTCAAAAATCCCAAATAAACCTTTTCACGATTTTCATATCACAACTTTTATAATACTGACTGTACATTATCTGTTAAATACTTTCTCACTCCAGCAGTAATTTGTTGGGTAAGATAACAACTAATTTCCTAGTTGTACACTTTAAACTGACGACAAGCCAATCTTGACAAGCTTATTCTTTATGCAAGTGCTTGACAGGGGCAGCACTATAATATTTGACACGAGTCAACAGCTTTACTTCAGGTGACATTTGAGTGATACGCATTGAAAATGCGAGCATATAATGAAAATCTAGCCTTTAAACCACAGCGTCTGGTTATTGGCATAATGCTCACTGGTCTGTACTATTAAAGTAGTATTGCCATCTAATGAATTCCTTATAAGAAAAGAGTCACTTCCAACACACACAGACACACATAAACATATCCTGCTGCATTTATAACGAATACAATCGCTGAGT
This sequence comes from Paramisgurnus dabryanus, assembly GCF_030506205.2. Classification (NCBI taxonomy): domain Eukaryota; kingdom Metazoa; phylum Chordata; class Actinopteri; order Cypriniformes; family Cobitidae; genus Paramisgurnus; species Paramisgurnus dabryanus. Next base: position 22,289,358 of record NC_133345.1, on the reverse strand, counting down.
ATTTTAACTCATTATTTTCTGAATGAAATTAAAGAAACCAAGCTCTTTTAATCCTGCACACAGAATTGATAAGTCAAGAAACAAAAATACAAATATGCAAAGCAAAATAGACAACATCATACAGTGGCCTGCCCTGTTTCCCACAGTTCCCTGGAGAGGGACATTCACATATGATGCTGACAACACTCAACTACACTTTCATGATCTATGAAATAATGTTATGAATGTTAACAATGGTATTAGGTTTTTACAGCATAATAACAACTGCAATCATTCATCATTACTCTCTATATCACTTCCTTGGAACGGCGGTGCATAAATGTAAAAACAAACTGGTCATCTTTAAAATATACTGTATCCTTTCACTTGTGAACAGCCAAAACAAGGCAAACAAATGCTTTTCCTCTGAGAGCCCTTGAGCGGCTTTCTTGCTGCGTATGAAGTTTCCTGCAATTGATAAGAAAAGAACTGATTTTGCGTTTTCATTTATTTGGACATGACCCTCTTAACCCACAGGGAAAATAATGCTGACAAATTGATGTCCCATTTAGTTGTTTCCACAAGTGAGGGCTTGAACTATTTAACTTCATCAGATTTAGGCAAAACAAAGAGTCAACACAAGGCATCTAAAACAATGCATTATGGTCAATCGCTACCAAGTTTACTATTTACAAAAATCCTTTCCACACGTGGCTCCACCCCTTCTGTGTTTATTGAATATTTACATTGATTTTGCAAAAACAAGAGCAAAGTATTAATTATCAACTCCTTTTAACATAATTTAGCATTTTTAAATCAAAGTTCTGCAATGAAAAAATCTTCTGTTGCACATGATCAAATTAAGTTTCTTAAAATTATTTTTCTTTAAAAAAATCTGTTGGATATACACAATTTAATTATGTACACCAGTTCAACATAATTGAATCAAGTTTTCTTAAAATTAAATTAATTTTAATTACTTTTAATTTCATTTTAAGAAAACCTAATTTAATTATGTGCAACCCATGTCCAGATGTTTTTGTTTTAGTGTCCATTTTTTTCCTAAAATTTAGTGAAGAAAATGTGATAGCTTTGATTGGACAAAAATCTGCCAAAGGAGTCATTAATATTTCGGTCTGTTATTTCGGGCGTAAATATTAAGTCCATATACCAGCTAAAAACACATTTTGCAGTACAACTTATAGGTCTGTGTATCGGCAACAATCTCATGATAAGAATTACAAAACATGGATGATAATGCATTATGTGAGATACACTGCGCTGCTTTGAAGCGAGGCAATATAATGGGATATTTTTCTATTTTAGGAATATAAGAAGATATAATTTTAGAAAAGCTGTTATTGAGAACACACCACCATTTGCAAACCTTAGCCAAAAAAAGGGGGGGACCCCTATGCAAGTACTTCCTGTCACTGTTTAAGTTCATACAGTAGATAAGAAGAATGCTACCTAGTGGTCAGGATGTAAACTCCAAACGAAAAAACTGGCATTAATCTTGTATGATTTTAATTTGAAAATATCGATATTTATTTTTTTGCGAATCTTTGCATTGCCAAACTAAAAATCATGATACTCACATATATCAATATTTTTAATAACAGCTAATATACATTTTGCTAATGGACAACTATCATTTTATGCGGTCTTTAACTTTAAATACCAGTAAAACAGAAAGAAGACGACATTGTGGAAAAGGCAGACATACTAGTAAGAGAAAAACAAGTACAGGAATGCTTTTAAGCTTTGTACACATTCGGTGTCTAGCCCTGTTCTGTCTCTCGAAGCCCACACTTTAGACGCTTTTATGTTACACGATCACTTGAATTTGAGCTCAGAAGGAGGCAATAGGTCCCTGGGTGAGAAAGCCCCAAACAAGCTATAGACCAGATGTATGATGTTATATGGTCAAACTGGCAAATACAAAAGAACCTAAAACAAAAGGCATGAATTAAGGGAGAGGATTTCAAAAGTGTGTTTTCAAAACAGCCCAGCTGAGAGCTCAGATACCTCTCCTCCCTCCCTCTCTTTCTCTCTCTCTCTCTGTCTCTCGCTCGCTCTTACTCTCCGTCTGCCTCTTTGCTTTCACTCCGTTATATTCTCTCACTCTCGCTTTCTCTTTTTCTCACTACCCCCCGAGACTAAATGCTTAAAAGGGGGAGGGAAATAAAACAGAATAGAGACCATTTTTGCTAATTAGTCGAGGACTTAGCGGGCACAGGCTATGCCGCCATAGTTTTTCATGTGCTGTCCACGGGCCGTCGCCCGGCCTGTGAAGTCGAGCCTGTGTGGTTAAGAGCCGAAGAAAAGGGAAGGCCTTTTACACACAAACGGCTCAGTGGAGATCCTGAACGGGGCTCTGGTGGGGGTACCGCCACTGACTAGAAAATAGAGACTAACCATTAGGATTTCAGACTTCAGAAAAAGACTAAATAAGAAGCGTAAATGGCTACCGCCCCCCACCTCAAGCCAGAGACAAACTCTCACCGGCAATGACCAGGAATGGGTCTAAGTCCAAGATAAACTGGGCCTTTTTTCCAGCAGTCACAGTCAAATGATCACAGACATACCTCTACTCAAGGCTTTATGGTGTGGGAATAGTGCATGACCAGAGCCAAGCAACCTTACCATGCTTAAAACATGCAGGATTAGAAATAAAGAACGAATGTGTTAGAGAGATTTAATAGGGCTTTTATTTTGTTTCTGTAATTGAGTCATTTATAAATGAAACTATAAAAAGACAATTTGTAGTCTCGTTAATTTAATAATTTATTGAAACACGTAATAAAAAAATAATTAGATTCTTTTTTTCATAAACTGCAAATTCTTAATGAAAATTAATAATAATGCTTCACTAAACTGTACTTTACTTTTAAAGTTTGTGCCACATCATTTGTTACATGCATTTTTATTTTATTTTATTTTATTTTATTTTTTAAAACAATTTATTACCAAGTATAAATTATAATGAATGTGTTTATAGTAACTTTATTTTAAAAGTGTAAAACAAACTAAGGAAAAGTCTACAAGCCTGAAGTGATCTACAAATCTGTTTCAAGTCAATAAATAATTCATACTGCACTTTCGCGTAAACAATTTGTTTATCAGTACCGCAGTTTGTCATTAACAGACATCAAAGGTCATACTTTCTGGTTTGATTTTACTGGTCAAAAGTTCACATCTATCTTCGAAAAATAAAGCAAACTTTTTATTGCACTCTTCTAAATCTGTCAACTGCCAGCATTTAGCCTCTGATGAAAGACCTCTTTTATTTGTTTAACATTTTGAACACATTACATCTGATGTAACGCAATATGCATACACAAGTAGTGCAGAAAAATTCAATCTCTCAGATATTTGGTATATTTCAGGCCTTAAGTTTGATATCTTACTCATTGCCATCTGTGACTGCTATAAGAAACTCTGCAACGATTTCCTTGCAGTGTTAAACAGACTGTGTGTATAAACATTTATAGAGTACAATTAAGTCTGCATTCATTTGCTTCTGTTGTAACCTTTATTTGTAATTATGAGACCTGCTGAGTGATAATATTATGAAAAGTGCTTAGATTATGTTTCCCCCCCAACGTGTAATCCGTTTTACCCTGTTACCAGAAAAAAAGACGCTATACGAGAAAAACGAATAAAAGTCTTTCGACTCCCACTCAAAATGAATTCATAAAAAGGGGGAAAGCAAAGTTCAGGGCATTAAATTGATTTACATTTTTGAAACCGTCAGGTCAATTACAAGGCTGTCCTTAAAATATGTGTTAATAATCACAGCGAGTAATATATGCGGAGAAATGGCAGACAGCATTCCAGTCTAAAACCTCTTAATACTCCTACAGTATTTCATGTCATCTATCAGGGAGACTTAGAGAGGATGTTGAATAGCACATCCTCAGAGGCCACAGTCTACACAGAGACACCCGAGCATGAAGCCTTAACAAGCAATCAGTCAAATGTGACACCAGCGAGAGCTTTTCCTGGCAGGAGAGAAGAAAAGAGTGGGAGAGAGGCAACACGAAGGCGGTGGACAGCCGCGGCGTTCCCTTTAGTTTGGGAAAGCGAGGACAGGAAGTGAGCGGAGAGGAAGAGAGATCATGAAAGTGAAGGTTCAGTGATCACCAGTGAAAAAAGGGTCACTGTCAACTCCTAATAACAACATGAGGGTCTTGCTTCAACAAAAGCTTGTTCTGGTGTGGTCCGCAAAAAAAAAAAAAAAGTCTGTATTTTAAAATATGACATCTTCTATGGTGGTTGTAGTGGCAATGCACCACGATTGTCATTTTGACATCCTATATGGGGTGAACCTCAGATAAATACATAATAAATATTTCAAGACTTCACGATTTCTTTCTTTTGTCGTCATTGTATATCACAGAGAGGTATGACACCCTTTCTATTAAACCAAGGGCACAAGAGTTATTCCTCATGCTCACTACAGTCCTATAAATGTCTGGGATCAAAATGAAAGCAATGCCATTTGTCAGTTATATGGCACTATAACAGGTTTTAAGAAGTGGAGTAATAGAGTCATTCACCTGATCCTAACAAACACTTAGACCAAAAATCCCTAAGCCTACCTAATTTATATACCTGGATGCGGGATTGTACAATAATCGGAAATTGAGTTGCGTGATGTGTTGTGCTGCGAGGCGGATACAGACAGCGTGATATGCAGACGGTAACGCGCAGTCTCGCCACGTTGACTTGATTTTCGTGTTTCTCACGAGATGAGACGAGACAGGAAGCTACCGAAGAAGTGGCAGGAAATGTAGCGGTGCTAAGTCAGCCCCTGATTAAAATTCACACCGCTAATGGGCGACAAGACAAAGGACGCACGCAACTCGCTGGTGGCGCGGATCAATTCTCATGGAATCTCGCTTTGTGCGAGCAAAGCATTGTTGACAATCCTGCTTTAAGATTCCGCTGAAAAGTCAGTAGCTTAATATGTGTTTGCAACGTATGCCACTGTCATCTCCCTACCAGCTTTACAGTCTGAGAAGATTCCCTCACACACTCATTTGCTAACAGAAGCCCCGGTGCTGTCATCAGGCGGACCGGAGTAGATGAGCTCCTAACCGTAAGCGAGTGAAACGCAGTGCTGTTGAAACAGGTAATCATGCTGGAGATGATGGTTGGAGAGCATAGTTCAGCAGGGCGTCTCTGTGCCACATTGAGCGACAGTGTGAAAGCGCTGAGTAATCCTGCCGCATTAAAAGCAGGCAGGCACTAATATCACACCACAATAGCACATGTACAAAAGAGAGACAATTCTAAACCGGCCACTTATGTCATCTCTCTGCAGCTGCCACTCAATGCTAGACAGAGCACCCAATCAAACCGCAGCCAGCTTGATTGACAGCGACTAACAAGGACTTCACCCAAGTGATGATATTAACAAAGACTGTTCGCTATGCTGTAGCACAGTACTAGTCAAAACGTTACATATTGTATACATATAATAATATAACGTTTTGACCATTACTGTGATACACAGTATCATTGCTTTACTATTAACAAAATTTAGAATAATGTTTTGCTAAATAAAAATAGTGTGCAAAATTGTAATATCTAAAAATATAGCTCCGCACAATCTTGTAATTTCTCGACCAACCTGAGTTTTTCACATTGATAAGTTTTTTTTGGATAATAATAATTGAAATAATATAGTGTGTGTGTGTGTGTGTGTGTGTGTGTAAACCATAAGCTACAGGGACACTTAAATAATATACTAATAATAATAATTATTATTTTTATTACAATAAAAACAATCATAATAATATTAAAAATTACAATAAAAATAATAATTACAAATAATTACAAATAATACATTATTATTATTATTCATCTATTTTTTGTTTTGTTATTAGTTTTATTGTTATTAAGATTTATTTTATACATTTATTTATTTTTTATAATACAATACAAATTATACTTGTATATAGACACATAAAATCTGTATACAAAACAAATTTTACACATTTAAGCATAACAAAAAATATTTACACGTTTTAAGGAATAGTCTAGTGTGTGCGTAAACACACACACCCATACACACACATATTAACACTACTATTTATTGTATATGCACCGAGGGAGATATATATTACCAAACAAAAAAAAATAGGTAACCTGGTTAAACAAATAAAACGTTATGTGTGTTCAGCACTGTCTAGTTAAAAGGCTCGTAGTGGGGAACAATGAGAAAGCCACCAGGAAATCTCAGACAACAGTGTGTCTGTTGAACATCTTACATCTATTTCCTTTCGCTCTCAAACTCTAGTGAACCTCTAAGAACTCTGATACACATCCAACATTATTTATTATTCCATCTCTACACCGATTCTGTGCTTCATGGCTTGCAGCCGCTTTCACAGCAGGAAACAATGAGTTGGTGTGGAGACTGGAACTGCAGTATAACTGCTCCCCCTGGTGTGCATTATTAGTAGCAGTCAGACGAGGGCACAGTTCACCGGTGGGGGGGTGTCTGTGAACCCAGCTGGCTCTAAGATGACTGGGTGAAAGCTGGGAGACACTAATTCTGCTCAATGAATCCAATTAGAGTGTCTCACCCATTTGGAGGAATATGTGTCTGCTCTTCCATTATCCCACGGTTTCACACTGGATGTGCCAAAAGGATTTGTTATTGTTTGTGCGTTGATATTTTTGTAAGGTTTTATTTAAAAAAGCTGCTTTTATAAAAAAAATATATATATATTTGCATGCATTAAATTTATGCATAAGCAAAAAAATGCCTCCTGCTAAATACATATTCCATACACAGTAAAAATTGTATTAGTCGTTCTCACACTAGCATTATGATGCATTTTATTTTTAATTACATAAAGGCAAAAAGTGAATGCAGATTTTTATTGATTTTCATCCCATCATATATTACATGAAACCTATCAGTTACTTACCAGCACACATGCACGTCTCAGGCAGTGAATCACATAAGACCGCTATTATGAGTCATTAGCGTAGCTTATGCTTTAAACCCCATTCAGGGACTACAGAGAGCAGACTTAAATATGCCGAACTGCTTGGTCCCTATAGGGTTAAATGCACATGTGCTCTCACCCTCTCTCTGTCTTTCTCAAACACACACACACACTGCCATCCTAAAAGCACACCAGGCTGCCTGTGCATACAGATGCACTCATCATAATTCATTTAAGCCCATAATTCTCAGCAGGCTAATGCCCCACAAAAGACCCTCAACATCCTTAAAGAGTTAAATCATCACTTTGGGGAAGGAACGGGGTGTGCGTACATGTATGTGTGTGTTGTAATTTTTCAAGGATGGCTCGGACCAGTCCTTTCAGTCAAGTATGTTGCCACGCAAGGGATTAGTGTGTGTGAAGCTCTGGGTCTTGACCTGCAAGCCTGGAAGCCAGGCTGTAACCTGACCCCATACCAGGTGTATGCCTCCGGGTCAATAGGTTGGGAAAGCACGCAACTAAAGACAGCTCCTCCATAAAACCCCATACTGCTCCAATTAAACGTATTCCAGCCATTTCAAAACACCAGACCGGAGCTCTGCCATAACTGCACATTAAATGGTTTTGTTGCACAAGTGTACAAAAAAACTCTAAAGGTCACAAATACATCACGGTATAAAGGCGAGGCGAATAAATTAAATGGCAACATTACACATTCTAATAGAAAAATGTTAATAGCTAGATTACCCCCCCCCCCCTCTTTTAGCAAGACTTTGCTTTTACTTTCAGTATAATTTACTGCGTCTTTAAAAAGCTCTGTCATCTGCAGCCAGAGACCCATAACTGTCGTGAGAGTCGATCATTTACCCAGCGATCTCTTAAGTGTTAGGTGCTAATGGGAGGGAGCCGTGCAAAACAGAACGGAATGACTTACAGTACATCTAACACTACATCTTATTTAGAAGTGGACGACCGGGTGGAGGGGGGTATCATATCATAACACATTAAGCGTGCTGCAGCAATTTAATTAAGCGTTCTGCACTACGTAAGCGGTAGTGTATGACTGGAGATCTCCAAACACTGAAATACTGCGGGTCCAAAATATTGACCATCTATTACATGCAGTAACTGCCTCATACAGCGATGGAAACCGCAATCAGCTGAAAAAATGCTTGCGCAGATGTATCCTTATAGCGGCTATATGTCTGAAATGAGTAATGCTCGTACATTGCTGCGAAAGACGAGACATGGGTTTGTTTTAAGTCTTATGGTGTTTTAAAGAAGGGCAAATGTTTGCACGCCGAAATTAAAATGAATATTGCATCATCCCTCTCTGTCTCTCTCCAAACATTTACATACATTTATTTATTAAACACATTCAACAAACACTAAACACATCTATGCATATATCACATTTCATGCAAGTATATATTTCATCAGTATGTGTGTTCCCTGGAATCAAACCCACAACCTTTTGCACCACTACTGCAATGCTCCACCACCTGAGTCACTATCCATCATCTCTGCTTTACAGTATGTTAGTATAGTCCTCAAAGATGTAAGCATGACTCTCCAAAGATCTTGCTCTTTGCACGACCCTCTGATCTCGGTATCTTTGCTGGATGACTTACTGTATGACAGCAGGCTGAGAGCGTCGGTGTCATAACGTAACACGCAGCGAGCTAATCTGGCCGGCCCTCTCCAGCTCTGGAGGGTTAATTGCAACGGCCTGGCCTTGCTCACTGTGTTTGGATAGGTGCTTCTCATTGCAAACAGGCAACCTTTTGTGTCGCTTTTCTTTAATCTGTGACTTCATTAGGGAAGGAAATGGGAGTAAATACAAAACGCTATTGTCTTTCTTTAGGTAGGGAGGCCACAATGCTCGAGATGTTGTGTAACTATCTTGTCTGTAATATTCATTACACACCTAGGTCCCGGCCTATTGGTCTCAAGTATGCAGCGGGGAGAGGAATGTGCGTATATGCCAGTAAAAAACACAATGCAGTGACTTGAGTCATGTGCTTTAATTTCTCAAGAATTGTCGTACACTAATACTCCTTTCTGTTGTTTGAGATGTACGCGTCAAAGCTCAACATAGTCTCAACAATATTGTCACACGTGCGAGCCGGGAAGGCTGCATTTAGATGGAAGCGGACATGGATTATAAACAAATACATTATTTTAGTTTCTTGCTTCGGAAAACACAGTGATGTAGCAGTCATAATAGTTACATTACTCAATTTGTTATTGGATGAAACGGTATGTTTTGGAGTATCAGGGATCTGAGAAGATGGCATATTTTAAATACTTACACATTGGAAAAAAACAAACATTATTAGTCTATAAAACAAGTGCCTTTACATTTTGGAAAGGTGGAAAAAAATTTTGGTCTTGGACTATCTTAGAAATTGAATTGTGCCATTTTAAGTTAATTCATACAATACATTGTTTTGGGATATCCCTAATCTTGTTATGAATAGAATTTAAAAACTATAAGTTTATGCTATGCCTAATATCAAGGTCTTGGACTCACATCATTTTATTACTTAGGACTCAAACATTTATTTTATCTATTTAACACTTACATTTTTTTTATTTGTGTACTTTAATGCGATTGGGTGTTATGTTATTAGGTCTAATTTAGTTATTTACCATGCATTTTAAAAAATGCTATTAAGAATTGTTGAATTTCACACTTTTTTTTTTTAATTATTTATTTTTAAAAATACTAATGTGTTATTTATATATTTATTCTTAACGCCATTCCAGCATCTCATGCATGGCTATATTCATGGCGAGAACAAATCTATACACAAGTGAATCCAGACACACTTTAGGGACAGGCCAATTTGTTATCTCCAATTCACCTAACGTGCATGTGTTTGGACTATTTGAGGATACCGAAGTACCCGGAGTAAACCCGTGCTGACACAGGGAGAACAAGCAAAACTCCACACAGAAACGACATCCTACCCTTCCGAGGCTCGAACCGTGGACATTTTTGTTGTGAGGCCCAATGTGCTAATAGTATATTTTTTATATTAAAATATTTTAAAGTAAAAAAAAATTATATAAATATTTATTTATTTATTTTAAATGTCCATTTAATATATATGTAAGCTAGCAAAGCAATACTTTTAAGGGATAGTTAACGCAAAAATGAAAATTATGTCATACATTTCTCACTCTCATGTTGTTACAAACCTGTATACATTTCTTTAATAAAGTTCTGATGAAAACCAAGGAAGATATTTTTAGGAATGTTTGAAACCAAACCGCTCATGAGCCCCGGTCACTTCCATAGTAGGAAAAAATAATACTATGAAAGTGAATGGGGCTAATGAACATCAAAACAAAAAATTATACAGGTTTGTAACAATATGAGAGTGAGTAAATGATGACAATTTTTTTATTTTTGGGTGAACGATCCCTATAATAAATTTTGTGTTTGGCACACGTTATTAAGTGTCAGGTATTGACTAAACAATGAGGTGCACATGGGGGCAATTTTTATAATTATGCTGAATAATTATGAAAACAGAATTTTTGGCAAAGTAAAACTGCCAAAGATATGACCAATAAATTTAACAGAGATTATTTATCAGAAATACCGACATAATTATAATTTTACAGCCTATTACTAAGCAATTACTGTAACACTGCCACTTACATTGATGAAAAAGGTTAAAAGAGATGTCAACCCGTTGTTACCATACAATTGTTGCTATTTAAATTCATCATTTCTGTCTTGCTCCATCAACATCTCTCTCAGTCCCCTCCTATTTCCTCTCGTTGACGCTCCCCTTGCATTCTCCCCTTCTTAGTGAAATGAATTCCTTGGCGCGCTTGCCAAATGACCCGTGACCATGGGTGGACAAGGTTACCACTGCTGACTTTTACTGCCTCTCTGGTCTCCTCTCTGCACAAGCCCTCTGCCTGCCTCAAATACAAAGGCGGATACCAATAATAATGAAAAGCAGCAAGATGAGGGGGAAAAAAACACACAGGACAAACCTGCTGTTCCACTACCCCCAAGGCCAGACCTGACAAAAACATCAGCATGATGACAGCAAAGTATGTGAGGTGCATTTAAAAAAAGAAGAAGAATTGTGGGAGGAGTTAAAAGGTGACAATGGATTGGACAGGGAAAAAAGAACTGACGGGAATATTTCTAGTTCTCCGTAGTGACCTCTAATGTGCCTTTGCAGTGTGCACTTTGCTGTAAACACCACAGCTCAGTTCCAAAACCTTGTGAGCTCCCTTGCTGCCTATTGGCTACATAGGTGACGTTCTAATTGTAACAAATTCTCTTAAGTGAGCAATTTGCAACAAATAGATAAGAGATATACATAGATATACATAACCATGAATTGATTTCAATATAGGCGACACAAAAGGTACAGCCCACACCCATTTTGAATTTTATATCATTTAAACATAATTTAAAACTATATTTGAGTATCAAATAAATCAATGCCCCTCCCACTTTGTCCACCATCTTTCTTTTTTTTAGCTCAATGCATTCTAGGATGACTCTTTCTGCCTTCAAACACAGACTCTTTAGGCAGCTCACCAGGTTTTGGAATAGAGCACACATTTACAGTAAGGATTTATGTCTGATTCTGCTCATGCATGTACGTCATTCCCCGACAAATAACTCAAAGCAGAGCCGTCATTCAGGAAGATGATTTTTTTCTCTCTAATAGGACGTTATATACTCCTAACCCGAGTCATGCCATCCATACATCACACAGCTAATGAGAGAAGTGGCTCACAGATGTCTTCTTTCTGAAAGATGTATAATAAGGTTAGCAGCTCAGTAACAGAGGTGGCATTATCACCCTGATCCCTAATGGTAAGGTATGGCTTTAACAGATGGAACAGAACTGAATGAAAAGATGTTTCAATCCAAAACACTAGAACATAAGGCACAGGCTTCTATGTTTTCAAAAGGGTTGTGTGCATGTGGTTCTTTGTTAGTGCTTGCAAGATGAAAATGTAATTTATGAATTTTCATAATATATTTGTACATGTTCTCAAACTTTTTTACATTGTAATAAAGGTCTTTCCAACACTTAAAATGCCTAAAATAACTATTTAAGGGGTTCCATAAGCATTTAATTTCATTTGTTCTGTGTAACACAAAATTAACAACCCTTATGATTTCTTTAAGGGATAGTTCACCCCCCCCCAAAAAAATATTGTTTATTTACTCAGGCCATTTGTTGTGTTGGAGACACCAGCCACTCACTGCCACCTATAGAGCGGGAGGGTAAAGCACACTTTTTAGATATACATACATAAGAAGGATATACAGCCCTCTAAAAAATATTGAAATAGTGCTAAATAGCACTAAAAGCTCGTAATCATAGGGGAACCATTTTTAGTGCTATATAGCACCTAAGAAGAACCATACAGGGGTCATATAGCAACACTTTAGCATCACTATGGTTCTACATAGCACAATATGGTTCTACACCGGTGCTACACAGGTACTTCATCTTTACTATATGACACTTAAAATGGTTCCTCTATGATTACGAGCCAAGAACCACTTTTAGTGCTATTTAGCACCGTTTATTTTTAGAGTGGAGGTGCTATATGGCACTTAAAATGGTTCCCCTATGATCACGAGTCAGTGAACCACTTTAAGTGTTATTTAGCACTGTTTTTTTTTTGGTGAGGAAGTGCGCTTTACCCTCCTGCACGATGGGTGGCAGTGAGACACTGGTTTGCCAACCAACACCAAACACCACAAGAAGATCGTGTTCATACGCCTTAGTCAGCCTGCCGCCAAAATGAGCCTGGGAGGGATGAACGTCCACAGCGTGCGCTTTAAACTTATAATTTTGTACCGGACTGCTGGTCATTCAGCCATCAAAACACAGAAATTAACAAATTTCCACAGGACATAAAATGGCAGAAAACATGTATTGTTAAAATTATAAGGAACATATGATCTAAGTTTGAGATAAGAGCAGTGCAATGTTACATAATATCTGTTTTGTATATTAGCCTGTTTGCTTATCTCTAATAGTATAATCTATAGTGTTACAATACAACATATTATGACAACAACTATACATTAGTATATGTAACCAGCATCCCGGGAGAAAACAATACATTTAAAGTGCACGCTCTGGATGTCCATCCCTCACAGCCTCGTTTTGGAATCAACATGATGAAAGGCTAAATTTACCCAAAAATAGAAAATTCTGTCACAATTTACTTGTTTTAAACCTGTATGTTTTTTTATTTTTATTTTGATGAACACACAATAAAATATTTTGATAAATGTATGGTACGCACACAGCTTTTTGTAACCATTGACTTCCATAGTAGGAATAAAAATGTATGATGGAATTCAATAGGTACCATCATCTGTGTACTTACCATCATTTATTAAAATATCTTATTTTGTGTTCATCAAAATAAAATCAAAATCATACAGGTTTAGAACAACATGAGGGTAAGTAAAATTTGACAGAATTTTCATTTTTGGGTGAACTATCCCTTTAACACTAATAAAGTTGTAATTAACCTTTTTTGCAAAAACAATCAATTGCTTCACAAGACATCAATATGTCATCAATATGTCACCAGGATTCATGAGGATTACTTTTGTATTGAATATATGCTTTTGAACTCTCAAAATGGCTGAAACCTCAGGTTTGGCAGAGACTCTACATTAACGCTAATAATGTTGTTATTAACATTCAATTTATTGCATAAACCAATTGATTGGCTTCACAAGACCTCCATATGTCATCAACATGTCACCAGGAGTCGTAGGGATTACTTTTGTATTGGAAATATCTGCTTTTGAACTCTCAAAAAAGCGGAAACCGTTGACATGCATTATATGTATTACAGAGCACTTGGGTTTCTGCTAAATATATCTTCTTTATTGTTCTACTAAAGAAAAATGTCACTAACATCTCGGATGGGCTGCACTCTAAGAAAGGATGCGTTCAATTTTTACACATTTTTGGTGTTATGCTTTTAACACATTAGGTGTAATTTTAACACATTATGTGTCATTTTGTGTTGTTTCAATAATATCAAAGAGATGCGTGGATTCTGGGACAAGAAAACTGTGTGTTGTTTTTAACACATTCACTCTAAGAGTGTGAGGGTGAGTAAATTAATATTTTTTTTAGGGGGGGGGGGGTGAACTATCCCTTTAAGAAGTGCAAGTTACATTATAAAAATTTGGGTTGTTTTAACCCAGCAACCCAGCATACAATGTAAAACAAATTGGTTGTTTCAATCAAATAAGGTCAATTCAACCTACTTTTTTTACGTTTTGGCTTTAAAAAGTTGACCTAACTTAAAAAAATTAGTTAATTAAGCCATATTGGTATGAAATACACAAATTTCTAGAAACTACCTTTAAGATTCTAATTTCCTTCAGATTCAAGGTGCTATACCTGGGTTTGATTACCAGTGATTTTCCTAACTAATACCTGTTCAGAATCCTAACCATAGCAAGTAAGAAAGCAATTTCAAGAAAGTGACTTCAACCAACTTTGCCTAAACTTGATGAATTGGTAGACATAATGCATGATATTTTTATAATGGAGAAGCTAGCCAATGCTTTAAGACTTAAAGGGATAGTTCACCCAAAAATGAAAAATAATGTCATTAATGACTCACCCTCAGTGACGCGGATGACGTGTTATCCTCAGACATGTTTGCAAAGTTTTTTTTCAAACTTACAGTGTGCGTCAAAGCCCGGGCGCAAAAAAAAACAGCTGGGGCGCACCAGATAACATGTCAGCCGCGTCATACGTCATCCGTGTCACTACAGTCATGTGACTTTAGTCTCTCAAATGTGCTTCACAACAGAAGAGAAGATAATGCTGAATAAAGTCGTAATGTTTTTTATTTTTGGATCAAAATGTATTTTCGATGCTTCAACACATTCTAACTGACCCACTGATGTCACATGGACTACTTTGATGATGTTTTAATACCTTTCTGGATATGGACAGTATACCGTAACATAGATTTTCAATGAACTCTCGGACTAAATATATAACATCTTAAACTGTGTTCCGAAGATGGACGGAGGTCTTACGAGTTTGGAACGACAGGAGGGTGAGTCATTAATGACATTATTTTCATTTTTGGGTGAACTATCCCTTTAAATCTCACTTGTTTTCAGTACTATGGAACAATTGGATTGAATACAATTCCCCTATACGATCAGATTTTGTTTTGTAGAATAAAATACAGTCACTATAAAGGGACTTAGGGCAGACATTTGTGTTGACTGTGTTCTTAATTAAATTTTTTAAAAATAATATTTTTTAATTTTTACGTTTCCTGTTCGATTGTTTTATGTTTTGTATTCTCATATAGGGTTATATTTAATGTACATAAGTTATCTGTGTGAATTGTAGAAGAATGTTGGCTTCAAATAATTTAATACTTAAATGTAATGAATTTATATGTGAATTTATAATGAATATACACATATATATTAAGTTGATCTTCACCAATGAAACTGCGTTTATGTGTAGAATTCAGAAATGGGCCAGTAATTTATAAATTAGGTATCTTCTTTGGTAACGTAACGTAAAAACGTTTTATCTGTTTTGGGGCCATACTGTACCATAACTATCATTATACTATCGTCATGACTGTAGTGACGCGACTGCCCTGTTCCTCAGACATGTTTGCTAAGTTTTTTTTTTTTTTTTTTACTTATAGCGTGCGTCTCCCCAGACTGTAAAGCTCGGGCGCACAAAACAAAAGAAAAATACAAGAAGCTGGGGCGGAACAAATAACAGTCAGCCGCATCGTACGTCAGCCGCGTCACTGACTTTATGCGGCGCCGCAGTGGGATGACGTCAAAGTACCGCGAGAGCTCTTCAAGAAATCTTACGCAGTAGTTTAATTTCGACTCGCTCTCGCGGTACTTTGACGTCATCTCTATGTCAGTTCTTGCAGCGCAGCATGAGTCCAGACACACAGACGTTACACAGATATCGTTGTATTCTTCATATAATTGGTAACATGTTTTGTCAATCAATATTTTCCATGAAGTCATTGGCTGATGGAGGAACGAGCGAGCCATTGGTAACATCTCTAAAGGATGTCACGTTTTCGACGGCGCTGTTTGGATGACTATTATACTACTTCCCTATTTTAAATACAAACTTTGAAGGCGGGTTCATGTGTTTAACGGAGTGTAAGCTCATATACCCTTACATGTTACGATTTAAATAGTCTTCAGATTATATATTATATTGTATTACCAGACATTCATGCGAAATCTGATGTAAACAATCTATATTTCACGGATTATACGCATTTGTGGACAAATATGGTCATTGGATAATCTGAAACAGACTGGATTCGACTTGTGATCCCCACAAAGGTAAAAGAGTCATGTTTATTTTTGCGGGTTGTCATTTGGTCATAAAATACTACATATGATGCTAGAACATCTCAAAAAGGGTTTTACAGGGGGCATGGCTTAGCTAAATGAGATGTAAATGAGCCCTATTGTCTCCCCCAGCTGAAAAGAAGAGTCCCTTTCGTCTCGATTTTCTCGGTTTGAGTATTTCTGAGTTCCTATATTCAAATGGCCACAACTTCTCCAAATCTTATCAGATTTCCATGTGTTGCACATCGTTGGAAAGCTTAGAAACTGCACTTTCAGAATCTGTGAATAACTCAAAA
This sequence comes from Paramisgurnus dabryanus, assembly GCF_030506205.2. Lineage (NCBI taxonomy): Eukaryota > Metazoa > Chordata > Actinopteri > Cypriniformes > Cobitidae > Paramisgurnus > Paramisgurnus dabryanus. The sequence goes on along the minus strand of NC_133345.1, from coordinate 22,272,724 downwards.
TGCCCAGATCCGACTTGTGTCCCTACTTTCCGTGACTGGTCACATTTTTCCGTTTTTAATATTTTACTATGTTAGATTAATTAGATACCTATCTTTGGATCCTAAGGAATGAATGGGACTAGGCTAAATGCTAACACATTCCATTCACAACGCGCTGTACAAAGATTAAGTGCACGCATTGAATAAAAATAAGTATGTATTAATAAGTCTAAGTTGAAGTAAGAACATAGTAAAACATTGAAAAAAGGTGGGGTTTTCCTTTAACGAACTTGGCTTGCTGTCCTGGAAGGCAGCTCGAACCTTATGTCAGGCTCGAGCCCCAAGTTCAAGTAACAGAAGTGCACAGAGAGGAAAAATCAGCAGTGAAGAAAGACATTGGGAAGAGGAGGGATGCGGAAAGAATTGCGGCTGGGTGCGGATCCATCAAGACTGCTGCAAAGGCTTTTAATGATGATTGACACAGGACTGATTGTTTAGGTTCCTTTTGAACCTACGTTAAAAGTGTACCCGTTAAAATATGCTTACTGCAGTAAAACAGTTTATTTTCATCATAGTGCCACAATCGCTGGATAATTCTGTAATTGTTTTACATAAGACTTCAATTACTTTTCAGTCATTTGCGATGTCACAGAGTTGAACGTCTTCACATATTGACATGTATAATTGCGAGGTACATTTGCAAATGATTCATGAAGTCATACATCTGCAATTTGTGATCGATTTTGTTTAAGAAGTATCAAACTCTTATGACAGCAACCCTATGTGATTGCTGATGCACTAGAGAGAAAGAGAAAGAGAGAGAGAGAGAGAGAGAGAGAGAGAGAGAGAGAGAGAGAGAGCATGCAACCTGGTACAAACAACCTGGTACAAAAGTGGAAATGATCGATGTTATCTGAAGTAGGGTCTTAATGGGAAAAACACCCGATTAAGCTATAACAAAGCTATTATATGCATTTTTCCAGGACATTCTTGCGACCCGGTGCCAAGTTGTCCATGATCTGGAACTCAGTTGCGACCCGTTGGTTGCGGACCTCTGCTTTAAAGGGATAGTTCACCCAAAATACGAAATATTGTTATTGTTTACTCTCCCTCAAGTTGCTCCCAACCAGTATAAATTATTTGTTCTCCTTAATAGAAGATATTTTGAGCACTGTTTGTAACAACCGTTTTTAAGCACCATTGACTTCCATAGTATTTTTCTTTCCTACTATGGAAGTCAGTGGTGCTCCCGTTTCCTGCTTGATTACACATATCTTCCTTTGTGTTTAGCAACAACCTGAGGGTGTGCAAATGATGACACAATTTTTTATTTTGGCTGAACAATCCCTTTAATGCAAAGGTAGTTAAGAGTTAAAAGCCCTGCAGTAATATTTAGGTTTATGAATGTAAATTGTATTGCATATGTTATATAGTGCATTGACAAAATATCATTCATAATCAAAGATAGAAGTAAATAAACATCTTCCCATTTCAAATTTTCCCCCCTACCTTAGAGGGAAAAAAGGATTGTGTATACATGTATAATACAGACACTGCAGTGTGCTCTCTTAACCTGGTGCTTAATGTAAACATGCAAAAGTGAAGTACTGGAGCTGAGCGTCTTTCATGTGTGTGCCTGCGGCGTTTCTCTCCCTGCAGAGTGCTTACATTAAAACAGTAATAAGACTTCAGAGGCCCTCATCAGGCTGTAAGAGGTGTATGTGGATAATACACTCATGCTAAGTTGATTATTATACCTGCGTCCATACTTGTTAGCATGCCTCAGGCTGTCCACGGCGGAAAAGAAAGTCTGAACTTCGAGCACTCCTGCGGTGATTTCTTTATCAGCTTATATTTATATCTTTCTTCCACAAATGTCACCACAACAGTCGGCCAACATAGACATCTGTGACCATCTTCACCAGAAGAGGACATGACTGTTAAACGTTTGTTCGTGCCGTCGTTGCCCGGCGGAGATCTAAGCTGATCAGCTTGTTTCTTTTTGTATTATGTTCTATTTCTCTCAACTCGATTTCGCTCGGCTGATCTGATGGCTGCGCGGCCAACAATCACAGCTGTCAGATATCTCTGTCAAATCAGCTTTCTCTGCAGACTCGAACAGCAGTCCTCCGTGGTTTGGCTGGAAACTAACCCACAGCCTTAAAATTGAATGTACAGTGCATTACTAAAAATATGTGGACGGCACATTTGCTTGCTGTCCCAACTGTTTTTGTTAGGTTTCACTCAAGAAGATGGAAGTCCATTTAGAAATAATGGATTGTGACAGCATGGACAGAGTATGACATTATATGCCTGACGCCAGCTTCAATCACTCCACGCATGCAAGTTCCACAAAAATCACTTTTGTAGTCTCTGATGGATAATCACGTTTCAATATAAGGAAGGGTGCCTATACGCAAGAGATCATCATCAAGTTACTCTAGGATTGTCTGCTTGGACAAAGGCATTTGTGAAGTCATTTCAGATTAGGTATAGTGCCTGACGGAGGACACGGTCTTACGTATATTCAAGCCAAGAGAAAGACCCATTTCAAAAAGATCTTTTATAAATAACGTTTTATACTCTATCTTTTTTGCAAAAATCCAGAGTAGGGCTGCTTAACAACTAATCGCAACTAATCAATTGCTGAATAAAAGTTTTTGTTTACATTATATATGTGTGTTTATTGTATATATATATATATATATATATATATATATATATATAAAATAATTATGTATATACTGTATAAATACACACATGCATGTATATATTTAAGAAATATTAACATGTGTATATAGGGGTGAGCAGGGCAAAAACGCGGGGTTAGTTGTAACACGGACTGTTGCACAGGGTTGAGAGATTAGTTTTTTCTGTATTGATTTCATGGTGCCAAAAGACAATCTCCCGCATATTATTGGAAATGTATAATGTTTATCCAGGGAGTTATTGATGAACAAGTGTTTTGGTGGCATGCAAGTACATTTTTTCATCTTTTTTTTGGTTTCTAAGTTGGGTGTGTAAGATACCAAATCCAATGCTATGTCATATTAATCAGTGTCTTGTTGACTAAAACATAGCATTGTTTTGAAATATGTCTGCAGCTCTTAGCAACTTTTTTGGTGGGCTTGAAAATATTTTTACCCAGGAGGTTAATTGTAACGCTGTGTTACAACTAACCCCTCAGCACTGATGATACGCTAACGTTAGCGGAATTCTTGCCGTTGTTTTAAATAGGCTACACACGAATGATTGCTGGCTGCCAACAAAATAAATGTGCCTGTCTTATCAAAAATCGTGTGTCAAATTTATTTTTGTTCATATCTTTAATATTGATTAAATAAGGTCACGTCAAATATTGAAATCATAATGAAATAAATGGCTAAAATCAGACTTTGACGCTCATTATCTCAGAATTTGATTTTGAAACTGTAGTATGGTTATTACAGACTGGGTCACATATAAAAAAAATGTTTTGTCATAATTTTTGACTTTTTCTCACATATTTAGACATTTGTATCCATTAACTATTGTTAGATAAGGGCTGGATGAATGAATACAGTGTGGATACCTATAGATATATAAACAATATCCACTTTAAGTATATAGACAAAATAGTATTGAAATATTTGCCTGCAAACTTAATTTTTAGCAAGTGTTACAACTAACCCCCTGCCTGTTACAATGAACCCCACCTATGGGGTAAGTTGTAACGTTTGCACTTCTGTCACATTTGGTGTAATTGTCCAAGAATGGTAAGTACTAGAAACAAACTTCAAATGTTCATTTGTAGCAGAGATGTATGTGTTGCTTGTGTAAAAATATAATTAATCAAACTCAAATATTTTTGAATGATTCAGCCAAAACCAAAAAGCGTTAGGTTGTGCCCCGTTCTCCCCTACTTTTTGATATTTATTTCCAAATTGTATTATATATTAAAATAAATACTTAATATATACACATATTTTTCCTTAAAATTATACATGCATGTGTGTGTATTTATATATACATAATTATTATACACAACACACACATATATGATGTAAACAAAAACCTTTATTCTGGAAACGATTAGTTGTGATTAGTTGTTATTCAGCCCTAATCCAGAGAGTTATATCGTGATTTAAAGGTGATGTGTTTAACTTTTTTAAATACTTGAAAAACAATAAAAATATCTATCCACCTTAATACACAAGCAATAACAAAATCATACTTTGCTTTGATGAAAAGTACTCAAACACTTACGACGAAATGACAACTAAACCTATGAGAAATGTATGTACAAAGGAAAAGTACATATACTACAGTATATAACCAGAAATATGAGACATGCCATCTAAATTATATTTTTGGGCTTTTTATGTCTTTATTTGATAAGATAACATATAGATTTGATAAGAAAGTACAGAGCAGCGAGAGCACATGACTAACAATGGACCTCGATCAGGTCAAATGGCGCCTGTCTCTTACATTTTTTTTTTAAAGCTTAGCTATTCAATTAATTGCAATGGAGAAATTACAACATGAGATTCTACAGAACTATGTGAATGTTTGGCATTAGTTTATGGAAAGCCATTTTTGGCTCTGACATGAAGCACAAAGTGACTTTCATGAAAATTATTTGACTGGGTTTAGCATAGAGAAACCTGACTGGCCTGCATGAAGGTCTGACCCCTTTGGGATGAATTGGAATGCTAACTGCGAGCCAGACCCCTTCATCCATTCATGTCTGACCTTACTGATGCTTGTGTGTCTTAACAGGAGCAAATCCCCGCAACCATGTTCCAACATCTTCTGGAAAGCCTTCCCCGAAGAATGAAAGTTGTTATAACAGTAAAGAGAAAGATTAATGCTGATGGTTTTGAAATTAAATGTTAAACAAGCACATATTGGTTTAGCGTTCATGTGTCCACATATTTTTGGCCATTGCAGTGTAGGTAATTAAAAACGATGGAGTCTAATGAAAAAAGAGAACTCAACACCGTCCCTTACTGGTTGTAAATGCAATCATCTTTTCTTCCGTACAGTTCATTTTTAGCAAACAAAAGCTGTAAATCAGCATGCAAACTGCAGATCTCATTTCACGAAATGCTAAATCTCATTTCATTTCTACTTAAAATGGCTGCAGCGTCTCTTGGCATTATTAGTCTAAGCCACGATGGAAACCGTTTCTTGTGCTGCTAGTTCGGGATATTTTTGTCAGCATTAGATCAGAGTGTAATCTAGCGGCCATGCGCACCATGAGACCATGAGCATAATACAAAGACATCACTCCAGAGCCCCATCGGCCCTCCTCTTGTGTCAGCACTTGAGATCCCAATCTACAACTTAAAGGGCCCTTCTCTCGCTTTCTTTGTGTCTAGCCGGAGAGGTTACATCAAGAGGGAGAAGGAGGGGAAAAAGGATTGTTGTATTCGAGAGGGAGATGGAAAGAGAAAGACACAGAACAAGGGAGATAGGTGGAGAAAGGAGAGAGAGAGAGATGGGGGTTGGTGTACGTGTGTGTGCGTATGTGTGCATATATGTGTGACACCGTGTGTGTGTTCTTTTGGGGACCCCTGGGGACCAGGATCCTGTCATAGAGATCACAACAGACTGTCATGCTCACAGCCAGAAGCTGGAAAACTCAAGACGAACAAGAATAAAGACTCTGCACTGCTGCAGCCATCACTTGCCGCGTGCACGAGCGCCGCTACGGTTGTGAGAATAAAAGGCGAAAAGCAACAACAGAGGATTAAGCATAAGCACTTTACAGCTGGAACACAACCACTCTGTGCGTCTACCGCAGCTGCCTGCGGTCTGAAAGAGGCAGGGAAACCACAACAACGCATTATCACTGGACGTAAACCTCAATGCCGATTCATATTCCAACAAACGTTAACGGAAATCTTCGGTACGTGAGCGTAATCTGCCGTAGGACACATTTTGACACAGGATATCTGATGTCCTTGTCTCTCCATATGTTTGATGTGAGCGGGGAGGGGTTGTTCTCTATCAGTATGAGCTAAACAGGATGCCAGGATGTTGACAGGAAAAAATAATGATGGTCACTCCTTTGATCTCTCACATATGTTCAAACTCTCTCGCATTCTGGCAGCCCGTCTTTCCTTTCCCCACACAAACAAAAAGGATGAGAGAAAGAAAAACAGAGAGTCAGTCATCGAAAGTGACTATGTCATCTTAAATCGACACATAGATCACTTTCTTCTTTCGCAAGATGACGGACGCCACCAGCTCAGACGGCACTAGAAAACGTTTCCCTGAAGGCATAAGGGTTTTTCCGTATCAAGCCAGGGGGGTCCTGAAAGGAGAAAAGCCACCCATTCTATTAGTTTGTTCCCCTTTTGCTTTATACCTGTCTGCTTATCTAGCGATGACAGCAAATTGCCATGGCTTTACATCACTCAATATGCAGAACTGTCATCAAGCCTTCCGTCACTGCTACTTAGCATAGCGTCTAACAAAAGACCCTCCACGCGGTGGGGATAGGTTTGTCAGTTTAACTGGCCGACCATGTTATTATCATCTAATTTACAAAGACAAGATGAAAATGACATGCAATTAGAATTATAAACCTGCCATGGTGGTATGGTAAGCCTCAGGTAATACCATAAAGAGGACTCTCACTTGCGCAGAGCTTGCCCTAAGTTTGTACTAAAGCGTTAAAATGATACTATTGCATAACGCTGACAACTTTACTATATCATTACCTACAGATATAATGAGGGGTGTTACCATAACTGTAAGATGAGAACAGCAGTTGGGTCAAAATTGTGAAGTTTGTAAAGTTATGACGACAAAATATACAATTAGGTTACAATAAAACTGAAGAAGAACTTTGACTCCCAGCAAAATATATAAAACTGGGATCTGTCTCATTGCAAGACATTGAAATATGGCTACGTTGTGGGCCACCCACTATAATGCAACATAACTGGGGAATGTTGCTTCCAAGCCATTGGTCCAGAGGTCAACTGTACCTGTTCACTCAATAACGCATCATGTAAGGAATTCTTCACAAATCAGTTCCCGATTTCATGGCAAATTTCCACCAAGAAGTACATCTGTATGGTCTATGTAAAGGCAGTCAGCGGGTGTGGGTTCCTCTGGATTAGGTCTGCTCATCAGTTTATCATTCATCATTCAGCAGGGGACAGCAGAGGGCGGAGGCCCGAAATCCCTAATTCTCTGCAGCCGTACCTTCCTTTGTAGGGCCCAGAATTAACGAGGGGTCCTGAAAGAACTTGATGAGTTTAAAGCTCGGGATGAGAGAAGGGTGAAAGACAGCACAGATCAGGACAGAGATACCATTAGAGACTCCCATAAATCAAGCCATGCTTATAGTAGGGGCCTGCAGTTTAAGGAGCAGCTGCACTTTTTAACCTCCACTTTTATTTCCCACCCCATCCACTTCGGTTATGTACGAAGAGGGGACAGAATACCTTTCCCCCCTCCCAAGCCTTTCTTCCTGGCAAACTCTGAGTGGCGTGGACATGGGGATTGTCTCCTAATGAGATCAACCTTCTTTGAGGAAGGTGGTTCTTATTGCTTTGGACTTTATTGGAAAACGGTCTCAACCTCTCGTTACTTTGGGCAAGATTTCTTGAAAGCAAAAGAGGAGTAGAATTACACGAATGACAAAAACAACTTCGGATATGTAAGAAACGTCAGTTAAATTTACTGACTTGGCTGCGCCGGCGTTCCTTAAGCTCACTGCAAAAGAAAGCCTCGCGGCTGCCATGCCTCAAGGACTGCTAATGATTGCGCTAGCTTAAATTTACAAGTGGAACCAGATTTTTAAGAGAAACATTGATGAGGCACAACACCTTGCATGGCTCATGAATCAGTCTCTTAGCTTTTTTCATTGCCTGAAAGATTTACTAGCACATTGGAAAAACTAAGAGAGTGACAGAATTAAGGAAGCAGGAATGTAAACTGAGTCAGTAGGGAAATGTCAGTAGATTTACTTTATAGTCTGTGTCTAAAACACCGGCATGATTTATTTCTCTTTTGCTATGCTAGTCGAGTTCCCTCGCCGGGTGGCCAGACACAAACTCTGCGGCAAGTTACCCACAATAAAGAGCAGTCTGCCCCCGTAGAGATAGTTGTTACAACTGTGAGAGTGCCAAGAGTCGATAATAAGAAAAAGAGGGGGAGAAAAAAAAAGATGTTGTACATCTTTTCACAAGCCAGGTTCAATGTTGTATTATAGGCAGGCATCAAAAGATTATGACAGGTATGGCATCATTCAGCAAACAACCCTTAATCAAATTATTTTACTCTCCGGAAGAAGCTTTCCAGGCTATTAGTCTGATCCAGAGGAATGAGAGAGAACCTGGGCTTCTTCCAGAAAACATCTTTCTCTAAATTTGAGTGAAGGAAAGTTCCTTTCTAAAGGACACAGGAGAAATGCTTTTGAAAATGAAAACCAAGCATTGTCGAAAAGGATGTGCAAAGTTTTTTTATCTACTAAAACAATAACATTATGAAAATACATCTACACACCCAGAACAAACGACTCATTTGGCTACATTTCTATTGGAATTAAGTTTGGTTTCGGCATTAGACCTACAGAAGAGAACACATGCTTTTTGAGTTATTGATTCTGCAGATGTAGCCGATGGATATTGTACAGCTACGCTCAAAGCCAAGATCTGGGTTTAATTTGCTTACAGGACTGTGAGCAGGCAGTTTTATAACCTTTTATAAATGCTTACAAATGCGTATGTATTTCATGCAATAACAAACAGAGTTTACATTAGTTGCACAATGTAATACCCTATTAACGGAATGCATTAGCAAACATCCATCACTGGAACATAGCTTGTTTTTTTAAAGGACTGTGGAACTTGTATTTTGACTACACAAAATCCCTTCTAACGCTTGCTTCATTTGAAATGTTACAGTAAGTTGTAAAATAAATATTTGTTATGTCTCAGTACCCTAAACTTTGCATTCACAATAATCTAGATTGCATTGAACAGACACGGTTTCCTTAAATTCCTTAACGGGACACTTCACTTTTTTTGAATATGCTCATTTTCCAGCTCCCCGAGAGTTAAACAATTCATTTTAACCGTTTTGGAATCCATTCAGCTGATCTCCAGTTCTGGCACTACCACTTTTAGCATAGCTTAGCATAATCCCTTGAATCTGATTAGACCATTAGCGTCGCGCTAAAAAATAATCAAAGAGTTTCGATATTTTTCCTATTTAAAACTTGACTCTTCTGTAGTGACATTGTGTACTAAGACTGACGAAAAATGAAAAGTTGCGATTTTCTAAGCCGATATGGCTAGGAACTATACTCTCATTCTGGCGTAATAATCAATGACTTTGCTGCTGTAACATGGCTGCGGCAGGCGTAGTGATATTACGCAGTGCCCGCAAATAGTCCCCTGCTATTGAAAGTTACCAAGGGGACTATTTTCAGGCAATGCGTAAAATCATTGTGCATCCTGCAGCCATGTTACAGCAGCAAAGTCCTTGATTATTACGCCAGAATGAGAGTATAGCTCCTAGCCATATCGGCCTAGAAAAAATGCATTTTTTAAATTTCCTTCAGTCTTAGTATACAATGTAAGTAAAGAAGAGTCAAGTTTTAAATAGGAAGAATATTGAATCTTTAGCACAATGCTAATGGTCTAATCAGATTCAATGGATTATGCTAAGCTATGCTAAAAGTGGTACCAGCAGACCCAGAGATCAGCTGAATGGATTCCAAAACAGTTAAAATCTAACGTTTAACTTTAGGGGAGCTGGAAAATGAGCATATATTTTTAAAAAGTGGAGTGTACCTTTAATAGCAAACAATCAAATAGTCTTTCCACATTCTGAAGGTTTGGGTTTAGTTAGTAACAGTCAATGACTTCTCAGTTTGAAATGAACTCTGTAAGGTCAAGACACAGGATGAAGTGGAAATGGTGATGACAAACAAAGGTCCCTGCACTCCATCGCCTGGCTTGCTGCAGGGGACGGCCACGCTCCAATTCCTGACTCCACTGGGAGATAACCGGGATTCTCCAGGCCTTCCTAAAACCTGGCAACTTCCCGCAGACACCTCTCTGCTCTTCTCCTTCCGTGATGTTATCAGGGGCCAGGACCCACTCTGGCCCTTTGTGGCTCCCGACCTCGGTTTCCGTCCGCACACGTGTATGTCACATTATCTGTCAAGAGGCCAGACGCCATTTCCTGCGTATTGGACGAGGTGGGTGGGTAGGGGACAGGAAAGGGAAAGAACACACAGGCTGACATCCAGGGAGGGACGAAAAGGAGACATTGTGTGTAGCCAGTGCTCCTCAAGCCAGGATTTAGTTTCAAAAATTGGGTAACTGTAAAGAACTATTCAAGCATATTTTAGCACTGAGGTCAAAGTGCATTAAAAGTCAAAAGCTGGAAATGGCAGGATTGTGGCCAACAATTTTTGGCATACCATTAAATGTTAGCATATTATTAAGAAAAACTGCTTATACATTTAAAACAAATGAATACAAAATTAGCTACACTCTTATACTTCAAACAAACAGCGCATTTAACCGTCATTTGCTAGTTGACACATACCAGTCATAACATTTTCATCTATTTATTAATTTTCCACTAGTTAGCTCGCACAAGTTCAAGGGCTGCATGTCATCACATATTAGTGTGGAAAAGTAATACAAAAACTTTCAAGACTTCCTGAAAAACACTTCCCTAAATAGAGCCACATGTGCCATTAGGCCATGGAAAACAAACGCAAACACGGTGTTCACAGGTTTACAGAAATACTCAACACTCCGTCCATTAGGTGCAACTTAATGAGCCTTCAGAGCCACGACAGTTAGCTATACTTTGACCCCAATAAAAAAGCTATTTCACAGGAGGGAGAGAATGCGTTTGCCCCCTCCACTTGGCTGCCATCTGAGTTACAGCTCGGCCGTGATCCTGCGCCATCCTCGGTCGGGCTCAGGGGTCTGATTTCAATGGCTGCCTAAGCAGAGTTTGACTTTGAAGGCTTTGATCCCGGGGCAATGCTATGGCATTTGACTTCTGGTGAAGAAAAAGCAGCGTTAGACCTCTAGGGTCAGAAGGATCACTTAAGCGCTGCTGAAAATAACCAGTGGTGAGCTGCGATTTGGGGAATCTGAAAGAAGCCTGACATTAGCAGGTGCCCCGAGGTGGACTGGAGAGCGCTACAGAGCGGGTCATTGACCTTGGACCATGAAGAACTTTTTTCCCAGAAAACCTGGAGGCCTGACTTCGTTTTGCAGCCAACACTTTAAGTGCTGTTTCGAACCACTATGACCAGCACTGCAAACCTTCCAAAAACAAGATTTTGAGAAATCATCACTTTCCAAGAAAATATCCATTATTTCCAACAGGACTGTTTCCCAAGTCTAAGTATCGTTTCACAAAAGTCATAAAATAGACGTAACATGCAAAGCTGTAACTATGTGTGACACACCTACTCATCATATAGTACAGTATATTGTGTGTATGACTCAGTGACACTAATATACTACTACTGCGGTAACCACTCAGGTCTAAACAAGGATACAAGTCTAACCTACAGTATGTGACAAGCTCAAATGATATGTTAACATTAGCCACCAGCTATGTTACCTAAGGTTACCATTTAACCAAGAAGCAGAAAGTGACACTGTCTTTCCACACAATGCCGCAAGACAGAATTCAGAGATTGAGCTGTCACTTCTCATGTGTGTCTTTTTTCTTTCTTTAAAAACCACAGATTGATTTAAGCATGAATGCATTTGATACACTGCCAAACCCTCAGCATGAACCTCAGCCGGGAGTTTAGCAATTCATAATTATACAATGGGAGTTGGTACAGTTTGGGCCTTCTCCACTACAATCCCTTTCACAGTCTTATTGAAGTGATTCAAGCACATGTTTAGAAGTTCAGTCCTCCTTAACACAGGAAATGAATGTGTAGGGAATTTCTGGTCAGAATGCTTTATTTAACAGGACAATTCACTTAAAAAGTAATATAATTAGCTTACCCTCATTTTGTTTCAATATTACTTTCTGTGAAACAAAAAGCTAAATGTTATTCTGCATACAGGTACACACTCTAAAAACAAACAAAGCTAAATAGCACTTAAAGTGGTTCACTTGCTCGTAATTAGGGGAACCATTTTAAGTGCTATGTAGTACCTGTGTAGAACCATATTGTGCTATATAGAACCATATCTGGGCCCGGTTTCATAAAGCACCTTAGGTTTTTCCCTTTAGTATGACACTCAAGGGGTAAATTCCCCTTAACTAAGAGAATAATTTAAGGGTGTTGCATACAGTATAATCCCTTAAAGCAGGGGTTCTCAAAGTTTACATTCAAAGGTCCAAATCTGAATTCCCATAATTTTCATAGGTCCGGAAAAACTTTATGTAAATCATTTGTTTATATAACAAATCAAAACAAATACTTTGGGAAAAACATAAGTGTATTTTGCATTTAAAGTAAAAAAATTTTTTAATAAACACAAGAAATATGCCAAAAGTAACCAGGTGCAAAATACAGAGCAACCTAATTAGAGAAATGGCATAGTTTGTTCTCCATCATATCCATAAAACATGGCAAAAAAAGTGTGGTTGGTAGGCAGAGACACTGACCAAAATTAGGGGTGCACCTATAAATTGGCTGATGATTCTTGCTATGCTTCTCAATGAATAACGGTGAAATGCCGCTACATCCAAAAGCCAGGGAGCGCTCTCGGGCAGAAACTTAATATGCGAAGAACCAGCGAAGAACCAGACACACGGAGCTCCAGGAAATGCCTTAAGGATATATTTATATTGCTGTTCTTCAAACCTTTTCAGGTATTTTCATGATAATACAGAATATGTATAAGATTATGTTTGACGAGTGTTGCTTTTTTAAATGCATGTTTTAAACGACTCAAACCAACAGTGATTGGTAAGGACTGATCAAAAGCCGTAGTACATGAAATAGCTGTGCATAATATCTGGGTGTGATGGCTACAGCGTCACACAGGACATTTTTAAATAACTCGTTTTATTTTCGGACCAGGAATACTCTTAAATCTAAAAAGAAAAAAAAACTAAACGAATGGTTTACAAGTTTAATATGCATTTGTAAAAAAGCAAATGCACACATTTAATCAATCACATAGAAATTAATGCACTTGTAATATGAAGTGGACGCGGTCCGGATCCAGTTGCCGTCGGGTCCGGATCCGGACCGGAGTCCGGACTTTGAGAACCCCTGCCTTAAAGGGTTCTCTTAGGTAAGGGTAATCGTTAAGTGTTTCATGACAGCGACCCTAGTTTTGCCATTATAAAATATTATTGTTGCCATGGAGACGCAAAGGAAAAAACTAAAGGGTTTTTTCTGCAACACCCTTAAGTTTAAGGGAAACAAAAGGGTGAACTTAAGGGAAAATTACACTTAAAGGCGGAGTGCACAATGTTTGAAAGCCACTGTTGATATTTGAAATCACCTAAACATACACGCCCCTACCCCAATAGAATCTGGACATTCTTTTAGAGCCGCGCACATATGCAAACCCGTCACGGATGTTGGTTAGTAGACACGCCCCTTACTGCTGATTGGCTACAAGTGTGTTTTGGTAGTCGGCCCGATTCCCTTTTCCAAAGCGTTTTTGAAACATTGTGCACTCCGCCTTTAAGATGCTTTATGCAACTAGTCCCTGGTGCTATATAGCACTAAAAATGGTTCCCCTAAGCTTTTAGTGCTATTTAGCACTAATTGTTTTTTTTTTTAGAGTGCAGAACTGAATTTAATTATTTGCACGAGTAGGTTACATACTGTACAAAGTCAATGCAATGACGCTAACAGGCGCTTATTCTCTCAGGGCGATGTGAAAGACATTAACTGGGTACCGCGATTGCCCTGAACACGCACTATTCGCCTCAAAACACATCAAAAATATTTTCAACTCAAGCTGAAAATTTGCATGATGTGACGTTAAAGGAACGCGATGTTTCAAGTTAGGGACTGACCAGCCTACACAGCAAAATCATTAGTTTTAAAAGTGCTCTTTGTAGGATTTTGACTACTGAATAAAATATTTAAAAAACTACAATATCAGGGCTCAACTCACCTATTTTTATACTGGCCCAGTCGGGTCAGGTTTTAAAGGCCCCACCAAAAAAAGATTTCAGTGTCACATTTAAAATAATTATTTAAAAGTCAAATATAATTTTATACATATACATTTTATTCATCATTTGTTAAAGGTCACGTTCTTCCTGATCCTATTTTCTAAACCCTAGTTAGTGTGTAATGTTGCTTTAATAGCATAAATAATACCTATAAAATGATCAAAGTTCACTGCAAGGCGATATATGTAAACGAAATTCGCCTTTCAAAGCCTACACCGGACAGGCGGTTTGGACTACAGACCGCTACTTCCTGCTTTAATGACGTCAGTAGAACAGTTTTTTGACTAAACTCCGCCCACAGGAATATGTCAGTCACCAGCTAAGCTAACGGCAAGCTAAGCTGCTGGTGAATCACAACACAATAAACAAGCTACGCAATCAGAACTCATTACGTATTTCTGAAGGAGGGACTTCACAGAACAAGGAAGACATCAGCCACAACAGTGAAAGAGCGGTATAGAGATAAGTTAATTGTGTGAAAAATAATGTGTTTTTTACACGTGAAACATGAACACATGTTATATTGCGCACTGTTAACACAATCAAAGCTTCAAAAACACAGAAAGAATGGGACCTTTAAGACAATTGGCAATTTTAAATGTTTCACAATACTCTCTTCAGAGTGTCAATAGTTATATCAGAAATGGAGAACTCATATCAAAGGAATCTTGCTGTAAGAAAGATAATGAACAAATATTAATAAAACAGTGTTATTATTATGCTGTGTTGATGCGGTTAAAATTCTCTTCATTCATACGTCTGCCATTAAATCCAGTGGACCAGATGAAGGATTATCGGCAACACCATGCACGCTATGTGCTGTCAGATTTTGTCATGAGCTTCAAGGTTTTGTTTACGGTAAAGAGGCTCCTGACTTGTCTGCTTTACCTGTAACTGACTGCAAACTGTGCAAAACATAGCATTGTTTCTTTAATTGTGTTTTACCCAAGTAAATGTCTGCTTGCAAAATGTTAAAAAGTTATGTTTTTGTCTTGACATCTCTTATCTCTACCAGCTGATGTAACACACAACACACGCAACAGCGTTCATAACAACCAATGTGGTAGGAGAAGGTGGTAGGTTAAGAAACCGCTTAAAATGTGTCTTGATGGTAACATTGCATAAAAATACATACAGACTAGAGCTGTAATCGGGCCTTAAAAGTTAGGCCCGAAATGTCTGGAGCCCGACAGAATGCAGCCCGAACCCGAACGTACATTTAGATTGACAGCTTTTTAAAAGCCCGAACCCGTTTACAGCCCGACATTTTTTAAATGTGCGCACACACACAGCTTTTGTCAAGAATGAGAAATTTACACAGGTTTTAACATTATTTATTCATGACTAATAATCTACACGCCACTTGGAAGTTGAAACAAAGAAATAAGTAATCTGTAACATTGTAACATCTCATTCTAAATAGGCTTATGCAATACACTATAAATATGCCAATAAAATTATTATTTCTTAACGAATTAAATTAAGATAATACATTCTGAATTAAGATGGGTATTTGGCAATAACGAAATTAAGAGGCAGGCTCCGCGGGATTTGCGTCGGCACTTCTCTCCATTACTGCCAACATTAGTCTATATCCTCTGTCTAAATTATGTAAGACTCGATTCATATTTAGTTATACATTGAAAAACCTACTCACCAAGATTAGGCTACATGTTTTTGATGAGGAAAATCATTAAATCCACTGTAAATGAATTCAGCGCGATCCTGCGCTACTGATTTGAACTTGACCGCTCATTTACCTCACAAAGCCGGAGCGGAAGCCCGAGCCCGCCCCGAGCCCGTGTAAAATGTTAGAAATGAAGCCCGAACCCGCCCGAGCCCGTCGGGTCCCGACGGGTCCCGTCGGGTTCGGGCAAAGATCTTCAGCTCTAATACAGACATACGGCCACAGACAGAAAATATATCCTAGTGACTGGGGGGGGAGCACTGGCCCAATTGGGTAAGTGACAATATTGTTTACTTGCCCGAGCATTTCTCACGCTGGCCCCGTGCAGTCCTTTATGTTGAGCCCTGTAATATTTATAGATATTTAGGAAACATGCTAAGTTCACTATCTGTTTCTCTGAAAACAATGCTGTAGACAGTTATTATCCATTTTAAATATGCCTTTTGTGTCAGAATGTCTGTTTTTGTTTTGGTCTTTGTGATCCTGCCTACTGCTAATTTAACAAATAGTGTATTTCGACAACTCCGTTGCCATTAGTCACGGTTGCTTATAGGACAAGTTCTTTCTGATTCCATTTTTTAAACCCTGGTTGGTGTGTAATGTTGCTATAATAGCATAAATAATACTTGTAAAATGATAAAGCTCAAAGTTCACTGCCAGGCGATATATTAACAGAACATAATTTTTCATTTAACATAATTTGCCTTTTAAAGCCTACAGCGAACGGCCGGTTTGGACTACAGCCCTGTACTTCCTGCTTTAATGACATAGAACAGTTTTTTGACTAAACTCCACCCACAGGAATACGTCAATAGCCAGCTAAGCTAACGGCAAGCTAAGCTAACGGCAAGCTAAGCTCCTATCAAATTACAACACACTAAACAAACTACACAATCAGAACTCGATACGTATTTCTGAATGAAGGACTTCATTGAACAAGGAAGACATCAGCCTGTTTTGAGGACAGTGAAAACAGCGATATACAAAAAAAATAAATTGTGTGAAAAAAATGTGTTTTTTTACACGTGAAACATGAACACGTGTTATATTGCGCACTGTAAACACAATCAAAGCTTCAAAAACACAGAAAGAACGGTTTGTAAAATTAAAGTAAATTGTAAAAAGAGCGGGTTTGTAACAAAAAAAAACATTGCAAACGTAAAAAAAAAATAGGTAGATAAACTTGTGCTTCCCATCATCAGTTGTGCTCCTGTATGTATCTGGCAACCCAAGAAAGGGAAAGGGAAAAACATCTCCAATATTTTGAATTTACAGCTTCTTTAAACATACACTGCTGGTGTACAATTAACACCTGTGAATTTGCTGTAATATCAAGGGAATTCATAACTATTATATAAGGTGGCTAATTACAGTGAGTTGTACAAAAGCAGAAAATCATTAAAAACTAGCAATAACCCTGCCCTTAAACCTAACTTCACTGGGCCAAAAGCACATCATGCTATAACATATGAATGAGGCCATACAAATTCATAAGAATTAGCATCCTGTAAAATAGTTACTTATTGCCATAAGATTGCGTTAAACTGACAGTCTCAGTCACCATTCATTTTAATTGCATCCTTTGATTCAAGAGACTTGACCCTAATGTTGAGCAGCCTTTCCTTTTGTGTTCCACAGAAGAAATGTAGATGAGTAAATAATGAACTAAGCCTTTAGGCACTACATTTGACATATTTTGATGACATAACTTGACAGATCCAACATCCACAGCACCACGCATGTGGTGTGCACTAACCCTTATGAACTTTGGCCCATTACTCTGTGTCAGCAGGCCCTACACCTTTTGAGGAACCAAGGTACCTTTTGCCATTTTTCATCTGCTAAAAAGGGAATGACAAGTAAAGGTCCAAGCTGACAAACACGAAAGCGCTGTTGGTCGCTGAGATTAATTCATATCACTGAAAATAAGTCCTACATCCATGTCCATCATAAACTCCCTCAGACAACAGCTCCGCCCCCACCACCCAACCATATTCCAGTCACCCCCGGTGCTCTGTGACACCAGCAGGTGCTCTTTGTCACTGGACCTGCGGCACATGCTCCCAAACTCCAGAATAGCAGCCAAAGGGCCCCTTCAATTGCCCTTCAGCGCAGCAATCTTTTGTTTCACACTGTAGCTTCGGCTCAATGCCATTTTTGTTCTCGTGTGTCAAAAGTTCGCCATGAAATATGGCTCTCTGCAACATTCATTTTAAGTCCCATAAGAGGAACACACTCAAATGCACATTAAATTGAGCTTTTATTCCTTTTAATGACTCTTTAATAAACTTCTGCTCTGTAACCTGCAGCTTCTATAAGAGGGGGAATCCTATTCTGTAATACGAGAAAGCCATCCGAAGCTTTACATCTGTCATGTGCATAACAAAAACGCAAGACAGTTTCAGCAATGCCTTACAGGTCACGGACATAAATCTTCTCTGGGCTCAGACATCAATGCAGAACAGACATCAATGCAGTTTGTATTAAAACACAGCACTGTGCCATCTGTGGCCAACACCAAAATGTAGCCTATTTTATAAGACATTACTAATTGTAAAAAAAATAAACTAATAACATATTTCTACAAACATTGTCACAAAATAATTTTATATTAAGTACATGTTGTTAATTTATATAACTTATTACCACTGATCTACATAAATGAATGGATTGCGCATAAAACGCTTAACGTAACAGCGTGAGGTGAAGCCAGTGCAAAGTTCGAGCGGCCATCTTGGTATGTCCAACCGGCAAGGGGGCGCCATTTACTTACATTCAAAATCATGATCTAAATTCACCCGGTTTACAGCATATCAGAATTTTTATGAGATAAACATTTTTAATGTTTATATTTTAATCGGACAGGATAAGGGATTTATAAAAAATTTAACTTTAAGATGAGTGTGTTGGCTGCATTCTTTTTCATGACACGGGTATAAATAAAGTTTTTTGACATTAAGCTACACGGTCAGCATTATTTCTTTGAATAAGTTTAGGTAACTTTTAAAAATAACATAATTACAAAACCAGCTAATTATTGCATGCACATACGGTACTTAAAGCATGATTATTCATTTAGATTTCAGAAAGAGCATGTTTGTCATTTATATGACTAAATATGCTGTGGCCTGTCCGCTGATCTGATATTGTAATGAAGACTTACTGTTTAAAAAGCAAAATGTACAACAACCAGTAAATAACTATATACATGCTTAGGACTTCAGATATAAAAACAGAGACTAGTAAAGTGATATTTTATCATTAAAATCTGATAACGTCCATTGAATGTTTGGGCATACCAATATGGCGGTGCAGTGGCTTCACAGTTGTGACGTCATGCACAATCCAGTCATTTATATAGATCAGTGCTTATTATCGACTTTGGGGCACTTTTATTGCTACAGTATGATACTTGTGTGTTGTTTATCAGTCATTGTATAATACGCCAGTTTGTTGGTGTTGCATTTGTCCAGGGCTCGCAAAATCCCTGGTAGCCCTTCGGGCAGGCACTCTTCAGTTTTTGGTAGCCCGAAATGAATGCAAGTAGCCCGAATAAAAAATACATTACTTTTCATGTAGAATATTGAGACAAATCATCTATCAAAACACAAATAACACATACAATTACAATCATCAGTACAAATTTTTCGTCTAACTGATGTGAAAAATCTATAAACTTCAGATTCTGAATCTGAAATATTAACTGAAGTCACAGATAAGAAAATGCCACTTGACTTTGTGGGCATAGCACAGGGTTCCTCAATTAGTTTTACCACGGGCCAAATTTTGCCACTACAAAGCCAATAGGGCCTCTAACCACAATGTTTAATCTGCTATTCTTGTTGTTGTTTTGATGCTGTTGTTTTTTTAACAAAAAAAAAACTGGATTTACATGTAAACCAACTGTTCCTGCTCATCCGCACACCAGATATACTCACCATTAAAAAGTGGTTCAGTGGGTCCAAAAAAAAAACACCCAGTTTGGATCATCCAGTTACAGATTGGATAAAGACAGGGGCTACTGTCGCTTTAAGAGCGATTCTGCACAGAGTCACTCTCTTCAATGCCCGTACAATCTATACTTTAAAGCTTGCTGCGAGAGATTTAACTTTCTTACGTGAGGATAGTAATGACTGACAGGACAAAGTTGGAGGATTTGCCCAACAAATCCATGACAAATCATTACGGATTGCTTCCTGTACTTCGGCTTCGCGCAAAAGTGAAAGTAAAACTCGAGCGCGCGCTCAAACGCAATATAAATACCCAATGCCTGAATTTCATACACCATTTTTACCCATCCAAATCTGTGAGAGAATGCATAAGCTTTTATATTTTTTTATAAAATATATTTTTCCTCCCTATAAGTCAAAATAGCCCGACGGGCAGGGCAGGAATGCATATTGATAGCCCGACTGATTTTGCGAGCCCTGTTGTCCCACCTCTCCACTGTGATTGGACAGCCGATTAAAAAGTGATATTGATAAACGCAACATTTTACCCAAAGTTGAACATTTGTCAATTCTTAAGCACCTGGCGCTCATTGCTAAATAAATGCTTAGCGCCTCGCCATCTGTCGGCATTTTTTCCATTTCAATTGCAAACAAAAAATGCACTGGCCTCAGGGTGAAACACTTTGGCGTACACGCAGCTTTAAGGGGGTACATTTTATGAAATACATTTTATGAAATACATTTAGATACATTAAAATAAATTAATCAGAATTAGAACATTATTAGTATCCAAATGCATAAGCGATAATCAAATAAATAGGCATGTGAGGAAAGCTGTGAATGACCATCGTTCAAGTCTGTGTGATAATCTGTTGCACGGTTTCCACATGGGCCTACTTTTGTAATTACAGTAAATATAATTAAAGTGTGAGCATTTTTTACTGCACCGTATGCTCTGGTATTTTTCTTTCCTGCTACTGCTAGTTTGCCCTCTGATTTAATTTGTTTTGTTGGTTCGCTGTTCTCCTTGGAGAGCACTTGTTCCAACAGACACGCAAAACTAGGTGTTCTTGTAGCGCAAGGGCATGAACATAGACCCCCATTCACCTTCGGTTTCGGTGCTATTTCTCTCACCCACAGTGGCCCCTAAAAAATCAATACAAGTTCAGGATCTAACTGTGTCTGGAGCACAGATGTACACAACAGTGTGTATAAGTTCAGCTGAGGACAAGCAGCCACAGAGGATTAGTCTCCAACCATATTATTTCCTACGTGACAACTGTACAGAGAGCGTGTGAGTGATTTGCTCACTCAGAGAGTAGGAAATGAGAAATTTTATGGCATCTGGAAAGCAACACTATTCTTTCCCCTCTCTCTCCATTCGTGTCAGTTCCATTTATTTACACCTCTTACAGACGGGCTTCGCATCCACCCTACAGGATCTACAGTACGCAGCCACGAAATAGACTCTGACCCTTTGGTATTTGCATGCTCCTTTATAAACACCAGCACGGCTGACTTCAACGTTCATGAATAATTGCATACATCGTGTACACTTGGTTAGCACTGGTGGAGCGGAGCATGTAGCCACGGCTTTGATGTGGAACTCTAACCGCATAGAGCAAGAGCTCGCAGACTAACAAGCGCTCGCAGCCCAGCGTGTATGTTACAAGGGGAGGGAGTCATGGCGCAGGCCACATTCATCAAAGAGAGGCTGAGCTGATGGAACCTAAGTGCAGTGTCATCACCAGGAAAAGGCTTGATAATCACTCACGCTGAAGAGGGATCTGCTCAGGCTGGGGGAAATCAATAGTAGTACACTGGACAGCAGACTAGACAAAACAATCCGGTACCAGCAAGGGCCCAGATTCACTAAACTCGAGGGCACATACTGTATCATACGAATTAGTCGTGTCATGATTATGAAGTCATTAAAACATAGCTGTACCTGTTTATACACTTGACATTTACTTTTGGCAAATTATTTTATCAAAAGTGACCTTCTATCGACAGTATACATTTTTTAATCAGTATTTGTGTTCACTGGGAATCAAACCCACAACCTTTGCACAATGAACACAATGCTCTACCATTTGAACTTCGGGAGCACCATTTTTTCATTATAGCACACCATGACCAATATCCATATGGTATTTGTTTTGTACTTAATAGTGTATTTCTTATGCTAATTAGAAATGCTTTCTAGTGCTAATAAAATGTATAAAGTCATTATGAAATATTTGTATAATCATGATTTACAGTAAAAATATAAATCATTTTTGTATTTCTCTACACTAAGAGGGACTACATGTATCAGTATACAGTAATTATACTATAAGAATTTTTGATTTGGTAAAGCATTAGAGATGGCAGACTCATGGGGTAGTGCACTTCCTAGTGAACAAGGGTGTGTAACGAGTAGGGATGGGCATTTGATAAAATTTTTTAGTCGATTGTCGGGAGAATTAACGATCAACTATCGATTAATCATTAATATTTTTATAATAAAAAATATTTATTTAACTTTTATAATTCAAAAATGTTGAATACAAAAATACAGCGTGTTTTCCTCCATGAGACCTTTATTACAAGATCAACTTGTGGCAAACAATTGAACTACATTTAGACAAACGGAACATATATGCCCTTGAATATACGGTGCTCTAAAGCAGCGGAACCTGCAGCTGCGAGCCGCATTCTTAAACAGAGATCTCATTTGTTCCAAAAAATCATGACCTCTTCATGATTATTTTTTTAAATCAAAACGGAAAGTCACAGATAACGGAGTATGGCGTCAAATATTGCACCCTGGTGGTAAAATGTTGAATTGCTGCCACACAGTGAAATTCATTTAATTGCTTCAAGACACACGCTACGCTAGGCAACGCAACCTGCATTAGATAAAAAAAAGTATTCGATTAATCAATAACAAATCAACGTCATCGACTAAATTATCAACGATCAATTATCGATCGTCGATTAATCATGCCCATCCCTAGTAACGAGACAGTCACAAGATCTAACAGTCCTTCATTGTCAATACAACTAACTTATTTGGCCAAAAAATAATAAGTCCCACCTGAAATAAGGAACATTGCATGCTAATCCCAATAGTTTGTTTGTTAAATTTAATTTGAAATTCTCAAATTAATTTAATCTCTTTTCAAATGGTATGTTATTTTTAGGGATGCACCGAATATTCGGCCACCGAACATTTTTGGCCAAAAATGGCCCAAAAGAGCATTTTCGGTTTTCGGCTGAAAGACTTTTATCACCGAAACAATACGGACGAAATTTTGTGATGACGCAAACAGAAATCGCAACCTGCATGTGCCTGTCTGAAGCACGTGCTTGTCTGCGTTGTGGATGTATTTAACCGCAAAAGGCGCTAAAGTGAGCAGCTTACTGTACATACAGAGCCACATGCGGTTGAATGTGTCCGGTCCAGATGTGATCATCACAGTGACTACGCCCTTAAAAGATCAGAACTCTTGATGTGTAAACTTTAGAGAGAGTTGCGCTAATGTGTCTCATACTGACCATTGACATACATTTGGAAAATAAAGCGATGAAAAACAACCTAACATTTTTATGTGGAGCGACTGTTTATGCTGCACTGCTTGGGATTCGCCATCGGTCTCTGTGTGTGCGCGCGTTTAAGTGCCCTCAATAGTGCACACACGCGAGAGACGCGTTTTAAAAAAACAAGATAACATAAAATGTTTCTGTTATTGACAGGGCACATATAAACAACATTATCTCCACAGTATTCTTTTTCTAATAAAAACATTTGTTTATGTCTTAAGTGTATGTATAGATTACAGTCATTAATGTTAATCAAACAACCCAAGACAAAGAGAAAATCACTTCTGTAGCTCTAAAAAAAATAATCATATTTAATTTATACATTAAAGACAGTGTTATGATTCATTTAATTTGATTTCTGTACCTAATGCTTATTTCAGACCTTATGTACAACTTCGTTATTTTTATAAATTATAATTATAAATTATATAAATGTTTGCATAAATGTTTGGAATTTCTTTATTTGTTATTCGATTTTTCCCCACCTCCTTTTTGCTGATCCGAAAAATAATCTGATCCTTGTCTCAAGAACTGCAATGTGATCCGAACCGTGAGTTTTGTGATGCGTCACACACCCCTATTAAAGTTAGGACACAGTGATAGCCATAAATGCAATTGTAATAATAAGTAGCATAATCATTTATTTCGGTGTTTCGGTTTTGGTTTTCGGCCTTGGTTTATTCTTTTTCGGGTTTCGGCCAAGAATTTTCATTTCTGTGCATCCCTAGTTATTTTACACCATGCAAACATACAGTATACCAATAATCTTTAAATCTCATTATTATATGGCCCATTGGAATGCTTGATTCTGATTGGCCAGTTGCGACATTTGCAGGTTTGTTATTCCCAGAAAACAACTGCTCAAAACTAATAACACACGGTAACTCTGATGTTGCAAATCATTTTGACGGGTACAGTTTAATATTACACAAAAATTAAATATAAATGTGTCTTTTGTATAACATATATGACATTATATTCACAAATGATTAAATCAAATAGTATGTTTGTGACATTTAAACATCTTACCTTAAAACAGAAAGTAAACAGGTTTTCCTCGCAGAAGGTCTGCATTCATTAAAAATTTGTTATTTCAAATCAATATTTAAATGTTCCTTACATTACTTATAAGGGAAATAGCTGTGTAATAAGCGGGGCAGTGTGATTCGACTTGATGTACATTATCCCTTACATAATCTTGTGCTTCTATTACCCCCCCACAAAAAAAACTTAGTTGGATTGATTTTTTGCTTTACAGGATAAACTTTTAATTAGCCATTAAAAGCCACATTTTATTTTAAGTACCATGAAAAGGAATAACATAAAATGTTTCTTCGCTGCTACATCCAATTGAAATCCTCACCATTTTCTGGTTCTGCCTTTTCACGCATC
Source organism: Paramisgurnus dabryanus (assembly GCF_030506205.2). Classification (NCBI taxonomy): domain Eukaryota; kingdom Metazoa; phylum Chordata; class Actinopteri; order Cypriniformes; family Cobitidae; genus Paramisgurnus; species Paramisgurnus dabryanus. The sequence goes on along the minus strand of NC_133345.1, from coordinate 22,247,989 downwards.
TTAAAAAGATCCATCAATCTTTTTTTCCAGAAAAAAGACTTTGTTTTGCTCATTCAGAATTCTTGTCTTAAAAGCAACTGTGACTCAAGTGGACTGTACGATTACAAATCTCTCTGAGCAGTACATGCTTAACTAGAGCAATGGGAAAAGGTGGAGAGGGTCTGTCTAATTTAAGCTGTGGTTGACCTCATTCGCTTCTGGCTTTCACTGAAAGAAAATAACTTTCATCTTTTCTCGCTATGGCTCTGCGATTTTATGAGCAAAAAGAGAATCCAAACACAGCTGACCAACTCTTAAGAGTATTCAACCCATCTTAAAAAAATAAAACCGTATTCTGTGTAATGATGCTATTTAGCATATTTTCTTAATATAGAACCTGTGAATCAACATGTAAAGTACATTTGCTTTATACATATTAGTAGGCTACCAGTTACATGGATGATTTTAGACGCAGTATCATTGCACTTTTAAAAGCAAGGTTAACCTATATAGTGTCCAAATGTGCACACCGCTAATTATTTCAGAATCTCATGTAAATTTGGCCTCGCATTTATCTCTGAATCTGAAGAATTCACAAGCTGTCTCCAAGAAATGTCTCCCTTCACGCAACATAACATAAAAATCATTTAAACTAGCGCTGTCATGAAATGACGCTTTACACTTCCAATGGGAAACTGCTCTTGCGTGTCCCGTGTCGGCTAGAGACATGACAAAACGCTGAATGGAGAGGAAAAACAGGGAGGGGGGAAACGGATCAATACTGCTCGGAAAATAAGGTAGAAAAGGTTATTTACTTGACATTGATCCGTTGCCTCGGCAGCCGAGCCGGTCCAGCGTCTCTTTTGTTAACCTTTAAGCCCGAGTGTACTCACAAACGATAGGGGAGTCCACTAACAGGTGTAAATTATGGATCGAAGGAGGTCGCCATACCTCTGTCACTGCCTGGTGCCTGTGTACTTACAGCCCTGAAGAAATTTAAACATCAATAGGGATAATAAGGACAAATTTATCACACTCAGGTCCTGAAGCTGCACTGCCAGGTCTGACCGGTGTCCTGAGCAAATGTTTCTCAATCTGAGTGTAAATTGATTTAGACATTCTTCTTTTCCCCTCAAGAATGATCAATTGCGACATTGTACATTTACTCATTGCGCGTGGCTCTGTGTATCAGAAGGGAAAATACAGAAAGATTTTTTTATGTGAACGCTTTAATCATTTTAGAATAAGGTTGCAAATCTGGTAAAATTGTATGTGTGCAAGGAAAAAAAAAGATTTTTTTTTATTCATTGTAATATGCTTGGGGGTATTTAAATGCACCATTGTAATTTTAGACCTTCGACTTGGAAGTTCTTCAAGAATAGCTTATACTCTACTGTCAGGATACTTTACTACCATATTGCATATACAGGAATTTTGACAATTTCACAGTCGATAAAGAAAGAAATAAACCTGCTTCACATTCACTACAAATTACAAATGACAAGTACATAGAGATACAGTTTATTGAGCCATTAACAGTGGCTTTCATAAACTAATAGGCTTGGACATTTTCATTTCCAAAGCAAGCCTCAGGCTAAACATGACTGAATCAAAGTTTTGATCAATCTCAGGCAAACTATCAAGCTAATGTTAGCCACTGAGAGTAATCCAGGCAAAGGGCATTAGGTTACTTTTATAAAAACATCAAGACAACGGATATTCATAGCAAACCCTCCCAAGCCAAGGGTTCTGTAACTCTAACCCGGCTGTTAGTAACTATTGGCTGAAACTCTTGCTTGGATCATTCCCAGCCTTCATCTTCCAACATCCATCATGTTCCCTTTTCTGCAGAAAGATGGCACAGACCTGATGCATTGGGTGAGAGACTATTTGTCCTTCCATATGTTGATCTTGTAAGCCGCTGTACGCTATCCTGCCAAATTTTGTCCTGCGCCAGCGAAGGACACGTTTTTACAACACAAAGTTTGGCAACTGGTCAAACAGCAGACCTGCAATTTAGGGCTTTGAAAGGCCCAACATGGCTGCAGAGGTCATGGGGACAGATTTAAAGAAGGTACGTGAGGGAGATATTTAAAGGACCTTTACAAATTATGTGGTCTAAAAATTTTTAGTGTGACTAAATGTTTTGACTGGTTTTATTGTCAAAGGGGTTGGTCAAGTAAAATTTAAAAAGTCTATTTTTTTTAAAAAATCCAGATAATTCACTCACCACCATGTCATCCAAAATGATGTCTTTCTTTGTTCAGTCGAGAAGAAATTATGTTTTTTGAGGAAAACATTCCAGGATTTTTCTCATTTTAATAAACTTTAATGGACACCAACACTTAACAGTTTTTTTCAACGAAGTTTCAAAGGACTCTTAACGATCTCAAACGAGGCGTTAGGGTCTTATCTAACGAAACGATTGTCATTTTTGACAAGAAAAATAAAAAATATGCACTTTTAAAGCACAACTTCTCGTCTATCTCCGGTCCTGTGATGCGCCAGCACGACCTCACGTAATTCGTCATCAGGTCAAGAGCTCATGGATGATGTATGCGAAACTACACCCCAGTGTTTACAAGTGTGGAGAAAGAGGACCCGTTCCGACGTTGTTGTATGTCGAATGATACTAATTCATGTCTTTGTACCAGTTTATTATTTAAAATGGTCCGCAAATGTGCGATTCATATATGTAACACGTGACCTTTCGACGTCACTACGCAATTACGTGAGGTCGCGTTGTCTCGTCAAACAGCCGGAGGAAGAAGAGAGCATATTTTTTATTTTTCTTGTCAAAAATGACAATCGTTTTGCTAGATAAGACCCTTATGCCTCGTTTGGGATCGTTTAGAGTCCTTTGAAACTCCGTTGAAAAAAACTGTTAAGTGTTGAGTTAAGTGTTAAGTGTTGGGGTCCATTAAAGCCCATTAAAATGAGAAAAATCCTGGAATGTTGTTCTCAAAAAACATAATTTCTTCTTGACTGAACAAAGAAAGACATCAACAATTCGGATGGCATGGTGTTGAGTAAATTATCTGGATTTTTTTAAGAAAATGGACTAATCCTTTAAATAAGAAGAGTAGGGTGAATCTAATGCAATTACAATTGTTTTCTAGCATCTACAATGTATGGCGATAGAAATTTGACGAAAATTGGTCCGTGGCCTGTGTTAACAAGACATATAAATGTAAAAAAAATGACTACTACCATTTATTTTGCTGCATGAACATACAGAACTGTTTTTGCCTTTGCCTACATTTTCTATCGAATGGCCCACAAACTTCCACATTCACTTTACATTTTCTTGAAATAAATGTATACTTTTACAAACACAAAGTAGCAGGAAAAATATTAGAATGCTAACATGCTGTTGCTTTCCAGAGTAAATGCAGAGATTACCTTGCTATTGAGATCAACCCCAGCCACCCCATTTTGCAATAAAAAAAGAGGGTAAAATCTAATATTAAGTGTCAAGGCCTCAGAGGCAGGCAAAGCACTTTGAGTATTCAGTCCGTGTATCCGGGTGATTCATTCTCACGGAGGAAGCAAGCCCATGGGGTGAGGTGACCCCAAGAAGCCAAGAAATTTGTTTTTTCTTTCCTTCCTGGTCCCTTCTGGACTGCCTATATCTCACTTCCTGGAAGTACCTGTCCCTCTCATTCACTCTCAAGGACCCAGCCAATCTCCCTTTGTAAATAGAACTATGTTTTATAATTCTCTCTCTCTCCGAGATGACCGTATCAATAATGCAGGGGAACTGCATCTGTCCGGAGTGATGAGATTATTTTTCTGATTTGGCTTGACAGTTATGGTAATAGTTTGCCAAACAATCTACTCTGGCGACAATGACCACAGATTACAGCTGTTTTTAAAACAGCGTGGCTGAACAGAGGTCCATGATTGATTGCACATGAAGAGACAGAGGCGGGTAATTTGGCCCCAGCATCTCACTGGCTCTTAACTCCACTGATACTGAAATAATCTCTTTCGTTTATCCTTTTGGGGAAATGCGCAATATGGAGGATACGAGGGGCGCGAGAGCCTAAAATAATCTGACAGCAACAAGTGTGCTACTATTAAAGAAAAAGAGCTGTGGTATTTCAGATATCCCATGTAAAAGACTTTGTGAACGATGGAGATTTCGCCCTGACACACCCCATACTCCTTTGAATATCAGTTTTCAACTTTCATCATTATTTAACCTGCTACAGCTGAGCAAAAATCAAAATATATTTTTTATTCATTCAGTGGGAGCTCAAATGAAACTGCATATTGATGGAAAGTGTTGAAAGGGGCAGGTTGTAACTTCCAGTCTAGTCTAGTCATGAATACAAAAATGAGATTTTAATACGATTTGTGCATCCCAAGATTAATAAAATGCTTTTATATTAATTCAACTAAAATCATACAATGCATTTAAGCATCTTCCTTGAATCTAAACAATGTCATTAAATGTTATTGATGATTTACTGCCTCAGCATTTCTTTGTTGAAATAAAAACTAGCTATCAATATTGGGTTTGCACAACAGTGCACCATATTAATCGCAATGTCAAAAGAGCATCATGCAATAATTGCGCAGTAGCTATACAAACAGTCTGTGCTAATGTATTTTTGAATAAGAACTTAAAATAAAACATTTAACTTAAATTCCATATGCGTCTATGCTGCCCTAACAGAATAGAGACCCTGACACTTACAGACTTACACAGTAGGGCTGCGCGGGGCAAAAACTAGCGTGTGGTTAGTTGTAACACGGATTGTTTACATTGTTGCGCAAGGTTGAGCGTTTTGTTTTTCCGGTATTTTTTCAAGCTGCCAAAAGACGATCTCCCACAAATTATTAGAAATATATAAAAAAAATTTCCAGAGAGTTATAGATGAACGAGTGTTTTGGTGGCATGTAAGTATTTTATCTTCATATGATTTTTTCGGTGTCTAAGTTGGGTGTGTAAGATACCAAATCCAATGCTATGTCATATTAATCAGTGTCTTGTTGACTAAAACATAGCATCGTTTTGAAATATGTCTGCAGGTCTTAGCAACTTTTTTGGTGGGCTTGAAAATATTTTGACCCAGCGGGGTTAATTGTAACGCTGTGTTGAAAATCGCTAACGTTAGTATAATTCTTTCCGTTGTTTTAAATAGGCTACACATAAATGATTGCTTGCTGCCATAAAAAATGTGCCTGTCTTATCAAAAATCCAGTCAAATGTATTTTTGTTCATATCTTTAATATTGATTGAGTAAGGTCACGTCAAAGATTGAAATCATAATGAAATGAATGGCTAAAATCAGATTTGATGCTCATTATCTCAGAATTTGGTTTTTGAAAATGTTGTATGGGTTATTACAGACTGGGTCACATATAAAAAAAAAAAAGTGTCATAATTGTGCTGCTTTTTCTCACATATTTAGACATTTGTATCCATTTATAATTGAACTATTGTTAGAAAATGGCTGAATGAATGAATAAAGTGTGGATACATGTCTATTATAGAGAGATATATAAACAATATCCAAGTATATAGACAAAAAAGTATTGGAATATTTGCCTGCAAACTTAATTTTTAGCAAGTGTTACAATTAACCCCCTGCCTGTTACAATGAACCCCACCTATGGGGTAAGTTGTAACGGTTGCACTTCCGTCACATTTTGTGTAATTGTCCAAGAATGGTAAGTACTAGAAACAAACTTCAAATGGTTATTTGTAGCAGAGATGTGTGCGTTGCTTGTGTAAAAATATAATTAATCAAACTCAAATATTTTTTAATGATTGAGCCAAAACCAAAAAGCATTAGGTTGTGCCCCCACTCCCGTATTTATATAAAGTTCAATATACTGTACAACAGTTTCTAAAAAGCATGCAAGTGTATCAAAGACCAACCTAAGGGCAATTGTGGGTATGGGGGAAGCCCAACATTATTAGCCATGCAAATGAACACACCTTTCTGTGTCCAGTGCTTATGGTTTAATACAGTGACAGTGCAGGTCACAAGGTAGGTTAAAATGCTATAATAAGCCACTAGAATAATGCGCCTCAGGCCCGGTGAATAAAACATGACTGTAATCCACTTCCTGGTCTAAGAGGTCTCAAAAAGGCATGGATGACACTTGTCAGACATCATGACCTAATTACTTTCATAAATAAATGATTGTACTTTTCAATTTAAAATCGCATGCTGTGCTGGGAATGGTGTCTGATTTAAGGCGAATATCATTTGGAGGTTTTGCGGTGTTAAACGTACCCAAAAATAGCAGGTCAGAGAACTGTCCCTGTGTTTATAGATTTTCCTGCATCAAGTCAGACTATTAGCATTCCAGGATCTTCTCTCCATCTCTGAATGTTTGTTCACCCAAACATTGGCAGGCTGAGAGCAGAGAAGCTCATGTTTTATTAATGACACATTAGGAGTAACACCAATCGGCTAATATAAATTTGCATATTTATTAAAAAGAAGACATTTGTGATTAATGGGATTTTGCTATGCTACATGGAAATGAGGTGACGACTGCCGGTGAGTAAATCCGTGATCTTTGCTTTTGGATGTGGCCTTGCATTGCTCTTCTTAAGCTCTGACAATATCTACAGTATAAATATATAAACGTATCTTCAACATTCGTAATATGTTTGTGTTTGGTAAACAATAATACTAATACAAGAGGTCAATCAGAACAGTGATCCTGTACCCCAAAAATTCAATCAATATTTAATCATTAATCACAAACGACAGCTAAAATTATTACGATCACTAACATTTTACGCATGTATTAAGTACTGTGTTATTTGGCTCTAACTTGAAATGGTCTCACCTGTTCATTATGCAGATGTCACAGTAAATATTCCACCCACGCTTCAAACACTGCAGGAATATCACTGGGTTACAGTAGTCTGGGGGCTGAGAGAACCACAGAGGCGGGAGTGACTTCTAAGGGGTCTACCATCGATTCAAGTATGCCTTATAAAAGAGAGAAAACAGAAAGAGTGGAAAGAAAAAACAGAATAAGAAATAGTCTTGACGACAAGGACATTGTCAGATAAGTGGAGAAGGGCAGTCAGAGAGCTATTTAGAACGCCAGTAAATGGCCTTTTTACCATTCTGCGCCCCCCCCCCCCTCCTCCACCTATGTTTGGGGATGGCATTAGAGACTGGAGACTGACATACATTTTTTATAGCTTCATAAAGTCGTCCAATGACCAGGTCACCCTTCTCATAACTAGGGAGCAGAACGCTTGAAAAAAGCCATTCATCACTGTGAAAGGGCCTGCTTGTCCAAGCGCCTTCAAACATGCACAGAGTCTGGTGAGAGACGCTCAGCGCAAATGCTAACGTACTTCTGCCGCTAATGCCAGATGACCTTCTCACATCTATTAGCGGGCTGGCTGACGCGGAGGGCAGACACGTGCCCCGCTTGTCTCCTGCGAAAATCTCAACCGCAAAGATTACAAATACCATGCGTGATTCCACGCATCAGCATAACCATCATTCTTCATCCCAGAAAGGAAAGGTAGCATTACTCGTTCGGTAAACTAAACAGCAACAACCGATATTGATAAAGCGATGCGAAAACAGCCTGCTAGTTCTTTAAGCGGTCTTTAAGGTGGGTGCTTCGAAATTAATTCGCAGTGTATTTATTTTCACATGTGTGCAAATGAATCTCTCCGTTTTACAATTTATTGGGATTTTAAAATGATTTAAGCGAAAAGCATGACGTGCCTTTTAAGTATGTCCCCTTTGATTTGGCAAACCAGAAGGACCTCCAGTACCGAATTGGAACGCCCCTCACTGAGAAACCATCACACCACTGCAGCCCATTAGTGGGCAATTAGTGACAGCTGGTGGGTTGTCAAGCTGGTAATGGGCTCAAAAGGAATACCAGAGGAATACAGAAAACAATAGAGGGAACATGGCGAGAGTCTGAAATGTGATTGTTTAAGAAAAGGATTATGTTAAAAAACGTATATCGTGCCGTCTTTATTTTTGTCTTCCGCGCTGGGGGATCGGCGGCAGACAAATGTTTTAATTTAGTCAGTGAGGCAGAAAGCGTTTCCAATAATCATGCTGTCACAACACCCAGACGCGAGTGTCCGATCTTGCCAGACTCCAAAAATGTGTAATTATCAGCTCAAAATGATCATGTATAAGATGCCTTATGCTACGATATTCATTCCAACTGGGTTTGTGTGGGCGTGGGGAGCGAATGCAGCGCTTGAGTTACAGTATTTTATCATAATCACAGGAGTGTGTTTTAGCATTTAAACAGAGATCTACTTGCTCACATTTGCATCAAGGTAAATTAGCCCTCTGCAGAACAAAACAAGCATTGCGGCGCATGAAAACAACTGCACTCGGCTCTGCGCTCGGAGGTGTTCATTCTCTGTTTAAAAATGCAATTCTCCCTTGGTTCATGAAAGGAAATCGGGGAAAAGACTACTCTACAGTACTGTGTACATCAGATCTCGCTCTCTCTTTTTTGCCTGTTTTTCATTTCAAATGGTGAGGCTGAACTTTGAGAGGCCCAAGAGGCAGACTGACGGGGGGAGATATAAGTCCTTTAATAATTTATTTAAGAGGGCAGAAAAAGGCAGCCAAGGGGAACAAATAGTTGTTCTCCCAGAACCAGGACCCCTCTGACCCCGACGTGACGTACCTGCAGCGGCTATGGCCCCATCACATTAGCGAAATTCTTATTTGATGGCGTTTTAATATTCTGCCTTGATGACTTTTTAGCAACATTTACTTTCGACGGTCTCTGGCGCTTCCCCCGGAGGAAATGAAACATGTCAAAACCCATTACGAAAAAATCAAAATTTAAATACCTCGGCCGTGTTAGTAGTAATACACACAATCCCTGCCGCTCAGAGGCAGGGCGCACAAACACTCATCTGCTTGCCTGCTCGTAATGAGTCTGTTTGATGGGGAAGCGATTTGTGGGTCACCAAGCATACGTTACAGATCCAATTTAACCCTTGATTGCTTGTACTCTGGAGGACTGGGGGGAAATGTGTTATTGAAATTTAATACCAGATCATTTCTGGTTCTCTCCCCGCCCTCTCCTCCCGTGCCGGCGCAAAGGTGTGCTAATACGCCTCCCAGTGCAACGTGGTATCGGTGGAGGCGGCCGAGACGCAGTGAGGGAGAAGTAAAAATGCGGCCGATGGAGAGAAACAAAGACAATTTTATGCATGAACGCTAGGCCAGCCTCCTCCCGGGGTCTTGCTAAACACCAATCCAATTAGCCCCTGAAGACGCCGCAATGGTTTCCAACTCAATTGAGTTTTGGCTTTTCCATCATGTGATTTATGACTTTTACAATGCTGTTTTTTTCTACGGCGATGTGATCTGCATGCGAGGACTGAGGGGTTTAAACGACAGATACACCGCGTAGCAATTTCACAGACGCGCGGATCGCTGCGGTAACAGACAGATAGGATGGTGTGTCGTAGGAGCTGTAACGTGGCAGCATGCAAATGACTGCTGGTTAGTCTTTAACCCAAAGGAGAGAGAGAGAGTGGAATGAGAGATAGATAGGCTGGGATTTTATGCACAGAGATTACATGACATTTGACAGGATGCAAGGATGACGGCAGACAACAATGACAGGAAGCAGTTGTGTTATTGAGTGAGCCTGTGTCAAGGGTAAAGAAGGTCAAGCGGAACTAGAAAGTTCTTTGCATACATTTGCTTGTCAGTAAAAAGTAAACTTTTGAACTGATGAAACAGCAATAATGGTGGTGCATGAACCTGAAGTTTTCATTTTTTTATGCCAAATTGAACCAATGAATTAATAAACAAACAGCTTTCAAACCTGAATACTGTACCTTCTCATTGGCAGGCCAAACAGATAGTCTTGCCCTGAGCTCACACCACTTGTTGAGTTACAGTATTAGCCTCTTTCACACTATAATTTCGGTAAATTACTATAAATTTACCAAAATAACTTTACCAGTAAATGCAAAAGTGCTGTTCACACATGCAACCAAGTAACGGTTTTTTTTTACCAGTAAGATATCATTCACACATCAGAACCAAAATACCAGTAAACTTTGTCAGAAAGTGGAAATCTTCTCTAAACTGCCACATGGCAAAGTGGCATGTTTTCCTGTGAACAATGGCGGGTTATGTAAGGAATAATTGATGAGGGGCCATTGAATTATTAAAAAATAATGCACACCCAAGGTGGCAATGTGGGAAGACGTAAAGTGGAGTTACACCACGGGTGTGCATTATTCAGGTTTCCCACGCCTTAGATAACTTCAAATTCAAGGACCTTTCAAGGACTTTCCAGGTCCAATACACTCACATTTAAGGACTAAATGTGGGGAAACAGTTCAAGTGAGAGCACGGTTACATCATGTTACCTTTAAAGATACATTGTTACAGTTCCCTTTCGAGGAAACTGATGTTGCATGACTGCTGGGACACTTTGGGGACACCTCCAGGGGTAAGTGCGTCTAAATGTGTATATCAAATTCAAATTCAAATTCAAGGAAGTATATCGCTATCTGAAATATTGCCAAAATTGACGGCATTACAGGGACGCATTAAGTATGATAAGTGAGACGCAGCACCTCGTTCCCTTCTCAGGGAACAACAGTTACATACGTAACCTGAGACGTTTTCATGTGTCCAACACAACAATGCAAAAAAGCACTTTGGTATGAATCAACAGGGTTTCCCGCAGCACTTTTCAGTTCGGGCGGCCCACCTAAGCTGGGATACCCTACCACCTTAACTAGGTTGTCCAAAAAAAAAATTCATTGCACAAAAGGCTGTCAAGTGCATCTCGGAGTATAGCGTGGACGCGCTTCACACCGCGGGCGGGAACGCGCCACATGACCGAAATGAGAGAAAGACATGGTCCATCACTGTCTGGAGGATAACTAGCCTGTTGATAAAACATTTAATTAATTAATAATCCAGTATGTGTTCATTTTCTTTCATAGTTTCTTCAAAATTTAGATAAATTTGAGTGTTTTAAATAAAAATATTTTCATCATGACGCATACGCCCCTTTGATTGCCACGCCCCCGGCCCGCCCACCGGCACAACCCTACCACCTTAACTAACACATTTTCTGCGGGAAACCCTGATCAACATTCGCATACAGAAGATATAAGAATTTAAAGCGAACAGTTTAGCACGTGTGCTTAAAGTCTAGAATTTTTATGATATTATCCTACACTACACAGGGAATAATATGGACTTTTTCCAAGAAAACTTGCATAGAATAGATTCAAGCACTTTCAATGACCTGTATCTATGTATGTATATTTTCAAAAATTTCCCAGGACCTTAAATTGTTTCCCCCAGATTCACAAACTTTCAAGGATTTCAAGGACCCGTGGGAACCCTGATTATTTTCGAATAATTCAAAGGACCGGAGTCAATTATTCCACTTATACCACTGGTATGGTCTGTTGGTTATTTTAAGACATTTGACAGGTAAGGTGTGCGTTTTATAGAAAAATTTAATAAAGCGTTCAACAGCCCTGTGGTATAAGACTTCATATCCATGGCTTGTATTTTTGTTGTTTTTACTTCTGTGGCAAATGCTGACAGTCATGCACAGTTGCTCTTGACCAAACAACATTGTATTAGATGACTTCAAACTGATCTGTAGGTGAATAGAGATGGGATTAGTTACCACAAAGGCGATCTCTGTTTATTCGTTATGCTGCCTATGAATGATGTCCGAATGTGTTTCCCAGTACTGCCTTCATGCCATCGATGTCATTAGCCATGCCTCCATCACCATGATTTGCACATTTTGAAGTATCCCATCAAAAACGAGTGATGGAAGTGCCCAATAAAAAAAATTGATTTGCAAAAATTTGTTTTTTAAATTCGTTTTTATGATCATTTGAGGTGGTTTTTGACTTGTGCGAAAAAAGTAAATGTGAATAATCAAAGATGAAAATGCATTTGCAGAATAAATTTTGAGGTAGCGAACATTAAACAATAGCTGTTTTCATTGACATATATAGGGCTCGATGTCATCTTAATGCACTTGCTGCTAGTGTCTGCAACGAAAATGCTGCATTCCATCTTCTGTGCAAAGCATTTACTGCCAAAGACAGCGTTACAGGGACGCAGGAAGTATGGCAAGTGAGACGCAGCGTCTCGTTCCCTTCTCAGGGAACAACAGTTACATACATAACCCCAGACGTTTTCATGCAAATTTTGGTATGAATCAACATTGGCATACAAAAGATATAAGCATTGAAAGTGAGCAGTTTAGCACGTGTGCTTAAAAAGTCTAGAATTTTTATGATTACTCTTACTACACACACTAAAAAAAATATTCATTTTTTTTTAGGTAAGTGGTTGCAATCAATTTATTTAAGCTACATTGAAACAAAAAATATTAGTAAAGTAAAACAAAATAAAAAACTTTTGTTTAAATGTAGCTTAAATAAATGGAATGAATAATTTTTTTCAGTGCAGGGAATAATATGGATTTTTTTCCAGAAAACTTATTGCATAAAATAGATTCAAGCACTTTCAATGACCTGTGTATCGTTGTATGTATATTTTCAAAAACTTCCAAGGGCCTTGAATTTTTTCGCCCAGATTCACAAACTTTCAAGGATTTTAAGGACCTGTGGGAACCCTGAATTTATCCATAAATTACCAGTAAAGACTGTATGGGTGAAAGGGACTAATGTTGCTGTGTTGTGCTGATTAGGATGAAGAAACAAAAAGAGAAAATACGAATAATTATATAATCCACCATATCTACACTTTCTCAATGAAATCTTTAAATAAACCTGTCTCTGCATATTAAGCTGGAATAAGAGAAAGTCTTTTACCATTGCAACATCACACGCTTGAACTATAAAAAAATCTAATAAATGACAACGCTAAAGCATAACCATAGCCGAACAATAAAACTTGACGACGACAACAACAACAACAACAACTATGACAACAAAAAGACAAAGAAGCAAATAAACTATTGTTTTTGAATGTAAACAATGAGAAAAGGCATGCACACAACGTGATTCATCTTCTTTCCTGTGTCCTCTCTCTATTTCCTTTTTTCCTGGATGTTCTAAGCACATCTGTTCTTTTGAAAGCCTCTCTCAGTAAAACATCAAACAGTAAGAAGCGAGTTTTGTAGTGGGGGACTACAGAAAGTCGAGTCAGGAATATCTCTCTTGTTTCAGCATCCTTTCAGTCCTCTTTGATGATAAATCAAACAAAATGGAAAGTGTTCATTTTTCCTACACCCGAGCTTTCTTTCCTCTGACAAACCTTTTTGTCTCAATTACTTGTTTGCTATTGTCCGTTTTTCCTCATCAAAATCTTCCAGACCGTCCCCAAAGATTTTAGCGATTTGTATAATAAATCAACCGAAACGCAACAACTCAGAATGAAGTTGAGGCCTCATTTCCCAAAGAGGAAGAAGAGTTTATGCTTCTCAAATAGAGTACCACTATGATACTTGGTTATTCAGATTAATCTTACAGACATTGCAAGTATTTATAGACAAAAACGTCCTCACAATGTTTATTTTCCTTTGCTATTTGTTCTTAATGGCCCAGAAGTGGCTTGGAGAGGGTGTGAGCGGCGGGCACGGTAGGGCGAGTTTAACAGCGGGGCCTCTAATTGAGAGCTCAAGCGAGGAGTCAGCGCACTGCCTCACTTCATCCAAGTGTTTGTCATTAGACCTCTCCACCGAGAGAAAGTGCGCCCGTGCCGTGCCGCTGCGGCCCGCTCGTGTGTAACCAAGATTTATGCTAATGGGCCCCTGCATATGCTTATTCCACATATCTATATTAAAGTTAATAGACTGTTACATTGCTTCTTAACCCCAGCCTCCATACATGATTACCTTTTCCGATTTCTTTGCAAAACGGCATATAAACACGGGGCAGGGATTTTTGTCAACGTGTCAGTGGGTTTGTTTCCGGTAGCAGCCCAAGGCTCCCATAATTGTGGTTGGGGACTCCGTCATAAACGCCTGCCTAAAGAGCAGGGCAAGCCATCTCTTGAATGCCGTAATGTTCCCCTGGCTGCTGAATAGTCCGCTGGATTTATCACCCCGCTGCACCGACTGGGAGTCTGAACTGCTTACTGCGCGGCCTGCCTGAGAAAATGAACTTGAAATAGCACGCTTATGGCGGTTAGTTATTGTTTGTCACCTCTATGGTCTTTATATGCTTTTAAGTTCATTTACCTTTATGTACCCTTTGTTGTCAAGTTACGTGAAGCTATTTTCTTTATTTGAGGAACTGCCAGGTATCCTGGGGATGCCGACAATCATTGATGTCATTAAAGACACTACTTTTTTGTAGTGGTTTTATAATTACGGTAATGGCAACAAAATTTTCACCACCATATAAAATATTATTAAAATTGGTCAGGAATGACCTTTTGACACACATTTCTGAAGCTCTACAGTGTTAAGTTACAAGACGCAGGGATTTGCCCTTAAATACCACATGAAAACTGTTAAGCAAATTCGGCGTTCACGCTCTTTTGATCTGTGACTATCAAATAACCTGATATATAACAGCCTGATGGAGTGACAAATAACGCTGAAGATAGAGAGGAACATGGAGAACACTAGTGGACTTGTGAAGGACAGCAGGGCACTACACTGGGCACTGTTTCCCTCTGATGCCGAACAAAGACCCTAGAACAAGTGGTGGCAGTTTCAGGAGCCAATCTCCTTCAGTCTCTCTCCACCCCCCCATTACAATCCACTTTGCCAGGCTCTTGACTTACAAATTGCTGCTTTAGAGTTGGTTTCATTGTAACAGCTTTCTTGGGAGAGAGGGAGAAAAACCAAGCACAGAAAGCTCACTCATTTCTCCGTGCACTACAGTATCGCCAGGCCGTGGCTAACAGTCAGCGTATTGTTTCTGCCCGTCCCTCAGAGAGGCTGGCCGCAGAGCCGTCAATAAGCTCTCTCTCCACATCTTTTCTACTCATCTACTTGGCCGGCTTTCAAATAAGAGGCATGAAAAAGTAAAATGCTTAGGACATAAGCCCCTCAATAGCTCTGCTTAATTCCTTCTTTAATATGTCAGACAAAAATATCAAGATTCTTTAGCATGCCAATGAGAGCGCCAAGAGAGAAGTGTTCCCAATGGAGCGAGAACAGGAAAAAGGGTGACTTGATTTCGGTATAAAGAGCTTCTGTGTGTTGGAGGGCTTTGGGGGGGCGGAGGGAGTCAGGGAGAGAATAGGTATGTGTGTGTTTTGTGTGCGCCTGTTTTCTTGGAGAATTTTACATCGACGTGTCTGACAGACGTAGACACTTGTGCACACGCTTGTCAAGGCTTCGAAACGGCCGTGTACATCTCTGCGAGTCAAGGCTGAAGCACTGAAACTACCATTAACAACTTACAAAACGGCTAGGACTATACCACCTGTTATGGGTGTAAATGTGGTTTTATGAAATTGCCATTTAATTGAAATGTTACAAGCAACCAAAGTGCTACTTCACCGAGTAGCTCACAAAACATTAGCTATATGAGTGCTAATATATTGACTTAATCATTATGTGTATGCAAGTTATTTACTTAATTTGAGCACGTTATTTCCATAATTGTTCTATAAATTACATTTTCCACTACATTGACTATAGATGGATAATTAATTTTTGACTTTAGCCTTTTTCAATTTCAATTCCCATGTAGAGATTGCTGAATACGACACTGTTGTAATGTTTATTGTCCCCATGGTGTAAGATAATTTCTTTCTCTGAATTAGCAAAGGCTAGCTGGGCTATGCTAACCAGTCAAACCTTGTGTGAGACTGCAAAGCACCATGGGATTTGTGGTCTTCATATCGATTATGACTACAGGTGATATCATTAAAAGACAGTGTGAGATTTAATGATTATCTGAACCCGTTGCTCTATCCAGATGAAGAGAGGCTACTGTATTATCATTTCACAAGGCAAAAACAGACGGCGACATATGCCAGAACCGTCCTTTAGTTTGGACTTGATAATATGCATCAAAAAGCCCCTGCTCTCCCATGAGCTTGCTGCCATATGCCAGCAGAAAATGTCACCAGTGAAAGATATATTAATTCACCAGTTTCAAAACACCACTTGATATTCATGCCTCCCAAGTATTCTGACCCAAACTCACTCCTGTGGTGTAAGATCGTGTTCAGTGCAAAATGAAACACAGCTGTTATCATGCCCTTTCCTCATTGTTTGTCTGTGTGTGTGTATGTGCGTTAGTTGCAAGTCTCTTATGTGTAGGATACGAGAGGCTGCATGTCACAAATGAGAAATAACATTCAAATGTAACCTTCCTCTTAGGATGACAAATCTATATCTGTAGCGCTATTGAAGCAGCCAGGAAAGTTTATGGTCTCTAATAAAGTTCCACACAAAAGGGTTGGTAATACAAATTAACAATGAACTGAGGCTGCAGAATATCGAAACAAATACAGTTGTAAAATCCATATAATTTTCATAAAATAATCAAAATTGTATAACAAATTTCACATTCTTTCTGGCAAAAGAAAGCATCTCTCTCTCTCTCTCTCTCTCTCTCTCTCTCTCTCTCTCTCTCTCTCTCTCTGTATATGCATCAACCTACAACTTTGACACACTGTAAAAAAAATCTTTGCTGCCTTAAATTTTTTTGTTGAATCAACTTCGGATTTACAAGTCATTTTAACTTACTATTATTCATCTTGACTAGAGAGGAGTTGTTATAACTACAGATGAGTTGTTATAACTTATAAAGTTATAACTAAAAAAAAGTCAACTCATCTCTTGTCCAGATAAATAATAATAAGTTTACATGACTTGTAAATCTGAGTTGATTTAACAAAATATTTTAAGGCAGCAAAGTATTTTTTTACAGTTTACCTTCAGCTGTAGTGAAATAATTTGGTTATTGCAAACCATTGCAATATGCATATATGAGATATTTCAATATATCCTGCAGCTGTACAATGAACAATACTTCTGTAGCATTTATAAATCTTTGTGCATGCACAGTAAAAAAATATGCAGCGTTTTAGTCAAATCAACATATATTTTTTATGTTACTTTAACTTAAAAAATTAAATTAAAGCATTTCAATTTGATCAACTTTTCACAGGTCAAAACTTAAAATAGTAGGTTAAATTGACTTGGAAAACCACTCTAAAAAGTGTTTCTGTGCCTTAGTAGATATAACAAAAATAAAATGAGCAAACTGTATTTAAGATTTTGAATTCTTGTTTTTTTATCAAAATGAGTTAAAATAATATAAGAATTTGAACAATTTGAGTAATTCTAAATGAACACATTTTTGAGTAAATTCAACTTAATTTTATCATGTATAATCCACTTAAATTTGTAAGGACGTCGACGGTTTAGAGTGCCACATTGCACAACAAAATTATTTAAGAACATCTTTGTCCCAGAAGTGATTAATCACATGAATAGTTTTAATGCATAATAAGGGGTTTCTATTTATTTTTTAGTTATTATTTATATATATATTTGATGTTGTTATTTTATGTTACTGTTCATATGATGCCCTTTTAGTGTTGCTTTTGTGTTTTTATTGTCTGTTATATGTGTGAGGAACTGTGAACTTGCCACTGAAACCTAATTTACCTAAGGGTATAAAATAAACGAACTTCAACTTGAACATTAACTTAACTTATTTTTTGTTGAAACTACAATGAATGATTTTATTAAACACAACTAACTAGGCAGTGGACTCGTAGTTCCCAAATGGGACTGCATTTGGATAGTAACATTTGATTTTAAACTCTATTTTATGTGGTTTTAACTAAAAAGAAAAACGTTTTGTTGTTTAGTGTTTAATGTTCATTTATCTTCGAGATTTGGAAGAGTTTCTATTTCTTCTTTGAGTTTTGTAGTTACCATTGTTCAAAAGACCAATGGTGCTTGTGCATAGACTGCATACTAAATATGTTGCGCTTTAAAGCTGCCCAAAACGAAACCTAGTAGGCGAGTTGGTTAAATAAACGTTTGTGCCCTCATCTCACAGAATAAAAAACAACAACAAACTATAAATATTTTACCTGTTCCAAGAAAAGTAAGTTAATCTAACTAAGTAATACTATTACTATTGGTTAACTCAACTTGATTTTAATACAAATAATAAATATCAGAAGACTTTTTTTATTTAAATGTTACCTATTTTAATTAAGTCTGTGTATAATATGCAGATTTTTTACATTGTATTTAATTTATTGGCTTTTTCTTAAAATGCTACTTAATATTTTTGCATTCATTGAAATCCATATTATTAAGTTGTCCTTACTTTTTTGTCCATTTTTTTACAATGTGTTAATGTTAACATTTATTAATACATTTTAAATGAAAAAGTTTTATCATACAGTGTAAAAAAAATTTTGCTGCCTTAAAATTGTTTTGTTTAATTAACTCAGATTTACAAGTCATTTTAACTTACTATTGTTTATCTTGACCAAAGATGGGTTCCTATAACTATTTTTTTTATAAGTTGAAGCAACTCATCTATCGTCAACATAACTAAGTTAAAATTATTTTTAAAATTATTGATTAAACAAAAACAAATAATATTAAGGCTGCAAAGATTTTTTTTACATTGTAGGCACTTGCACACAGGAATGAAAAGTCATACATGAAATCTCTAAATTATCACTAAAGTTGAATATAAATATAGGGCTGATTATTTATTCCCTTGGTATTGTGATTTCAATTATTATTCCAGATTAACAGATTTTACATTAAATATTTGAAATGTGAAGCAGCTGCATGATAAATTCTAAGCATCCAATATTAAATAACATCATGTAAATATCAAATAATTACGGGAGTAATTGTAAGTAAAATATCAAAACAAATGGGACACATTAATTTATCAATTTTAAAAACATTGAATTTATTGCCCAAACACACAGAAATGAGCACAAATGGATAGCTGTAATTGTGGCTTTTAGCGATTATGTAATTGTTTCACCCGTAATTGTAATCCTGATTAATTAAACTTTTGGGCTTCCTGTCCTTGACATTTACTCTGAAAACAACTGTTCTCTTTCAGAGCACCAAAAAAAAAACATGAATTGTGGTTAAATTAAAAAAAACTCAAAAGGTCTACAATTAAAAGTTCAGAAATGTCAATGCCCTAAAACGGTTAAACAAATCCTTCAAGACCTAAATACTAATTTCTAAAATTAGTCTCTTCGAGAAAAAAAAAAGAAAAGGGGGAGAAACCTCAGAGTCAAAATCTAATCATTAAGCTATGAAAGAACAACTCCTATGCAATACATATTTTCTTTTGGGTGGATTATTTTAAAGCCTCTTCTCTTTAATCAGAAGTGATCATTTATCCAAAAGAACCCTCATTATCATTCATGTCCACAGGCCTTTTATGTCAATTACCCTTTGGCAGGTAACTGCGTAATAAAAATGATACTATTAATAGCGAGTAACAATAAACTTGGCATTTATCATTTGCAATAATGGGAGATGGGAGGTGATCGCTGTTATTTCTGTTAAATCGTCTAGTACACTTGACAAAGAAAAACATCACTGCTCACATTGCATGTAGTTATGCTGTTTTTCTCGACCGTTGCATCTAAAAGCCTGTGTTTTTGTGTTTAGCAGTAAGTGCCTTCTGATAGTACTGTAATGGCAGGCAGGCAGTGTCTAAAAATCCCTTTCTCAGGATTAGTTAAGGTTCCTGGGAGGGATGCGTACTTGATGGCAGTGTACATGCTAGGTTATTCATTCCATTTCAAATAGCGCTGCCAGGAGTTGAGTAAATAATGCTGTTTGTTACAAAGTGCTGCTAACAGCCAGCACTGAAAACCTCTTGAATCAAAGGAGGCAGATAATGTCCTTCAGACAGCCAGGGTTTTGTGGGTTAGATTCAGTTCAGTGACTTCATCGCATAAAAACTATCTGTATTCATCTGCCCCCTTCATTTTTTCCCTTGGCTGTGTGTAACATAAAAATGTTCTGAATCTATCTCGGCATGACTTCTCTCCCCCCGATGCCCACACACAAAAAAAGGGTCTTGTTTTGGGTGTCAGTGGGCTCATTGAGATTTCGGAGGGCCACCAGCTTCGCAAGGCCAAAGGGTCCTCCACAATCGACTTCATTAATCTAGCATTTCCGCAACCCAGCCATGAGTTGGCGTTATATGAACCTGCCTTTCAAAACCGAAGCGCAGTGAAAGAGGCTTGACCTAACACCCAGCTGAACTCCGTCTGAGCCAAATCCCGAAGTTCACCCAGACAACAAAAAAGCCCTCTCTTTCTCTGCCCATGTAAAAACACAGATCACCCCGTGAACTTGAGAGAGAGATGAGAGCGAGAGGCAGAAAGAGAGGAAAAAAACTCCGGAAGATTCTTGTCGGAGTGTATTACGAACCGTCATACGACACCTGCCGCTATGTATGCTACCTTTCTCACCTCACCTGCTGGGCTGCATGCTTTATGCCCGGCTCTTGCTTGCTTTCATTCACAGTGCTTTTTTCGACTGGGAGACGTCCAACTGATCTCCAATAGAAGGATTAGTGTGCGCTGCCAAGCCGTTACGTCATGTTTCGCCTGGTAAAAAGAGAGATCACAGTGACCTGCCAGAATGTGTCAAAGCATTTCTAAGCTTATACTCTAGGGGAAGCTAAATGCACTTTGTCCAAAGAGAAGCATTCAAATTGTACTTTTACGAGATATTTAAAGTCATAAATACATAAACAGGCAATGACTAATTGTTTGTATTACATGAGCAGAAATGGATACAACTGGACCAGCGTTATATTTAAGCATAGAGTGGAAACACTACCTTTCCAAATCATATATGCTTTCCTTAACGCTACAATGCAACACTTTGGTCCTATCTGGCACAGCATTAGCTCAAACAATCACATCAGGTTGAATCTAGTGAATAGATGTCACGTAAACATTGTGTTTTTCCCCTGGTGTTTAATCATCCCATGGTTTCATGTCTGCACCACTGAAAGCAAAATAGTGCTGTGAGAGGTGTGCGGGGGAAATAGCCACATCTAGACCTCCGGGGCCAAATATTACTACATCACACAACAGGACACTTATCTCCTGATACATCCCTGCCCACAGAGGATTTTACACTCCAGCTCACTCATGATTTGGAGGTATACCAAGCGCACGACCTCAGGGGTTACTGAAATCTACAACCGAGCGGGATAAGCATTCTCGGTTAGAGAATGAGAGAGAGAGAGAGCGAAAGAGACACGGACAAAGGCCCTCTCTCTCTCAATCACACACACATTCTAATCTGTGTCATCTAAAGAGGATGATCTTATTTCAAGACCCATCTGAGAAACTATAGTATTTTAATGCAACTTGTGTGGTCTTAGGGTCTTAAATATCTCCTCACCGCAAATTTGTAACAGAGGATGTGGACGATCGAGTGTCTTCTGATATGAGGGCTGACATCCAAACAAACCGAAGACTCTGCCTTTTAAGGCTATATGTTTAAATGGCATTCAGTGGCCTATTTCTGCATCAGATATAATGACCTGATTGTTTCGGAGCATTTACACCTGGTCACTACTTTATGTGCCTTTACTGTTTGGGTAGTGATGCACATTTTATTAAAAGTCTACAGCTGCAATATGAACATTAACATGATGTAAGTAAATTCACTTCCATAAGTGTGCTACGTTTAAATGATATGTTTAGGCCCCATACTAAACTTTATAAATTTTTATGCATCTTAAAGCTCGTCACGATGTGACGTGTATTATCAGGAACTGAGCGCTAAGTGTAAATTTCCCCACTTTGTTTTATATAATGGAAATTTAATGTGGGATTTCCCATTTTCTCCTTAAAGGAACAGTATGTAGGTTTGTGGCCAAAACTGGTATTGCAATCACAAAACTTGTGGCTAAAACTGGTACTGCAATCACACAACTAGTGGCCAATACACAAAATGGCAACATAAACATCAGTTGAGGGCTGCAACTCCACTTTTTAAATGACAATATCCTGGCCGGACCACTCCTGAGAGTGATATAAGTGTTTGAAATGAAAATGATTTCTTTATGTCTATTGACATATCAGGGCCATTTTATGATTAATTGATATAAATATCTTACATACTGTTCCTTTAAATATTGCTTATGAACCGGGCCAAAGGCCATTGTAAACTCACAGATGAGCAGAACACACTTGGTCTTAGTCAGCAAATTACATTGTTTTCACCTCTCTTCCTGTACACTTTTCAGAAAGAGGTGTGAAAAGATCATTTAGAGTCTCAGAGGGGAAGCTTCCTCCAATACGCTCGCTACAGCCCGTTCCGCCTGCGCGATTGTTCTTCGCGTGATCATATAAAAAGATTCGGGAAGTGTCACTGCTTTTTATATTGTTGTTGTTGTTGTGTTTTTCCTTTCCCGAACAATGGACTTTCAGGACGGAGTCCCCTAACGGCCGTCCAGATCTCGCTCACCGGGCCTCCACCACCCATCCCGCTTCTGCTATCTTTCTCTTCCCATCTGGTCCGAGCCCGCTTCCCCGGCCGGAGTCCATTGTGTGATCCCAAGCAGCACGCGCAGGGCCGAGGCCAGCCCAAACATATTCAGTTCACTCTCTGGAGGGTTGCCAACGGTAACCCCCTACTCCTCCAGAGGTGAAGTATGTGACATTACAGATTAATTATCAAGACATTTTTGTAAACCCAAACCATAGCGTGCTGGAGCCGGGTCAGGTAAAATATCTTTCTGCTGTCTCTGATTAAAGGGGTGGAGCAGGTTTATTACTCTCTCAGGAAAATAATGTCAATGTATTGAGTGTTCTATTAAATTATGTTGCCTGGTATTGTGCGATTAAGAGTTATGGTTTTGTAATTACCTAGAATTTTTATAGCCATATACAATAGTCCTCCTACAAAACACTACGGTTGTGGTACTACAGTGCAATCTATTAAATGGTAACACCATGGTAGTTTAAAATATACAGTACACTACAAACATTTACAGGCTTATTTATTCATTATAATTTATTATATTTATACTGGAATTATAGCAAACTTTTTAATAATAAAAAAAAATGGGCCATAGAAATTATGTTGGGAAAAATAAACAAATAAATAAAAACTATGCTATATATATATTAGCATCTTCTAAATGGAAAAAAACTTATTGCACATTTTTAACTTTAATTTTAAATTAAATGTTGGCATAATTAAAATGTTGTCAACAAAACTAAAATGTAAGTCTTTTAAAAATACACATTTAAATTAATGAGAAACAAGTCAAGTTACCCTAAACGTTTGAATAAAATACCATGATATAAATGTAGTACTACACGGTACTTTCAAGAACAATATAGTAATACCATGGTCTTTTTTGTCATTTCAACCTCAAGTACATCATTTTAGACAATAGGTTTTTTCTAATGTACTCTTATTTGAACCTGCTACCCTGCCCACGTGAGTGCGTGACCTCTCGCACCATTTTTTACACGTCCCTGGTGTTGTCTCTTTGGTAAACCGCCGTTTGTGCATGTGTGCATTTGTCACCCCTGCAGGAAAAGGGCCCGGAGTGTGTGTGTTTGCGGACGCATCTCCTCTCGCCAAGGGAAGTGTTCCTATGCAGCGGCCTCTTTGTGGTGCGCTAATCGAGCTTTCCTGTCGGCCGGCAGAGCTGGCCCCATGCACGCTGCACTACGTGAGACGGGTGGACTCCAGCACTCCTCCGGGAAGTTCTGGGATCAGCAGATAACAGTACTGCTCCAACCTCTGACATGCCGCCACTGGGCGGCTCCATTCTTTCTATCTGTCCCTCTCTCTCTACCTCATTGTGACCTTCAAAAGCTCTTTCTCTCTCTCTCCGTGTGCTTCGTTATTCTCTCTCAATTGTCTTTCTACTGTAGCCCTGCCTGTGTCAAAAGAAACCCCTTCACTCCACACATGGGTCACTGTAACCTCACAGTTTAGCCCGACTGTCATTTTGCTACACATAATGGGGAAGCATTGATTTTTGTATGGTAGCTCCATAAGCTTTTAATGCGCTTTGCGTGCTGGGTTTTGTACAGAAAGGCACATTGTCACACATTTTCACTATCTGAGAAAAATGCTAAAGACTGTGCAGTCCAAATCCAATACGACATTATTAACCCAGATACAGTATTGTCTTTATTTAAACAATGAAGTAAACATCACTTAATATTTTGTGATTTGGACCTATGCTTAAAAAGTTAGAAGTTCATTAAACTTTTAAGCGTACAAAATTCATTAAACTAAAAACATTCAAGTAAACTAAACTTGATCAGTACATGTTGTGAAGAATACCCATAAAGCTTTTTTTGCCACAGAATAAGGACTGATAAAAACGTTAACTACTTAAATATTTGTTAATAAAATGTCAGAGGTTTAAGCTTTTATATTACTGATGTTGTTTTGTTTGTAAATTATAATTTTGTGAAGTATCGTTTAGGTGATCAGTGAAACCTGAACTACATGAACCCTGTTCAGCACATTTTATTGTTTTTTTCTCCACAGTACTGACAATGCATGTCAAAAATGCAGTTATTCAATGATAGTAAGTCCTGAATTTTGTGTTATAATTAGGGATGCACCGATAGGATTTTTTGGGATGATACCGATTTAAAAAGAAAACTTCTGGCCGATACCGATATTAAACACTTGTATACAATACTATACAGTTGGTCTATTAGCTAGTTTATTTCTGCATCAAATTATTTTTACTAAACATGGATTGGATCTGATTAACATTCAACTGACCAACATAATAAGAGAGGCACAAAATAAGCTAAAACAAATATAATAAGACAGCATGACAACCTTCAAAGGTGGTTTTTGATATGCAGCATTTATTTTATTAACAACATTAACAATTTTTTTTTTTACATATAATGGATTTCTTTATGCGGTTAATAAATAAACAATCGGTATTGGCCTTTCTCGTGCTATTGCCGATATGCCGATGGTTTCAAATTCATCAAAAATCGGCCGATTAATATTGGTGGACGATACATCGGTGCATCACTAGTTCTAATACCATTTGTAACACCAAGGGGCGGTTTCCCGGACAGAGTTTATCCTAGTCCCAGAATAAAATGCAAGTTTGAGCTGCTTTCATTTAAAAACACCTTGTCCTGACTAATTTTAACATATACTGTAGCTGTGACATTGTTTTGTCTCAAGATGGAAACCTGTAGTTTTTTTGTAAGGTATGTTTGTAAAAACCTGGATTAGCCTAAACCCTGTCCAGAACCCACCCCCAAAAGACATATAAATGTAAAAAATATATATATATATCTTTGAACTTCATTGATGATATTATAAATTACATCGGCTTAAAATTAAGTTTACTGAACTAGAAATTTTAAATTAAATTAACTATTTTTTTTGTTCAGCTTAATAGCTGTTTTATATAACATATCCTCCAAAAAATAATCATAATGTGAACTAATGTTTTTTAGTAAAGACTACTAATCACAAACTTGATTTGTCTGCTACACCTGACCTGACAACATTGGACACTTTTTTTGAGTACCATCAGCTGAAGGGAAAGAACACAGGTTTTTAACATATAATTTAATGCACATGCACACACACCTCTTGGTAACTAAGGTAACATGCTGCACATACACTCACCTATTTCCCATCCTGCCATAATCTGCTTTAAAAAAATATAAATGTGAATAAAATCATGTTTTACAAAATTTGCGTAACATGGTAATTAATATCATTATTAATGTTAAACACTGTATTCTCCAAAGTTTAGCAGCTCTGCACTATTTTAACACTGTTAAGTAGTGACATTCCTGGTAAATAGTGGGTGATACCTACAAATGACTGTCAATCTGTCATTATTTACTTAATCTCATATTGTTCATAACCTTCATGATTATTTTGAAAAATAAAATTGGTTTTCCCTGACTAGGAAGACATACAATGGAAGGCAGTAGGGACCAGATACTCAGCTTGGATTCCCTTCACTGAGAGAAAACTTTCTGTTTTTAGAGGTGTCACCAGGTTTTTGTATAGTTAAAAGTGACAAATCCTACCAGCATACTTTCAGGTAAAAATGCTTAACTGCTACCCTGCATACACTATCAGAAAAAAAGGTACAACGTTGTTCCTTTTTCTGTCGCTGGGGTGGTACCCTAAAAGGTACCTTTTTGTACCTTTATGGGTATTTAACACATTAAAATGTTGTACCTTATAGGGTACAATATTATAACCTAAGGACCAATTGTGTACCTTAAGGAACAATTTTGTACCAGTTCAATTTTAGGGGTACAAAACAGTTAAATGTACCTTTGAAGGAACACAAGCGATCCTTAAGGAATAGTAATGTACCCCAAAAGGTACAACATTGTATTATGTTTATATACCTGTAAAGGTACAAAATGGTACCTTGGGGTACTAACCTAGTGACAAAAAAGGTACAGTTACAGACAAAACAAGTGGCAATCCTCTTATTAATAACAATAAACACTATGTATGCACCGAAATGAAAATTCTGGGCCAAAATTAAAATTTGTATTTACTTTTTTTGTTACAAATTGACCGAAAACCTAACTGAAGCCGAAAATGGCTTATTTAAAAACGTTATCATTTTAATTGTTCTTTGTATATTTGTGTATATACACACACACTTAAATTGCTTGAATTAAAAAAATCTGAATTCTGAAACACAGAATG
The DNA here is from genome assembly GCF_030506205.2 of Paramisgurnus dabryanus. Taxonomy (NCBI): domain Eukaryota; kingdom Metazoa; phylum Chordata; class Actinopteri; order Cypriniformes; family Cobitidae; genus Paramisgurnus; species Paramisgurnus dabryanus. The sequence goes on along the minus strand of NC_133345.1, from coordinate 22,221,370 downwards.
GCAGTGCATGTGGCTCTATTCTGCTGTTGCATGTAAATTGCATGTAAATTATTTTTTACTTATATTCCTGTACAAAACAACAGTGTAAAAACAGCAGAACTTAATCCAAACTCAAGCTGTAAACACATAACCATTTAGCATTAGCAAAACACAGTTGAGCAGTGCTATGCACATTTTAATTTAACTGCTATACACACACAGAAAATTGGACTGTTGTTTATTTAAGCCAACGTGGCAGGTCTGTTTTACAAACAAAAGTTGCTTAGCTTTTTGGCTGGAAAGATGGTTGCTCTTCTCATTAAGAACATGAGATGCTGCACTGATTAGTCTCTCACTGTCTATGCTGGTGCTTGGAGCAGATAAATACTTGCGTGCAATCCGTGCAAGCAGTGTTGCAAACAGCAGGGTGTGAGCTCCACAGGCGACAGATCAAATAAGCAATTTGATAGGCATGTGAGAGGGCTGTGTGTCATCGCGCATCAAACGATTACGAATAAAAACACAGACTGTAACATTATGATGGGCCCCAAGTTCTTGATCATGAATTGGGGGAGGCGACATTTCTTTTATCGGTCTGAAACCGATAATGCGATTTTGGCCGAAAATTTTCGGCGGACAAAATTACGGTGCACCCCTAGTAAACACTGCTACTAAACTACTATTAACAACTAAAAGTAAATTATACCAGTAAAATACAGTTTTACTGTTATTTAATGTAATGAAATACAATAAAGCTACGTTTTGGTAAAAAAATAAACAAGCAAGTCAAGGCCGTTGCACATTATTTGGGCAGTTGCAAGAATAATTGCATTCCTAGGAGCTTGCTAGAGACTGGCTTGCCAAAGTATTGTGAGTGTTGCTACTCTGCAGAGAAAGTTATCAAACAATGGTTCCTAGGGATGCACCGAAATGAAAATTCTTGGCCGAAACCGAAAAAGAGGAAACCAAGGCGAAAAACCGAAACCAAAACTAAATTAATTATTATGCCAATTATTATTACAAATGCATTTATGGCTATCACTGTGTACTAACTTTACTAGAGGTGTGTGACGGATCACAAATCTCACGGTTCGGATCACATTACAGTTTTTGAGGCACGGACTGGATTATTTTTCAGACCAGCAAAAAAGGGGTGGGGAAAATCTAATAACAAATAAAGAAAATGCAAACATTAATAAAAAAAATTAATAAGGGCTAACATTAGCATTAGGTACAGAAATCGAATTAAATGAGTCATAACACTGTTTTTGTATAAATTAAATATATTATTATTTTTAGAGCTACAGAAGTGATTTTCTCTTTGTCTTGGGTTGTTTGATTAACATTAATGACACAGACTTAAGTAGGTTAACTGAGGTTACTGTCTCTTTAAGACCAAATAAGCAGAGACTGTAATCTATACATACACTTAAGACATAAACAAATGTTTTTATTATAAAAAGAATACTGTGGAGGTAATTTTGTTTATATGTGTCCTGTCAATAATACAAAGATTTTATGTTCGCTTGTTTGCATCTCACTCGTGTGTGCACTATTGAGGGCACTTAAACACGCGCACACAGAGACAGAGGGCGAATCCCAAACAGTGCAACATAAAAGCGTTACGTTGTTTTTCATTGCTTTATTCGGCAAATGTATGTTAATGGACTACAGTATGAGACACATTTGCGTGACTCTCTCTTAAGTTTACACACCAAGAGTTCTGATCTTTGAAGGGCATACTGTGATGATCACATCCACACCGCATACATGTTGCTTCAGACAAGCATGTGCAGGTTGCGGTTTCTGTTTGCGTCATCACAACATTTCGGCCGTATTGTTTTGGTGATAATGTCTTTCGGACGAAAATGAGTTGAATTCAACACCTTAAAAGTACATTGTTGTTCAGAGTTAGAGTTAAATGCGGGGTGCATGATTTTTAAAAACCTTTGGAAAAGGTAGTCGGGCCGAGTAACAAAACACACTTGTAGCCAATCAGCAGTAAGGGGCGTGTCTATTAACCGACATCGTTCCCTGGGGTTTGTATGTGTGGGGCGGGTCTATCAATAGAAGGTCCAGATTTTATTGGGGTAGGGGTGTGTTTGTTTTGGTGATTTCAAATGTCAACACTGGCTTTCAGAGATCATGCACCCTGCCTTTAATTGACAAAGTTAATCATGCCAGTGTTAACCCAACTTCTTAATTACAATCCATCCACACATTTCAGTCTTCCATTTCCATGTGTACTGCAGATTGAACAGTTTGTATAACAGTAAAAAAAATGTAATGCTGCTGTAATGCAATCTCTATCACCATCTCTGTTTGAATCCTAAAATTACTTGTAGGGATGGTTTCCCGGACAGGGATTAGCTTAAGCCAGGACTAAACCTTAGTTTAACCCATTTACTATATTATTCTAGGATAAATACCCTTATCTCCTGAGGGTTTTCAGAAAAAAATACTAAGAATTGTTAACGTCTACCAAAAACTTAATATCTAAGCCTCTGTAGCACTTTAGAAACATGAAATAAAAGTAACCGGCATGCAGCACCAGGCGCAAATGGATTAATTAGGAAATATAACTAGTTTTAACAAACATGCCTTACTATAAACATTACTGGCATGCATTTTGAGGCAAAACAAATGGCAATGTTGTATTTTAAGATATGTCAGTGCAAGTTGTTTTCAGTTTAGACAGCTCTTACATTTATTTTAGTTTAGGACTAGTCTTATCCTTGTCTGGGAAACCACCCCGTACAGCAGGGTTCCCCAAATCTTACCCTCGAGGGCCGGAGCACTGCAGAGTTTAGTTCCAACCCTGATCAAACACACCTGAGCAAGCTAATCAAGATCTTCAAGATCATAAGACAATCACAAGTGGGTAAGTTTGATTAGGGTTGGACCTAAACTCTGTAGAGCTCCTCCGAGGGAAGATTTGGGGATCCCTGCCGTAGAGATTGCTGGCTGTTTCATTTAGAGTCACCATCACTGTGATCAGTGCTTGCATTTCATTTGCATCATAAAGGAATGTTTTTTTTGCTCCCACCTACAAAGTAGCAATTTTAATAAATTATCTATAATAAATATAATATATAATTATTATATATGCTATAATAAATTATCTGTGGCGTATTTTGAGCTAAAACTTCACGTATGAACTCTGGGTACACCAAAGACTTCTTTTACATCTTAAAAAAAATTTCATAATATGACCCCTTTAACACTTTTGTGAGTCAAAGAACTCTGGCCTACTGTAATTTTTTTCTCTCTTAAGTGTTTATTTAACTTTGATAAGTGTGTAGATATATAAACTGAAAATGTGTTGAAATCAACTCTGTGATGACTTTTTGCTGTGTATTGGTATCAAATAGTGCATATTAGTACCTCAAAGGTAAATATTAGCACCAAATGTACAGTATGCATATCTGTGGTACATATTGGGACCTTTTTAAAGGGTACTGCCCCAGTGACAGCTTGGGACCACTATCTTGACAATTTTTTCAGACAGTGTACAAAATTACCACTAAGCGTTTAAAAAACACCACTAAAAATAATAATTGTCACGTTTTTCCATATCTCCTTCAGCTTACATGTGCCCTTCTCAACCTCAGTGCTGTACTGAAGGGTCTTTTTAGTACTACATCTCCATGTCGTCTGCGGCACACAAGACCAATGATTAGAAGAGACTACACATACCCTCTCTGGAGGTACTGAATCACCTCCACAGCCTGTCCTGCATGGCTCTGTTCCAATCTAATCGGACTGCAGTACTGTCCGTGAAAAGTAGCCTCGAAGGACCCCCGTTCTCGTACTCGCAGTCTTTTTTAAAGCATCTCAATGGACGCTCCCTTTCATCCCTTTAAATATTAAGGTTATTTGAGCGTTCAAAGATTTGTCAGGAGGGATCTTTCAAGGACTTCATTCTTTATAACGGATCACGTTATGGCTTTTTATCAGGATGAATATGAACAGAATACAATTGTATAAACTATTCCTTTAAACGTTTGTCTCTCGTTTAAGTGGCTGAGGACATGGAGATAATAAAAAATAACATTTTATCTTCAGTCTATTCATCCGACACCGTTACAGACTAAAGTAAGAAGGATTGAACTTCCTTTATGATGATGTGGGGTCCACAGATGGCAGCTTTGTTTCTCGCTATTAAGAGTTGTTGATCGGAAGCGTGCAAAGCATTCTGTATTCGTCCAATGAGTTATTGAACTCACTATTTGTACATCAGTTCACTGCATTAAACAGAAAAAGAGGCATGGCACTATGAAAAGATCCTTCTCTTCCAGCGTGTTTTTTTTTTCAGATTTGTTCAAAGCTGGTCATCTACCCGTCTCTGAGGATCATTATATTTCTCTCCCTCTCACCACCCACCTTTATAAATGTCAGACAGGAATACATCTTATTTGAAATGATATCGCTCCTTGAAAATGGTATGGGAAGAAAGAAAAAGTTTTTCACCGTTGCGTCTGCTTCCAGTAATATGATTTGTCGAGCAAATTGTGTCATTAATCTGTTTCTTTTTGACAGCGTGAGTGAGGGGTCTTGGAAATAAGGACCCCGAGAGCAGAGAGGCCCTCTTTCTGTCGTCGGTGAGGGGTTGGTTTGGCAGCACTCTTCCTTTAAGGTAAACATTTATTACTTCAGGGCTACCCAGCGAGCTGGAGGCAGTCACTTCACAGGGCTGTAAATGTCATCTTCCCTTTGACATGTGCTTGACAAATGAGTCCAGGCTCCAGTGGCCTGGGAGATCTATCAGCTTTCTTCTTCTCCTTGGCTGGAAGCTTAAAGTTATCAGAGCTGAAGAAAGAGCTCCACAGACCCAAGATCAGCCGCTGACCAAAGGGCATCGCATTACCTCATGGTAAATGCATCTGAACCCAAAGACAGATGACCCAAAGACAGATCTTTTTAAAAATGCATAAAAATGTGATATAAGATCCATAATTAAATATTGACATAACCGATTCATAAAATGCAGTACTATTGTTTGATCACTATTCAAATAAACATACAAGTCAGATATTTTTGCTTCCATCAAAGCACAAAATATGCTTTTTGGAACATTGCAAAGTCATGCTAGGTTCAAGATGGTTCATAATGTTTTGCACAAACTTGTGGATTCTAATACAGATTTTACTCAAATTGATATACTTTGCGATAAAAAATTATATTGCCGTTTAAATCCCACTCTATATTTAAAGTATTTGTCATCAGTGGTGTTAAAAGTCTTTACCTGATAAGACAGACCATGCCAGTTGTCACCACGGAGATCTTCACTACGTGATTGAGGTTGGCTGTGTAATGTTAAGTGATCTGTTGAGAGCAGGTTGACGTCTGCTGTGCATTTGTATTCTCAGCCTTTTTCACGCACCGACGCCTGTCCCATTCGCGCACTGTCAACATATCATTCAGTGATTTTGCTTGCTTTTGACTCTGTTTATATCAATGTCAGGTTGAGGTGATATCCCTGACCGTCCAATCAGGTGATTGATAGCCCTTGAAAGAATTAGCAGGTGTGTAATTGTCCCGGTCATCACTTCCTTTGTTGTCAACGTTACTGTTTTTGGAAAAGGTCTTTAGACTCTCTCTGAGGTTGAGTCTGGAAAGTTTGCGCCGGTATAATGGGGTGGCACCCGCGCAGCTTGCTGTGGGTTCTGACCCAGACCAGAACACAAGCCGTCAGCCCGAGCGGAGACTCTCCGGCAACTGTCTTTCAGCGCCATTAATCAGACTCACAGAGGACCGCCTTCCCGCCAGATGGGGAAGCTCTCCAAAACCCAAGAAAAATAAGCAGACTAATTAATTCTTATTGGCACAGGGCAATTAGATGAAGGGTTGGCAAGGGAGAGTGAGAGGAAAAATATGATGTCACCTTTAGTTCGGCACCAAACTTACGATACATTAGTGTGTCAGAGCATGGGTTGGTTAGGGGACGATTTTTGTGGCCTCAGCTGTATAGGGATATTATGGGATGGGAACATTACAGATAGAGGTTAATGAATGATAAAGAGGCTTTGCACCAAGAGATCAAGACTTTGACATTCAAGCGATTTTATAAACAACAGAGGAAGTGTGCTGCATCTTATGCATGTATATCTTTCTGTGTTGCATTTTCGTACTTCAAACTAAAGGCTACCAAACTCTCACAAATACAACTGAATAAGGCCATACATTTTGCAAAGCACCAAAAGTTGCATGGCTCATACTGTGCATTTGAACCTGCAGAGCTTTGTTTGGGCTGCCAACTATTATGGTGATGAACTGACTAAAAAGCTTACTCTCTTATTTTGCTTAACTGCTCCTTGGGTACCCAGTAAGGATGCACCGAATATTCGTCCACTGGAAATTTTCAGCCGAAAATGACCAAAAGAGCATTTTCAGTTTTAGGCCGAAAGACATTTATCACCGAAACAATACGACCAAAATGTTGAGATGACGCAAACAGAAACCGCGACCTGCAAGTGCTTGTCTGAAGCAACATGTCTGCGGTGTGGACGTATTTCAGAATCCCTGTGTCTCAATTCATTCCCTAGCTCCCGAGGTCGGGAATCAGTACGGATTGGCTTGCATGTATTTCATTGATTAATACGCAAATTTAAGTAGGGAAAGTTTATAATGTGCACATGTTTCAAAAGCTTGCAAATGTTAACATTCAAGTGATTTTAAACCACAAAAAGGCGCTAAATTGAGCAGCTTTCTGTACGCACAGACACACATGCAGTTGAATGTGTCCGGTCCAGATCCAGTCAGACGTGATCATCCCTATGCCCTTCAAAGATCAGAACTCTTGATGTGTAAACTTTAGAAAGAGTTGCGCTTCTGTGTCTCAAACTGTAATCCATTAAACTACATTTGGCAAATGGAGCAATGAAAAACAACGTAATGTTTTTATGTGGAGCAACTGTTTATGCTGCGCCGTTTGGAATTCGCCCTCCGTCTGTGTGTGCGCGCACATTTAAGTGAACTCAGTAGTGCATCAACGGAGAGATGCGTTTAAAAAGCGAACATAAAATCTTTCTGTACTTGACAGGGCACATACAAACAAAATGATATCAACAGTGTTCTTTTTCTAATAAAAACATGTGTTTATGTCTCAACTTAAGTGTGTGTATATTACAGTCAGAAACTGCAGTCTGTGCTTTTTTGGTCTTAAAGAGAAAGTAACCTCAATTATCCTACTTAAGTCTGTGTCATTAATGTTTATCAAACAACTCAATACAAAGAGAAAATCACTTATGTAGCTCTAAAAAAAAAACATATTTAATTTCTACAATTAAGACAGTGTTATGATTCATTAAATTCGATTTCTGTACCTAATGCTAATTTCAGACCTTACTTAATGTGCAACTTTATTTTTTTTATAAATGTTTGTAATTTCTATATTTGTTATTATATTTTTCCCACCCCTTTTTTACTTATCCGAAAAATTATCCGATCCGTGCCTCAAAAACTGTAATGTGATCTCAACCGTGAGTTTTGTGAGCCGTCACACCCCTAGTAAAGTTAGTACACAGTCATAGCCATAAATGCAATGGTACTAATAATTGGCATAATTTATTTCGGTGTTTTGGTTTTTGGCCTTGGTTTACTCTTTTTTTGGTTTCGGACAAGAATTTTCATTTCTGTGCACCCTTAGTACCCAGAATTGGGTCAAATTGATCAAAGAAATTACATCTGCAGTACTCTATAAATTTGGTATTTTTACTAATTTCATCATCTTGGTGAAGATTTTAAAATTTGAAATACCAATGAGCGGTTGTTACTCTTAATAATTGTTGGGTAAAAATGTTTTTGCATCCTTAAATCAACTAGGATACACAGATAATTTCAACTATCTTGACAAGTGATGAGTTAATTTAACTTATAACATAAAGTTAAATTTGCTTTAGTTATGTCAACTTTATTTTAGAAGTTACATCACTAGTCAATAATTTTTTTTTACAATATTTAGAAATATTTAAGGTTCATTTAAACCAACAGTTGAGTTAGCCTATATTTTACACAACCATGGGTTAAAACAATCTAGCTTTTTAAGTGTACATTGCTAAAACATCTAAATCCAAAATATAATTTAACATCCAAAATAAATCAATTATTTTTGACTCTTTGACCAAAATATTCACAATAGTAGGTCATTAGAAGTTTTACAAGTTAAACTATTAATCAAAACATCTTAGAACTTTGTTTATTAAAGTTATTAATGTTATTCCATATACTATATTTAAATTAATTACTAAAGCAACTTGGGGAAAACTGAATAAACTTATTTACATTTTATATGGCACTTAATAAACAACCCATCTATATACTGTTCAGGTTAGGTAATGTTCAGAACTCATCTGATGAGCTGCACTATTAGAAAGAACGGCTTTTTATTACAGTTGTGTTATGCTTGTATTTGGATTTTTCCCGGAGGACTTGCTTTGTGGACTTGGTTTTGTCCTAAACAGAAAAATTCTGCATTTGGACAGAGTCATTAAAGAAGGAAATTACATTTGCATCCTGTGTAATCAATAAGAAAACTCGAGGGACTGCACAACTCATTCTGTTCAGCATTGTGGAGATTCATACTAATTAGCGCCGTACGCACACTCCTCATATTTCCATACTGTTAGCATTGCACTTTTTATTTCTACGAATTCATTTATTTACAATTTCATTGGTTTACAAATGCATTAAGGTTCTACCAAGGTGAAAAATACTGTAGCTCTAAATACACATGACACTAAACAGCACTATAATAATGAGTTTAAAAGCAACTGAACTGTTTTTATAATACAGCCTTGTACCATACAGATATGAAAAATAGGGGATATGTTGTATATATTGTAATTTGTTCCTGTCAGTGTTTCTAATCCCAATGCATTTAAATGACAACATTAATGTATCTGAGCTTTATAACCTACATTATATGGCAGAGTTGTGTAATGTTCACAACTTTTCAGGAAACGCACAAAAAATTCAGTGGGATAACAGAGCCCTCATCAGTCACAAGCCCAGGTCAGCAAACAATAAGAAAACCCCATTTCTCTCAGCGGAGGCCTGCCTCCCTTAAACTTCACTGTGTCACAAAGTCATATTTAATTCAAGCTTAAAGCTATCCTTTATGATGAATCACTGAGGGGCTGAAGGGACGATATCTTTCTTCCTCACCTTTTTTCTCACCAAGACAAAGACCTTCAAACAGATTAGGTCAGAGCAAAAAAGGTTACTCCCATAATGCAACAGTTTGTGTGAGAGCCAGCACCAGAGGACTCTTTTAAAGGCTATTTCACTTCACTAGGACGAAAGCTGAGCGGAAACATATAGAGGTTGATCACAGATTCACATACGGAATGACCTAAAACAGCTAGCGATAAAACTCCTGAATGTAAGTGTTGTATATGCACATCAGAACCTACATAGACTTGATTAGAGATGTGTCAAACTAGTACAAATTTTCATAACATAACTAGTCAGTGGAGTATGTGTCTAAAGGAGGACTGGGATAATTGTTTTGTAGGTTTTTTGGGTCAAATCCACCATGTAAAAAATTAGCTGTACTTACTGTAGAACACTGAAAATGTTTCATGTTCATTTAACTTTAAACAAACTGTTGCCAGTAAATAACATAAATGTAAAATCTACAGTAAGTTACTGGCAGCTATTTGCACTTATTTATTAGAAGATGCCAAAAATAATCAGTTAAACCAGCAGTTTAATAGAGTAAATTACTAATAAATAGTGTAAATACACATAACCAAACACAGAGTTACGCATAAAAACTGCAAATTTACTTGACTATGCTATTTCAAGTACAACTGTAATTGCCCTGAAACGTAATCTTGAATGCTGTAAATTTGTTTTTTATAAGTGGTGTTTTCATAACTTCAGCAGCGATGCTTAAAAGGGTTTGAATAAAGACATTTCATTTCTCACAAAGAGAATATTGACAAACTACCCGCTTGTTACAACAGTCTCTCAGCATGCTAAAATCATCTCTCAATTCAATTCTGAAAATACTACAACAAAAACATCTAGATATCTTAACTAGTCAGGTGGTGGGACAGCAAGTCAGCTATTTGACTCATCCTGACTCATACTTTTGACAAGTCATCTATATTCCTAAAGAAATCATGTTGCATAACAAAAAAATTATGTCATTGCTGAAGTTGAACTAACACAGTGAGACCTCCGCATTGATCTGTTGTGTAGACATTTCATTGGTCGGATACCACAAGTCACAAACCTCTAACCCACCAACTCCAGTCTCTGTCCTTCATGATGATTGTACAAACATGCTTTTCGGTCCCATCTGTGGATGTGAGGGAATCTATTATTTCTCTGATCCCACTGGAAAATCCCGCATCATTATTTTGCTTCCAAATGTAACTGACTTTACCACACAACCCTAATTTGCTTGCCGTAATTATAGGTCATGCTCTCCCTTTGTAATTTATAAAACCTTTTGTTCTTATCAATAATGAATGGGGCTTGGGTAATTCACGCCACTATAATATTTTGATATTATGAAAATGCTAATGCATCAGGGACCCTAAGCCTTATCGGCCAGGTCTGATGCTCTATTAAGCAGCCGGCAGAAGAAGTCGGACGCAAATTGCTTATGTTAATGCCCCTGTTGTACCCAGACAGGATGAGGAGTCTGCAATTAATTTCTTCCAGGCGGCGGATGGACAGGCAAATTTATTTCCCGTCCTCAGACCGGTGGCTCCCCCCACCCCCCTATTCCCCCTCCCTCCGTTTTACCCTGGAACTCAACGGAGGGAGGAAAGGAGAGGTGGAGAGAGAGAGAGAGAGAGAGAGAGAGAGAGAGAGAGAGAGAGAGAAAGAAAGAGGGATGAGACAGAACGAAAAGACTTGGGATCCGTGACCTAATTGAACAGCAGTGAAAGCGAGAACGTGGCGGCGGGAGAAGAGCAGCCGTATCTTCATTCATTCGGCTGACAGTGTTTTCGCAACTTAAACCTGTTTTATTAATTATGTTTGACATTTCCCTAATTAGTTTCATTTAAATCACATCAGCTCCTAGCAGATGATTGTGCCGTACATCAATTCACCATGGCCTTTGTGAATTAGCGAGAGAGGGAGAGAGCTAAGGCCTTGTATAATTACGCAGAATAGGTAAGTGCTGAGGAGTAAAGCCATACATTAGAACAACTGGATTTCTTCACAAATGAGCTACACCTTTACTGGATCGTTTCCCTCTATTGTTATGCATTTACTGATGATGTTCCCCTTTTATGCAGTGAGGAAGTGTACTCGTGTAGTTACGGAGATATTGCTGTGGTACCTTCGATCTCATTGAAAGGGTTTCACACATACAACACACCTGTTTTACCTAGGTTTTCTTATTGCTCATGAGTATAGAATTGTAACTTTTGACTAAATTATATATGGGATATCACATGCATTATTTAGGCATGTTCTACATCTGCAGTAATTGGTTTACCTCTGAGGAATACATCATAACTACGTTCACAAAAGTTGGGGGTCGTCTGATGTTTATTTAATTTGGGGAAATCATTGATTTATTAACATAGATTCTTTGCTAACAGCACCTTTGAATTTCACTGGTATGTTATCTTCTGCCCCTCTAAAGTAAAAAAAAATTATTATTACTAATTAAAATAATAACATACACATTTTAATCACATTGTAAATTCTATAGTACAATATTAGTGATGTGTAACCCTACACTAGGGTTTATGCGTAATTATGAAAATATATATTTCAGGGATGCACCGATATGATTTTTTGGGCCGATACCGATTTAAACAGACAACTTCTGGCCGATACCGATATTAAACACTTGTATACAATACTATACAGTTGGTCTATTAGCCAGTTTATTTCTCCATCAAATTATTTTTTACTAAACATGGATTGGATCTAATTAACATTCAACTGACCAACATAATATGAGAGGCACAAATAAAGCTAAAACAAATATAATAAGACAGCATGAAAACCTTCAAAAGTGGTTTTTGCTATTCAGCATTTATTTTATTAACCGATATGCCGATATTATTGCCGATATGCCGATGGTTGCAAATTCATCAAAAATCGGCCGATAAATATTGGCGGCCGATACATCGGTGCATCACTAATATATTTATAGTAAAGTTGTAATGGGGCGGTTCACATTTCGTGTCTCAAGGGTGCTGAAATCGAGTGTGACGCAGTTGTGATGCGAATGTGGTTTTTTAACAAAAATATTTAAACTTTTCAGAATGCTGCAGGTCATGTGATAAGAACCAACAAATCAACCAAACAAACAAACAGTCAATTTTGACACAAATCGAAGGAACAATGCACAGAGATATATTACTGAATCTATGGGGAGTGCAGCTCAATGTTGCTTAGCAAAGACATGCATTACAGGTGCGCAACCGCCAAAGCGAATTTTTCCACGTGATTTTAGACATAAAATGTGAGCCGCCCATTATTATGGTAAATACAGTTATTTATTCAAAATATTTATTGGAATATTAAATTTTCTGATTATTTATGTATTTACAGGGCTTGACAATAAGGATAGGCCGATGGTCCGGGGCCAGCTTGAACGATGCTCAGCCCACCCCAGTTCAAGTGGGTAGATGTATGTGACTTGCAGTACCACAGATAAGTTTTGCCTTTGTGCCGTATCTGAAGCATTTGAACAGAAAGCTGCACCTTAGGACAGTGTGCATATATGTGCAAATATTTCAGACAGCGGGCAAATACGGAAAGTTACTTTTAATTAATGCATTACAATATTAAGTTACTCCCCAAAAAAGTAACTAGTTGCGTTACTTAGTTACTTTTCATGGAAAGTAATGTTTACATTACTTTAAAGTTACTTTTGCATTACTTTTTCCTTACTTGGCTGAGGCTTGATCTCTTTCAGGCCTTGCAGGTGTTTTTTATGAGAAGTTCTGCATTCAGAAATTGCATATTTCTATTGCAAAAATGTCAAGCTCTGGCCTGCAATCTTTGTTTCTGACTCAAACTGTTCCCGTTCAGGCGCACACGCATAGAGTGCAGTATTCTATGTGACTACGTTCAGTTTAATTCAGTATATTTTTTATCAAATTGATTAAACTGAAAAGTAACTTGCATTACTTTTTAAAAAAGATACTCAAATATTAATGTGAACATTTAGAAAGTAATGCATTACTTTACTCATTACTTCACAAAAGTAATATTATGACGTAATGCACGTTACTTCTAATGCATTACCCACAACACTGGAAACAACAAACGGTTCAAGTGACGAACCTTATTGGGGTTATGGGGTGGTTACCCGGAAAGGGATTAGACTAGTCCTAGACTAAAATAAATGTAGGGACTGTCCAAACTGAAAACAACTTGCACTGACATATCTTAAAATACATCATTGCCCTTTGTTTTGCCTCAAAACACACATAATGTTTTTAGTAAGGCATGTTTGTTAATTTCCTAATGAAACTAAGGCCTAGTCCTGGCTCAAGCTAATCCCTGTCCGGGAAACCGCCACTAAATGTTTCAAACTGCTCTTAAAATGCATTCTGATGGTGAATTGGTAGCCCAGATTGATACTTTTCGCAACCTTGAGTGCCCAAGAGAAAATATCTTGCCTCACTGTTCCCCCCCCAAATCAGCGGGTCATCACTGATATCAGCTGCCTCTCCTCTCCACTGGGCGAGATTGTACTTTATATTTTTTATAGTTTGTGATGTGCACACCATGATGATGCGAGCGTTGCACTTCACTTCAGTGGTTATGACAACCGTCACAGCCCTTGTTATGTCTTAAAGGACAAGTTCGGTATTTTACACTTAAAGCCCTGTTTTCAGATTGTTTATGGTGAAATTGAACGGTTTTGACTGAAATTTCAACATATGCGGCTGCCCTGAGAATTTTCGGATGTTTGTGTTTCATCTCACACCTTTACAATGGGTTTAATGGTGCACTGGAACAATCCTTTCTAAAATGCATTAAACTTTCGTTTACAAAGACGTGAAACTCACCGAGTGGTCAGGGGTGTTCACTGATATGCTCACACAAAAATCGCTGCAAAAGATGCTTTCCAACAGCTGTTTTAGCAATTGTTGTTAACTTGTGGACCTATTTTTTCAAACGCCTCACACCCGTACATTCTTCCGCTTAGAGCTTGAATATTAGACACTCCAGCCCAGGTGGTGGCGCTAATCCGCCATTGCCAATTGCAAGAATAGAAACAAAGTTCCCGGCGCGGAGTAATACCGTACCTCACAGCACAACTTATACAAGTCAATGGAGTTGGCAAAAACTATGATAAAACCTGTTGGAATGCGTATTTCGCAGCAATTTTTGTGTGAGCATACCAGTGAACACCCCTGACCACTCGGTGAGTTTCACATCTTTGTAAACGAAAGTTTAATGCATTTTAGGAAGGATTGTTCCAGTGCACCATTAAACCCATTGTAAAGGTGGGAGGTGAAACACAAACCCCCCAAAATTCTCGGGGCAGCCGCATATGTCGAAATTTCAGTCAAAACCGTTCTATTTCATCATAAACAATCTGAAAATAGGGCTTTAAGTGTAAAATACCAAACTTGTCCTTTAAGTAAATGTTTAACGGTTCAAAAATAAAATGCATGTGTAACAGTAAATTGGATCTGTGCATGTGATCTCAAAGCGACAGCACCCCAAATAAAGTGTTAGTGTAGATGAATCAAACAACAATAGACAAAAAAAAACACTGTTCTTGACTGATTCATGTTTTTATTAAGGAATATTCTAAATTCCATTTATACAGTGAATACTATGCAGTATTACTTTACATTTGATTGCTTTAAATTCAATTTGAAATGTACAGTACTGTTGGATCAATCTGAAAATTATTTGATTCAGTTGTATTTTTTGTGCCACTGGTCACAATTTGATTTGTTTTTATTTTTATTACAACCGTGTCATGGCTGTGTTCAGGGTCCCTGTCATTCCACAACAGCACTTTGGGTGACCCTAGTTCGAAATTTTGGCTTACACTCCTTTCCCGATTTTATTGTCTCTCTCTCTCTCTCTCTCTCTCTCTCTCCTCCCTTATTGTTTCCTGTCTGTCTCTACTAAATATGTCTCTAAAAATAATGAAGGCAATAATCCCAAATATATAATTTAAGAAAATTTGTCTAAGAAAAGTAACAAAAACTGCTCATAATTCATACTGCACTAAAAGGCCAATTTTTGGCCAATTTATCAAAGTAATGCTATTATTAAAATTCCCCCACAAATATAACCTGCCTCTTACTAGCAAAAGTGAGAGTGAATAATGATATGATCTGTAAACTGAACTCCATCCCAGTGAATAGTGTACACACAAACTTGTGAACACATTAGGAGTTATTCAGGCTATTTCTGCAGCACCCAGAGAGCAATTGGGGGAAACTTGTCTTGCTTAAGGGCACCTCAGTGGCAACCAGCCAGCCGTACGACTCGAACCTCCGGGTTGCAAGCTTGATTCTCTAATCATTAGGCCACGAATATTGTACTGTATTTGCCACCTCAACCTCCTGTTTACACTGAAGAAAAATCACGCTTCAAGCAATTTTTGGAGGTTCCATTAATTATTTACCATAAATGCAAACTAAATCAACCAGCCATTTAAACACCTAGGAAATAAACAGTGCACATATTCAGAGAACTTAAACATCTTTTGGGTCAGAAAGCTATATGTTTTTCCTTGTACTACTATTATGTTTACTCTCAAGCTTTACATTTACTAAATTTAGCAGAATCCCCATTGAGGGAATGGACATCCAGATTGTCACCGTTGTGTTTGCCTAAGATACCTTGGGTATTTATTGAACTCTTATATGCCCACATTTGGTCTTTGAGGTGCAATCTAGCATCAACAGATGGGAGCACAAATGGGCGCAGTGCTACAAATAACCCTCCTCAGAAAAAATACACTTTTCTCTTCAGAGAGAGACAGACATTTCACAGAGAGAGGCCTGTAAACAGTTGACTAATTGACACTGCTGTTGCCAGTCATGTGTACGGGCCTACATTATGGTGCAATCTTACCCTACTAGAGGGAAAAGCACAGCACTATTTTTATCTTGTCTCAACATCAAAGGCTTCTTCTCTCAGGGACCCAGGGAGACAACATAACTGTGCCCTTAATGTTCATCTTTTTAAGCCCCTTAGTGAAGCCCTTGGTGGAGCAGACATCTCTAAAGCCCCCATTTTTCTCCTCCCTTCCTCTCTTCGCCACTCACTCCTGTCTTTTAGAAACAACGCTCTCTGTAACTGAGACCCGGGGGCAGAAGCACCTGGAATCATTAAAGCGGTGTGCACTGTGACACTGTGTGTGTGATCAGTTAGCACACAAAATGCACCACAGTCTCACTTTTATCATTCACATGGCAAGATCAGTGTCCTATCTAATCCTGTTTCGCCCTATTAGACTCTGTCCAGAGAGAATGGTCACATCCAGACTGATTATGGGGCATTACCTGTTTGCCTTTGATTAAAACAGTGCTCAGAAAGGGCTGAAAGGATAATATGACTCAATCCAGTGTCAATATAGTGCACTGATTAATTGCTGATGCCCTGCTAATCTTTGCACAAAGACTACTCTATTATACTTAAAGTGCACCTATTTCATTGCTAAAAATATTATTTTGCAATATGTCCATGTGGTTTATAGTTAAAAAAAAATTCCACATACCACACATTTTTGTATAGCTCCAGATATCCCTGCCTTCCTCAAACGCTCAGAATTTTTACAAAGCCCACCGATCTTAAAAGCTGTGTGTTTCTGATTGGCCAGCTTACCAGTATGTTGTTTGGCCTGAATACCTCTGACGTCAGACGGAAATGACCCTCCTTACCATGTTTGAAAGATTAGCTCACAATGCAATGCTGACAGGAGTTAACTTACAGGCTGTGAGTCAAAAGCGGGCGGAATTATAATAATGACTGTCGTGTCCACATCAACAGGCCCAGGAAGTAAACTGTTGCCTACAACCTGTTTGTTGGTTGTCGTCCAAGAAAAGAGATTTATGTTGGAAATGATAACTCATCGCAGTTCCAATCTTAAACAAACTATTATATGCCCTGATAAAAGAGCGTGCCTCGAGTGACAAGCAAACAGCCAATAACAAGTGTTGCTGTGGGGTTTGGTTGCCATGTAACACATGGATTAAAGTGAAAAAAATTCTTCTGACTGAAATTTTTTTCAGGCCAAGTCATATTCCTTTAACTAAAACTTTATGTAGGCCAGACCAATGGCATTTTAAGGGGGGATTTTTTTGCCATTAATTCCATATTAAAGTCTCCTGAAGCTGTAGTTTTTTTTATATCAAAGTTGAAACTGTTAACATTAGTAAATGCACCATGAACTACTGTCAATTACTGTAATGACATAAACAAGAATTAATTAATATTAATACTCTATATTTTTCATTGTTTGTTCATGTTATATAATGCATTTACTAATGTGAACAAATACAACTTTGTTCACGTGATTTGGCTCCACTCCAGGCTTTGATCACATCCAACTTAAAAAAACGTGAATACACGTCGTCTTTATGAAAAGTGAATTTAATAATTTTGCAATTGACGGAAATCCGTCTAGCAACGGAAAACTTTAATCCATGTTTAACAGGAAAAGCAAGAAAATGTGTAAAAATTAGTGCTGTGGCCGAGAAGTTTGTCAATGATAAAAATAAATTAAATATTAAAAAGAAAGCAGTTTTTTCCGTTTTATTGCATCTGACCAGCATCGGGAAACAATGTTGTGTGTAAGCTGTGCATACTTGTGGGCTGGGTATATATCTGTTCTGTGTCCGCGTATGGCTCGCGCACACCCGTCGGCACAGCTCTACCAGGCCATACTGATTTGGCAACATTTACAGTACATAAAAAATTTAAGTGAAGAAAAGTAGCCGATCCACCATTGCAAACAAAGTTTAGAACAAACAACTAGAAACAAAGAACAGGAATCAAACATTATGGTGACGAAAATGTTCCAGAGAGAGCATTTATAGAGTTTATGTAACTCCAATTGAATCTTTATGTAAGATATACACATTTCTGCTAAGCTAAAATTGTTTATTGTTTGCCTTATTAAAGTGTGTAAATAAATCATACAGTGATTAAATTAAAAAAATTTTCTACTTTTAATAAAAAAAAACATAATAAAGTGTATCAATAATTATCGCTATCGAATGATATAACACGTTATATTGATAAAAAACATTTTAGCTCCATCACCCAGCCCTACTCTGGAACTATCAGTTCGTATTAAGAGGTCCTAAAATGCATTAGAAAACTTATGTCACAAACAAGCACACTTTTGAAGTGTTTTTAAAAACTTTACATATAGAAGTTTGTTTTAAAAAAAAAATTATTATTATTATTATTATTATTACTAAGATAAATTGATCAAGATTATTATAAAAATATTAGTGATGCACCGATGTATTGGCCGTCGATATTTATCGGCCGATTTTGGATGAATTTGAAACCATCGGCATATCGGCAATAGCACGAGAAAGGCCGATACCAATTGTTTATTAATTAACTGCATAAAGAAATCCATTATATGTAAAAAATGAGTTAATGTTGTTAATAAAATAAATGCTGAATAGCAAAAAACACATTTGAAGGTTGTCATGCTCTCTTATTTTATTTGTTTAAGGTTAATTTGTGCCTCTCTTATTATGTTGGTCAGTTGAATGTTAATTAGATCAAATCCATGTTCAGTAAAAATAATTTGATGCAGAAAAAAAATAGCTAATAGACCAACTGTATAGTATTGTATACAAGTGTTTAATATCGGTATTGGCATCGGCCAGAAGTTGTCTGTTTAAATCGGTATCGGCCCAAAAAATCCTAACAGTGCATCCCTAAAACATATTTTGACGCATTAAGGTAAACATTTATTTGTAACTTATAGTTGACTATAGTCTAGACTTGTCATTGCAAAAATATGGAAAGTGAAATTAGTTTTGAGAAAAGGTCTAGAGTCATTTGTTTAATTTTCTGTAACAAATGCAAAGACATTCAAACATAATGCAAATATCACTGAAATTAAATAATGCAATGTGATTATTCTCATAGAGACCCATAATTAAATCCTCTATAATGTTTTGATGTTACCAACTTGATTAACTTACCATATACTTAAAAGAATGGATCTAAACACCCAGGCTAACGTTTGGCTTCTAGCAGATAAAAAGACTGGATGGAATACAGGTGGAACTTATGTTTGTAGCAATATGACCAAATGTTTAAAGTTTTTGTGCTGGAAAGCCTACACCATGCATCAGCACTGTTGCTTAAATGTGCTGAACTGATGATGTTACATTTTTCTTTATTTCTATATTTTGTTTAAACAGCATGCCAACATGTTGGTCAGCCCACTGGGAAACATCCTCAATTTCTCATACATCCCATGACCAGTCCATTCACTGCCTCCATCTCATACTGTACTATACAGTAAAATGATTTTAATGCAAAATTAATACCAACCTCTTGTTTGCTTAACTTTGAGTAATTTATAATAAATGTAAATAATAGGAGGCCTGTCACAGCAACGTGCAGAAGTCAGCACTTTATGATTTGACTCCTCCCCTTACTCGCAACCTCGACTATATGTTTTCACAATTTTTTAGACTCCACAATTGCTAGCTCAATCAGTATCAAGGCAATTCTTTCATTTTTAAATACATAAATGGAAATGTACGAGGGGTTCCTCATAAAAATTTATATCTCAATTCTCAGTCCTAATTTATAGCCCTCCCTCCAGGCACATATTATTCAAACATTAATAAAGGTCCTATACATCAAAAGCGTCTGGTTTTTACTTGTGCTTGCGCTCACAGTCATGCATATTACATATACAAGGATGACTTGGCGGCAGCCGGTCGTATAACAATTATTCATTGAATAACACATAGATTGATTGATCGATGGATCAAGTCTTAGGTTTTGTATTCAATCAATTTAAATTTTAATGACCTTTCCAACACTCCTGCTTAATGCAGTATATGTTTAGATAATACCCTTTATGTTAATTTTCTAGTTCCATAAATTTTTGATTTTTTTTTTCATTTATTTCCATTTTCAGTCCTAAATGTCTGTCATGATATGTGATTAAAGCATAACTTGACTTATTAATTTAGTTCAGAATAGGCCTGCACAATATTGAAAGGAAACCAGCATTGCAATATTATGTTTTACTTTGTATTTGTATATTTCGATATGAAAAATACTGTATGACATCAGTCGACAGTCTGACGACTTGAAAAGCTCTGCTTGAGAGAAATTTAACTCTGCCTTATTATATCAATATTGATATATCAATATACATGTATTTCAGTGATATATTGTGCAGCCCTAGTTCAGGAAATATTTTTGGTTAAAAAACAAAGCGTAGAATTCAGTGTCATGCTGAAATGACTGCATGCATAATGATGATCAAGATGTATTGTACATGCAAACTAACTGAAAGGTCACTACATCTGAAGAACACCGAACCCCACAGTCTTTTACCAGGGCACTAAGACACCTCAAAAACGAACTCAATGACTACATGAGTCCAATCCTGCGTCTGAAACCGCATACTGTGACAGTAAGTACTGAATTAGTACTCATCGACCGTTAAAACAGTAGGTACCATATTGAATTTGGATAGTATGAATGAACTTGGATGTACTACATGATACATACATACATACAACATACATCATCCAGTGTTTCCCACATATTGACTTTAGATAGGCGGGAGCCCAGGTATACTAACAACCACCCAAGTATATCTGGCATCAAATTTTGTCCTCCGTGATTATGACACTCTTTGATAACGACATTTTGCATGTGAGCACGTCGTGTCTCTCCAGTTGAGTTTGGTGTGCGTTCGCGTGCCCTCTGTTTCTTGATGAATTGGGTACCACGCGAAACCAGCACTTTATTATGTCTTGATGACCTACAGTATGCAGCTTAGAAATGCGACCTCCGGAAGCTGCAGCCTTCGGGTTGAGTGTGACACTCTATCGTTCCATGTTTCTGAACTTGAGCTTACCAATATGTATTATAGGTCTTCATGGACAACCAACTGATTAACATTGTGTGTAAAACCAATCGGAGAATGATCGAGTCAGTCAGTGCCACTGATCTATATAAATGACTGAATTGCGCATGACGTCACCATTGTGAAGCCACCACGCCACCATGTTGGTATGCCCAAACATTAACTATTAAATAAATAGGATGTTTTCAGATTTGAATGATAAAACACTACTTTACCAGTAGGGCTGTGACGGCGGCAGTTTTTTACCACCGCAGTGGTTATAGATTGATTGTGTGTGTGTGGGGGGGGGGCGCATGCGTGTATGCGCACATGCACATTGATGCATATAGGTCTTATACATAATGCATACATATATTTTGAAATATAAAAATGAAAACGATGATCAGATATACAGTTCTTAACAAACGTGTGTGTTTATAGGCGCCAAATTTTTTTTCCACTGGTGAGTGCTCATCACAGCGTCAAGCAATGCTTAGGTTACTTAGCAACGAAAGACGCTCTGAAGTGCCCACGCGCTTTGAAGGGGGGGAAGCGTCGTGATCACGTGAAGCAACTGTGCGTATGTGCTTGGCGATTTCGGTGGCTGCTTGAACTGAGCCCCGGAGCACACAGGGGATCGGCGCATTTCTGCGTGTTTATTGTAGCACTTCCACTCATGAAACAACAAGTGAGAAATCTTTTTGGGGTTATAATGTTTCCAGCCACACTGAAAACGCGTTCTGATGGTGTACTGGTAGCGCAGATTGATACTTTTTCGTGACCAAGAGAGAATAGACGTTTCTCAATCTGAAGGCTGCAGCCTCCGGAGGTCGTGGCTGTATATGTCATCAAGCCTGGTTTATTACTTTCAGATATTTGCAAGTCATAAGCATATTACAACAATGTATGATTAACAAAGAATAATAGACAACTTTATAATTGTTAATGTTATAAGTCTTGATGACGTATGCCGCTTGCAAATGCGACCTCCGGAGGCTACAGTCTTTGGATTGAGAAACGACCAATATCTTTCCTCATTGTTCCGCCCTCAAGCCAGCGGGTCATCACTGATATCAGTTGCCTTCCCTTGCAAATTAGCGCATTAACTGCCTGCTGTTTGCGTTAGAACGAACCTGAAGACATCTCACTAGGCGAGATTGTACTTTATATTTCATAATTTGTGAGGTGCACACCACCATGGGGAGCACTTCCCGACCGCCAGTCGCACTCCACCACCACGGTGGTGTGGTGGTAATTACAACCGGCCCAGCCCTATTTACCAGTCTCCTTGTACATTATTACAGCGCAAACCTCCTAAGCATGTACTAGGGATGCTCTGACTGATCGGCCGCAGATAGGTATCGGCCGATAACGGCATTAAATGACTCGATCGGTAGTCGCTAAAATTCTCATGAACCGATCTTTCTGTTTACCTTTGTCATCAAGGGGATCCTGAATAAGGCTTCAATTGGAGACCATTTTTTTACAACAGTGCTAGCATTTTTAGAACCTATTGCTCATGTGCGACTTGCAGATTTGGATTTCTCTTTTTGCCTTTAGAGAGATATGTGTATTTACTATGAGGAGGACGCGCTCCGGTCCTAACAAAGCTGCGCATCTTCACATCCCCATCAAACAGCGTATACAACACATATCTATCGCGGACAATTGCATCCTCATGCCGAAAGTTTATAATTTGCATGCGTTTTAAAATGTTGACAGTTTAAACTTTTATTTTCCTCACAGCTGCTCTTGTCTGCGTACACCTGACGCAAGCATGCACACAACAGCCTGTCATCAGTGCACGTGTACAGAGCGATCTCAATCATGTCTTAAAGCTACAGTAACCTAATTCATCTCTCAATAAAATCACTATCTGCTCTTCACTGAACCTGTTGTACTTCATACGAATGCATGTATATTTAATTCATACAGTAAAGGCTGTGAAGTGTTTTATTTTCATTACTTTTAACAGAAAAGAGCATTTCTAAAGGTATATTGAATTTCTCTTCGTGACGAAATATTTGATGTGCTTATTTATTTGATTCTCTATTAAAACAATAATATACCTAATAAATACTGCAAGTAATATAACAAAGGCAACATCTGTGGTATTACTTTATTTAGAAAAAATGTTAACCGTTACAGTCATCAAAGAGTTGCATACAGAATCAGCTTAAAGAATCAGTATTGTCATTGGTATTGGCCGATCACGAAGATAACAAATCGGTAATCGGTATCGGCTGCAAAAATCCTGATCGAAGCATCCCAGGCATGTACACAGTTATTTATTAAACGTATATACACATTTTACCTCTTAAACAGTAATTATACATTCATCTTCGTTACACTATCAGATCAGTGGACAAGACTAGACAAGTTTATAAAATATAGACCCACATTGTCTATTATTAATATACTATACATATTACTGTATTCAATAGAGTTTGATAGTCTTTCTACACCTCTCACAATGTTAATAAATTCTTTTAAATGTCATCTTCACAAATATTGCTTCATATATCAGTGCAAAAACAATGTTTTTGTGGTGCTTTGACAAACAGTGTCAGTTTAGAACAGCTTTGTTCATGCCAAAGAGAATGCCAAGAGAGTTTAGGGTGGTTGGATTATTGAACTATAATGTGAAATTAATATAAATGTTCAATAAATCAAAGAATTGGTTACGTCACACGTACTGTAGACAATTTTTTTGTCATAGGTAATAATGATTGCCTTTTTCACTGGCTACCACCACTAGGGATGCACCGATACCACTTTTTTGCAATACGAGTACGAGTACTTGCATTTCAGTACTTGCCGATATCGATACAGAGTATTTAATAAAAAACATGATTTAAATTTACAGGTAACAGCTTTAGTCATATAATTTAACAAAAAAAACAAGGGACTAGCTTTCCAGTTTGTTGTAAACTCTGCCTCTTTGGACAACACAAGAGGCATTAACCCCTTACACGCCGCTCAAACATAGACATTTCTCAGACCGTGGTATCGATCCCTGGTATCGGGGGACTTTTAACGAGTAGGAGTACTTTAGAAAATATGGTATCGAGGCCGATACCCGATACCAGTATCGGTATCGGTGCATCCCTAACCACCACATGTATATTTCAGATCTGTGGGAAACACTGTCATCATAACAACAATTCATTAACTGGAATGGCGTTAAACAAGCAAAATTTTACTACAAGGAACAACTGTTTAATATATTTATTTTAATTTTTATAGTGTGACATTTCTGCTCTTTTAAAGGTGCTCTAAGCGAATTGAAGCGTTTTAGACCATAAAACATTTTTTGTTACATACCGGAAACATCTCCTCACTATCTGCTTGCTGCCTGTCCGCTGATCAAACTGTAAAAAAACGCGATCTCTGTAGACAGCCCAGGCTTCACAAACGGCAATATCAACAAATGGCCAAACCTAGCAGCACAAAACAAAACAAAGTATTCCAGCCAATAAACGACAAGAAGGATTTGGGGGTGGTGGTTGGGCGCGTTCATGAAAGCACGGAAGGGAGGGGGAGGAGTTAGCTACGCTCTGTCTGTTTGAAAACAGTTCAAACATCAACAGGAAGTGACGTCGCACATTATTCGCTTAGAGCGCCTTTAATAAAACAACACCTCTTCTTCTTCTTTGTTGGACAAGTCCTTTCCCAGGGGCTCACGGGAAAGTAAAGTGTCCATCGAATGAAAGCTTTTGGATCTTGCCGGAAGTAGAAGGTCTAATGTAGAAGGTGGCTATTGTTTTTTAAATACTGTGAATTCAGACATACTACTGATTTTCGCCTACTATATAGTATGGAAGTAGGCGGTTTCGGACGCAGCGCAAGTCTTCAAGTCTAAATCTGCTCTAGCGATCATGAACTTCTACAAAGTCATGAGTCCAGAGCATTCGGAGGAGTACATTTACAATGGACACAATCATCAGTACACACCATTTACCTGTCATTTCACCCACACTCTACCCAAACAGATTGTTTGCTACAGGGGTCCAAACAAACATTGGAGCAGTGATGTTTGTTTTTACCATTCTCAATCCCTAATGTGTGGTAACCAGGGACGGTAAGTCATAAGACATCAGCTTGACTCTATTAATTACCACCTGATCCTTCCTTCCTGGATAATTAGGTACCCATTAGTTCTAATCAAGTAGTTACTTAATTATTGCAGTAATTAGTCTAATGGTCTAGCAAATTGAAGCTTTATCACTTTTGGATACTTAATGTTCTTGGCAGAGTGCATCACAAGTGTCAGGGCTCAAGCTTCGACAATCAAGCAGTGGAGAAAGAAAGTTATTAGTGTAGAAGAAACGTATATGGCTATATGTGCTCGTCTTTAAAAAGGGGCGAAGTTGGAGGATGGGTTCAACCACGATTCGAAGCAAGAAGTTCTTTGTATATTAATGCCAACCGCAACTGAATCAGCCCACAGGCAAGCAGGTTGTGGTTAAACATGACTGTCTCACTTTGTCATTTGCCAACCGCACACACGTGACACTGTATGATTCACAGAATCAGTTATTGAGGTCTCAAGGCTAATAATTAAACTACACACAGGTAGAGAGATAGTATTATAGGTTTGTACCATATGTCTTATTCAATGTCACTGGCACTGCAGAGCTGAACGTGGTAAAAAGCTTATTGAAATGCTACGTTTCAGAACACCCATGCGTAAGCTCATGGCCTGTAATACTACACTGTTCAGCTCTGTCATTAACATTTCAATGGAAGCGCTCCGGTGCTCACGCTTAATTACTCTTGGGTATTTTATAAGACACGGTTGGAGGGTATTGATCCTCTCTATTGGAGTATTCAGCTCATAAACACAGAGAGCTCTGAGAGCAAGGGCAGCCTTCATCAATTTTAAAACATGACGAACACATGGGGATGAGGCGGCAAAACTGGCCTGAATGCAAAACAGCTCATCTGAAATTTACTGCATCTGCATAAGGTTAGGCTTAGTTCTTTATACAGATTTAGAATTTAAGACTATGAATATGGTGAGGTCACTAATTTTTATAAAAGAAATGTGAATAATATATAAATAAATTAAATTGTGTAGCCCTTTAACAGCTTTTAAAACACCCTACATACATTATCTGTGCCCGCAGATTTGGAATTTCCATCAATTTTTTAGATCCACAACCATTCCATTTATTGCATATACTTTGCTTATTTGATTATGCTTTCAGTTTATCATAATTTCTGTTTATTCTATGCACTATTTTAGCATGCATTTTACTATGGTCAAATCGGAAAAGGCATTAGATTTCATTTGAAGAGCTCAGATTCAAAACGGCTAAATGCCATCTCCATCAAAAATTAGATAATGATATTGACCGAATGCTCTCGGCACACATTATACATTTATCAAATACTTTCGCTTCAAATCCGCTTAATCCCGGCCCCAGGCCCTTCAGAAATACCTCTTTGTTGAAAGAATCCGTTAATTGTGACATCGATTTTTTTTTTTTAGCAAAGTCCTTAAAATGTATGGAAGACGACTGTGAAACGACCATGGATCACATTAATGCTGGGGTCCCTGTGAGAACTTGGACCTAAATACAACCCGAATGTGGCAGCCACATGCATCACAGTACCCCATAATGTGTGGTTCAGTTTCAGCACTTTAAACCATTGAATTCTGACTTAATATGCAATGTTTCTAGTTGCATATTTAGTGATTTTGCAACTGTTTACTTTGTCTTGTCCAAAAAAGGTGGATTTTTTGCATGCACTTAGAGACAGTCAAATTTATTAAGTACCAATTACATGACCAAGGGCAGAGGTGGGTAGAGTACCCAAAAACTGTACTCAAGTAAATGTACAAGTACTTATACAAAAAATGTACTCAAGTAAAAGTATCAATCTAATTATTAACTTGAGTAAGAGTAAAAAAGTATTCGATAAAAAAACTTCTCTACTACTTCCTATCTGATAGAGAAGCGTAAACGCACTGAATTTACTTGGAGGGTTTTCACAAACCTCTCCTTGAAAGCCTCATTGTTCTGCTTATATATGTAAAACCTAAGTTCAAGTAAAGCAGCCTATCTCAGTCCTGCAATGGGTACATCAACATCACATACCGTGTCGTTTGAGAAAAAAATCTCAAACACACAGATGTTTTTCTGACGGTTACCTCTGTATTTATTTTCATGTTCACAACACAAACTTGTCAGCATCTGCCTTTAAACAAGCAAACAGTAAAAAAAACATGTGTGTCTGTTTGTTATCATGTTTTTATATGAATAGGTTATTTTCATTGCCATTAAAGTGCAATTACTGATCATAAACAGGAGCTTGATAAAAATGATCATTTTAGAATTTCATATGGAACTTTTCTGCAAATCAACTCTACTTTTAGTATAATATATAATACATGTTTCTTTTGAAAAACATACTTTATTATTTTATTTTTATAAGTATATACATTCTTTAGGAAGAATTTAAATAAAATACAATCCTGTTTTTAATTGAATGTATTTTCTACACGTTAGTGAGGTGTCCGGATTTGTGTATAAATGCAAGACGTCGTTTCATTATGCTGTTTAGTTTGTTTCGTTTTGTGGGGAAATTATATGGAAATGTGCAGATGTGAACGTGTGTTGTTTGTAAGGTTTAACTTACAGGATTTGTCATCGCTTGCACAAGACTGCATATGACAAAAACACTCGAACAGTGTGTGAAATGATCAAATACACACTACTGTGACACTTACCGCTATGTGTTGTTTAGGTTGGAGCTTGAATATGCTAAAATTGTGATTGAGATGTCAGTCCTTTTGGTGCACACAGCATTAATCGCATTATGACACTATTCTTATTGACCTCTTGGAGTGAAAACATAGACCGAACTTAAAGCCACGGGTTATCTGCCGCAGATATTTCACACACGCCTTCATCTGCTTCTCCTTTTTATCTATGTGGATTAAAGGGTGATGCGTAGCCACCTCCTCGCAACGCACGCAGCCTCTCTAACGTCTCGCGAGACTTTTGAACAAGCCCTATAAACTTTTTTAATAAAAAAAAAATAATAATAACATTTAAGCAATATCGCTCGAGTAGGAGTGTGATATAGCTGTATATATCACACGACTCAGAGAGCAATATTGCTTTTATACAACAGTTCGATGGCACACGTTTGAAAAAAGAAAACTAGAAAACAACAACGTTACTTTAAAAGACTCTTTGTTTGGGAACTACTTTCTTCTGCCACGGATTTGAGGGTGGCCAGAATGACAGGTAACACTTTCGGCTGGTTTGAATCTCATAATAACTCAATGGACGGAATAGCCATTTCTTAATATTACCATTTCTTGGTCACAAAGTGTAGTTTTAAGATTAGTTCAGTCAAGAATATATATGTATTATATTTAAATCTGCAGTCGATTAGTAAAAATAGCGTCTGTTTGAACGTTTGCTTAGTAAGATTCGGTAGTGAGAGATCCAGAGCATGAGCGGACGCCTCGCCCCGCTGACCACCGCCCTCTCTGGGCTACATCTCTGACAGGGATTCCCTGGCTCTGATATTGGCCCTGTCTGTGTTTGATGGTCAAAAATGAGATCAAATCAGCAGTATTTGGTGTCATGATGAAACTATTACTTGTTTTCTTATTCATATTTAGTGTCTTTTGTGTTGTTATTGTTTTGGCGTGAGGTAAAAGTTAATAAAACTATACTTATATAATGTTACTATTGCTATCCCATTTAATCTTAACGCGATATGAGCACTCGATTGTTATTAGACTTTGTTCTTGTCAGTACTATATAAAACTGTTTTTTATAAGTGTCAGAGAGATGTTTTTGCATGCTGCTTATAAATATATCAGTGGCGATATCTCATAACATGTTTTAATAGTCACGTCACGATAAAATAAATGACCAGTGTCCACATTTAAAAGCTGCGGTGCTTATCTGCAGTTCCACTGTGTTTTCGCGTTCTGAGGAGAGAGATCGCTCCAAAAAAATGATTGTTTACATTCCTCTTTCCAAGTGTTAATCGTCCACACGATGTGACAAGACATTACTCCCATTAAGTTTAACGTAACACCCAATAGCGCTGATCTTTGACGGAATAATCACTTCCGATTGGGATTCACAGACTGGTTTACGAACTAGTGAACTAATGAGACACACGGAGAGTGTTTAAAAACAGCGCGTCTGTGTGTGTCTGTGTGTGCATGCAGATTTTCCATTCAGAGATGAACCTGTTTAAAGAACCTCCGTTCACTAATACTAAAATGACAAGTAGGTGGCGGAATGATACAAACGGTGAAGCGGTTACTGTTACGTCAGTACAATATCGCACACCTCTTAGCCAATCAGATTCGAGAACCAGAAATAACTGTTGTATAAATATATAATCATTTGACAGTAGTGCAATAACGCCGCCTTATATAGAGAAGTGAAAGTACAGTTTTTTCACTAGGAAATGTACTTGAGTAATAGTACCCATCCTTAAATTTACTCTAAAACTACTAGTTTTCCAAAGATTGTACTCAAGTAAATGTAATTTGTTACTACCCACCTCTGACCAAGGGCGTACTTATATCATACCTACCATACCCCAACCAACCCTTCCCCAGCGCAATTGTCCTCCCTCCCTAATCCCCCCCCCAAAAAAAAAACAAAAAAAAAACAATCGCACTCACATTGTACTTTGACCGATCCAAGTTCGGGTACACTTTCGTCATTAGGCTCTCTTTACACTTTATGAAGGCAGATGAAGGCGAGTGTTCGTGCAATTGACGTCTCTCATTTTGAATTTGCGATCACACTGCATGTTCCACGCCTGAGCCCAATTGAACTGCACCCTGGCCCGCTTGCAATGGTGCGCCCAGGCAAACTGCGCTTTGGCATGGTACAGAGTGATCACATTATTCAAACGAACTAGGTTTTGGGGGTCAAACGCGCCCTAAAATGTCATTTTTGAAAATAAGGCATTTCAATTACTTACTAATAACCTTTACATTGCCATTAAAGTGGAATTACTCAACCTAAACAAAAGAGCCTGATAGAAAAATGCTAATTTACAAGAGAACATGTCGGACACATTTAGAGGGTTTAGCATCTAAAGTCATATTAACAATAATATTTAGCTTTGTGGCAATTTTCCTCAGTCTACAATGTGTGGATAAAGTAGCTAATTCCAAAACTTAACATAAACAGATAAAACAGACAGCCTATGACATTTGATGACTTCATAAGAAAACATAATATGCTCAAAGTATCTTTTCAAAGAGCTCACTCGCATATGAAATATTATAATTTCATCTCATCTTACAGGAACTGCTACAATACAACAAGATATTAAATACGCCATGTCCTTAGACACATGTACATATGGATTGATGGACCATTTGTGTAGGGTATTAAAAAGCCTCCTGAGGGATTACAATTCAAAGGCTGAAGTTGTTTCAATTTACACTTAACACCATGTCTGAACTGCAACAACACAACTGACTATCTTTCATCTTCCTTTCCATTACTGCCAGACAGAGGTTGAACCTTACCAGCGTGACAGAGAAAAGCAAAGTATTCATGATGTATTTTTTGTGGTTATCCTGACATGAGTGGGACTGTGATGAGGCTTGGAGCAGGACTTGCTGTACAAGGTGAGTTTGGTGTCTGGCGTTTGAGCGGGACTCTGTTGAGCTTCAGATCAAGAGGGAATGGGTCGTCTCCAAAGCACTGCAAATTGAGCCAAGCTTTTCTGTCATCGCCTCCCAATTAACTGGCGTTTACCAAGTCTGCTGGAGACGGTGCATGTTGGCAGGTGAGGAGAGGTGTCTGAAAGGTGCCGGTGCCAGCCTCCCAACCTGGCTGGGATTGACTTGCGACCCTTGCGACAATGTGACCCGTTCACCCCGCTTCAAATTTTAGACCCTCCCCCTTTCCGCCCCATCACCCGAGCTTGTCAAGGCATTGCTAGCAAGAAAAAGAGATCGCTGAGGTAACCTTGAAACACTCTTGGATGTCGTGATTTTAGGCACTGTAGTCTTTTCATAGCTCAATGAAAAAGAACAAGGGTGCTAATCTTGTAATCTCAATCATTTGTGACATCAGTTATTTCTGGGAAAGAAAGGTGCTTGGAGGGGTCCCGAGCATTCCCTCCATTCATTTGTCAACACTGCGGAAGCAGATTATTTATGTGTCATTTCTTGTCTCTTCATAACCGCATTTGGAGCTCGGCCTAGGAAGGCTCTCCTCCCATCAGTTGCTAAGGTAATACAGAAATTTTGAGGTCCATACATTTCAAAAGATAATGATCTATGGATTTGACGACCTTTGAAACTTTTCATATGCTGTCAGTAACGTTGTTTTTACGGGGTTCTGATGTGCTGTTAACTAGCGATGTGGATGAATGGGGCTGGAACTTGTTTCAAGCTCAGACACACATACAATACAGCACTACTGCCAAATGAGGTCAAAAGAAAGGGAATATAAAGCTGGGTTTGTAGAGCATAAATATTGTTCTTACTATTTTCTATGACCATCGTAATAGCACCTCTGAACTTAAAGTTGGCTCTCTTTAATGTGACCTAGATGTCATTCTGAAGAATCCTCCTCTAGATTCCTTCAGAAGAAAAAGGTTAGGCTGGAAAAAGAAAAGCCCGCTCCTTGCCATATGACAGCAGCGTACGAAAACTGACACACAGAGTTTTCAAATTGGGGCCCGGGGAGCTGAAGCATAAAATAACTTCAATCTCACTGGCTCTCTGAGGAATAGAGCAGAGGTGCGACCAACAACAACACAACAACGGCGAGGCAGGAAGGGGTGAAGGTAGGAGTTATTAGAGGATAAAACACGCCTCTCCATCTCACTCCCTCTCTCTCAGGAACCCCAAGGATGATCAATGGATTTAGTCAGAGGGATATTCAAGCAGAAAATTGCTGCCTTTTTGCTTTTCTTTGAAGTATTTCCAGAACACATACCAAAGCCCCAGTCCACCCAGGGTTGAAAATAACAGCACAAGAGCAGTCTCGAAGAGCAATCCTGAAAGGAGAGCAAAGGCAGGCAGAGGAGGCTGGGGGAAGCTAAATGTTAAAGGGGGTGGTTGAGGGCTAGATTGAAACTTTGCAGGTATAAAATTGAAGGCAGCCAGCTGAACGGCCTAAGTGAAAATCGGGGTCTTATTTTTGCTTTTGACCGGCTTCAGGTCTTGCATAAAACAAAGGTAAGCAGTAGTTATCTATACCTAAATGCAACAACTACATCATAAGAAACATTCATTGATAGCTTGTCATCTATTGATTGGCGCAGAAGTCCAAATGAGGGGCAATGGGATGAACTCGGGAGCAGCCCAACACATCTAATCTCCCGAGTCTGGTCATGAGCACATCATGATGAGCTCTTGACCACAAAGACAGATCAAAAGAGAAATCATGTCAGATGCAACCATTACAGATACAAAGGATGCCCTAGTCAAAGGGCATAGTGACTTTTCCCAGTGAGGCAAAACCAAACTGATGGTGGAAATGGAGAAAAAGTTATCATCAGCCCCATTTACTGTAAGCTACAGTGGTCTGGATGACATAGTCAGTAGTCTCTAGGTTGGCTGGGGTGCTTGCCTGCCACAGGATCGCTAATAAGTACAATCCACCCCCATACTGAAAATAAAATGTGTTCTAGTGGGTAACTAGCTCCCTTTGCTACATCCCAGCTGCCCCAACCCACTTTTGCTGCTATCTGTCTGACCCTGCACATGGGTCTGTAAGACTTTGAACAAAGTGATGAAAGAATGTTCAATACAGTACAGGTTAATCAAGTCACTAAAATCACAAAAATAATACTGTACAAATTATTGACACCTGACAACCATTTTATCAAAAATATAAAATTTGTCATGCAGGATCCAAACAAAGGCCTCTATGATATTATTTTATTACACATTTCTCTAAAACTGTTTACTCTTTAATTTATTTGTCTTGCTTCTTTAGTGATGTAAAACAGCAGGCAGAAGTTTGTATTAGTAAATTATTACAACTTCCAAGCTGCTTTTGAATCCCACCCCATCCATGCATAGACGCATTAGTACATCTAACCACCAAGTCATTATCAATGGATTGCACATCCAGAACACCCCACTCAAAAGTCAATATATCTTCCTATTATTTGCAATTAGACACAGTGTCACTGTTCACAATTTAATAATCTGGAAACCAGTTCATTTTGGTCAGTCAACAAAAGCTACCATGGGATTGAACTTTGTAAGATTATCTTGCAGACTAGATTAATGTGTGTAACTCTATCCTCTCCGCAGCCCACAATGAATCCATTAATTGCTATAAGATGATCATTTAAAGTTTGCAGACAGCGCTGTACGAGTGAATAGAAAAGCACTCCGTTTGAAAATAAATGGTAGTTTAATGCAGTAAGTTTAACATTCTTGCAATAAAGAGGATACATAATAAAGTTGCTAAAAAACCCTGATTGAAAAACACAAAGCTCTTAATAAAGAAAACACACAGCAGATTGTTTTCTCATCTCTAGTTAATATACAAAAAAAAGAAAATAACGCAAAGTTCAATTGATTATTAAAATACTACAAATTACAAACAATCTTTTTCTTGTATCGAGAATGTCTCTCTAGAATTTATATAGTGTTTAAATTAATAACTTTAAAAAATTTTGTTAGTCAAAATTATGTAATGTGCTATAAAATGTATAAAATAAAATGTTTTTTACATTTAAAATTTATTTGTACAATGTAATATTTCCCATTGGCAAGATATTGCATTTCAGCTGATATGAACAACATGCTGCTCAAATATTTAGTCAGATGCACCACCATTGTGATAAGAAGCAGCTTCAGTTTTAAGGGGTGAAAGGCTCCCCCACTGCACTGAGTCTTTGCAGTGCTGAAGGTGTTCTAAATTGGGAAAAGCCAAGCAGTGCCAATGTGAGGTTGTAACTCTGCATTGGCCAGGGAACTCATGTGGCGCCCCTGGGGGCCGACATGGCACCATGCGCCTGACAGCGGAAGCATGTGGCATGCGCGGGCCGTTATAGATAGAGCTGGGCGATGGGGGACCTCGCTCCGCCGCTCCCTGCCGAGCTCGCTGACGGCCTCATCCGTTTTTCCAGCCCTGCCCTAATAGATCTGCAATGCCTTCCATTCCAATTAAAAGGCCCGGACGCCCTATTTGTCAAAGGACGGAAGGGACAACGAGAAAGAGGTGCTTAGCATTAGTTTTTAGAGTAATTGCCAGCCAAAACGTTGCAAATGGAAGAGAAAGGTTAGCACTGTAAAACTGGACCGCTCTGGTGATTATGTCTGCTATTTTTTGTATTGGCTTGGTTGAACTTTTTTCTTTAAGTCAAGCTTGAAAATCGTAATGTAAATTCACAGCAGTGCCGCTACTGAGGTTTGTTTAAGTCTAATTAAAAAAACAGCACAACTCAGCTGGATAAAAAATCCTCGCAAAATGATTTGCACTCAAGGTAAAACAGTTCATGTTCCCCAGACTAACGAAAAATCTGAGGAAAATCTGCAGACATGTCCGTGGAAAACAGATGTGGGTGTGTGCGTAACTACAAAAGTGCAGATGTTACCATGCATGCACATATAAAATGTAATTTATCCTTTAAATATTAAGTCATATTACGGCATTACTCAAAGAATATAACAGCATGCAGGACTCAAAAAAGATGGATGACTACATAAGCGCAACTTAGCAATGCACACGTACGCACAGGAGCACAACAAAGTTTATTACTTTTTTTCTTTTGAGGTGTTTCTGTTCATGTCTGTGGTGGGGGGGATTTCTTTCTATGGTTTAATTCAACAATAACATTTCCGATCAGGGTCTTGGGCATCTCAAGGGCATTCCTGGTGAAATTACTGGGACTCCGCACCATTTATCATAGCCTGACATGTGTCATGTTCCAGACTCCGGTGTGTAGAGGTTACGGCTGAAGACAGCTCCTTCTTTGTTGAGCAGCCATCAAAGACAACATTGCTTATTTATTAAAAAAAGCAAGAGAGAAACAGAAAAAACTGAGCACTTAATCCTTCAAAAAATAAATGTTACTGTAAATATAGAGCTAAAAACATCCGATGAAAAAAAGAATAGTCAGCGACATGCACGTGCAAGAACAATATTTGTAGGGAAACAGCTTTTATGAATTATCCCATTCTGACACTTTCACCCGTTTCAACCTCTGCATGAATAACCCTGTTTAAGTGATGACAAACCCTTTGCCCTGCATAAAACTCTAAATACTACAGCAGTGAGCTGCCTAAAGGCTGGCATTGTGTGAAATCATGTTATTTATGTTTATTGGTATTTTTTTGTTTTTTAATATAATCATCAAGCTAAAAATTTGGTTTATATTATGCTAAAGACCTTTACTGTTGTGGAGTCTGATTCATTGCAATGATTTATTTAAAGGTCATTCACAAGTTATACCAGTGTAGTCTATTAAATGTTCTTGAGTGTTATTTAGACGCAGTAATGAGAAACAAAAAAGGTGCTTTTGTTGCAAATGTTAATACACTTTTTGCATCTCCTTCCTTATTTTTTTTCTTTTTAAAGTACTAAATGAGAAACTAAACCTTACTTGGATATACAGTCAAATATAACCCTTGTGTAGTTAGGCATAGAGGTTCGAGAACAGCCCGCCCTGCAATGCATCAATTCCCCATAACAATCCAGCCACACACCGGCTGGATAAAACAGGCTGGTTTAGGGACAGTCGACTCTAGGCCATCCTAACGCTTCATTTGGAATTTTGGCATTGTTCCCGCTCTGCAAATCTTTGCTGATGTTTTTCTTTTGGCGGTTATAAATGATAATAATTAAAGGAAAATATACAATAATTAGTCACACCAGGTTTTTCCATCTGGTAGTACCTGAAAGAT
Organism: Paramisgurnus dabryanus; assembly: GCF_030506205.2. Taxonomy (NCBI): domain Eukaryota; kingdom Metazoa; phylum Chordata; class Actinopteri; order Cypriniformes; family Cobitidae; genus Paramisgurnus; species Paramisgurnus dabryanus. The sequence goes on along the minus strand of NC_133345.1, from coordinate 22,185,482 downwards.
GCAATCAATGGATGTCTCAGCAAGCAGTTTGCAAGAGCGTCTATGTTGTATACAAGTTAAGCTATATCAACAAAATCTGTGACATAACGTTGATTATTTTCACAAACTAAAATTATAATTTGCACTTTTTATAAACAAAAATTGTTACAGTAACACACAAGAGAATTAAGCCAGAGCATTCCAGGTGGTTTAAAATAGCAATGAAATGATAGTAATTTACCTAAAGCATTTATATGAATATTCCAGGACCTTGGTGTTGCTTGTGTCATATTCTACTAGCTGAGCAACAGGAATGCATGAATGTGTAGATGTGCATAACTGACATTTACTTAATGTAAACAGCTCTTTTCTGGTGTTATGCATAAGATTTGACTTGAGTTATGTGGTCAGCACAGTAAAGTAAAGGATTATACATCACACTACATCCTAATGTCTAAAATCTAAAGGCTATGAAACAGTGTGTATTGTAATGTTTGTACATGTTTGTAATGTTTTTCAATTGTAGGTGCCTTAAAGGACAAGTTCGGTATTTTAGACTTAAAGCCCTGTTTTCAGATTGTTTATGGTCAAATAGAATGGTTTTGACTGAAATTTCGACATTTTCGGCTGCCCTGAGAATTTTCGCGTGTTTGTGTTTCAGCTCAGACCTCTACAATGGGTTTATAGGTGCACTGGAACAATCCTTCCTAAAATGCATTAAACTTTCGTTTACAAAGACGTGAAACTCACCGAGTGGTCAGGGGTGTTCACTGATATGCTCACACAAAAATCGCTGCAAAAGATGCTTTCCAACAGCTGTTTTAGCATTCGTTGTTAACTTGTGGACCTATTTCCCCAAACGCCTCACACCCGTACATTCTTCCGCTTAGAGCTTGAATAATAAACACTCCAGCCCAGGTGGTGGCGCTAATCCGCCTTTGCCAATTGCAAGAATAGAAACAAAGTTCCCGGCGCGGAGTAATACCGTACCTCACAGGACGTCTAATACAGTCAATGGAGTTGGTAAAAACTACGATAAAACCTGTTGGAATGCGTCTTTTGGAGCGATTTTTGTGTGAGCATATCAGTGAACACCCCTGACCACTCGGTGAGTTTCACGTCTTTGTAAACGAAAGTTTAATGCATTTTAGGAAGGATTGTTCCAGTGCACCTATAAACCCATTGTAGAGGTCTGAGCTGAAACACAAACACGCGAAAATTCTCAGGGCAGCTGAAAATGTCGAAATTTCAGTCAAAACCATTCTATTTGACCATAAACAATCTGAAAACAGGGCTTTAAGTCTAAAATACCGAACTTGTCCTTTAATGTAACCATGATTTGTATTTTAATGTTGATGAATTGGTAATCAACATTATGCTATAATGTTATTAATATCGAAATGTTAAATATTGTTTTATAAAAATAATAAAAAATATATGCATATAACATATTGAACAAGTTGCAAAACAACCATAGCTCATTTCAATTACAATTTGTTTTTCACGTGTTAAGCTGCAAATGTTACAAAAGATCAGAATAGAAGAGAGACACTTTTTAAACCTATTCAGTATGTGTTTTTTGTTTTTAAGCATGCAGCTGGTGGAAGCTCAAAACTAGTAGTCACAACAGGTGACAAAATCATTGCTTTTGTCAATGGTGTCAAAGTGATCTTGATTGATCTGAGATGTCTTGTACTGTGACCAGTCACTTTCTTCATAGGATTAATGAGACCTCTCCGGTTTGTTCAATACCTTTGTCAATTAGAGACTTACAATGGTGTTACAGTAGCTCTCTGCACCACAACATACCTGAATGTTAAAATTCAGCCCTAGAGACAGAAACGTAATAGTGTCTACAGAATAAATTAAGGCTTACTTAACTCTATTGTTTCTTAATAATAGTAATTTGGTTACTAATTTCTGCCACGCATCTACAAATCGCAAGCGAAAAAAAAATCCTTTCTTCAGGCAAAAAGGCACTGCTTTCAGTAACAATCTGAGTTATGTACGAACATGCACGAGTTCACAATCCATAAGTAACAAGTACATTACAGCTGTCCACGAGTAATACGGCTCCTTTTCCAGTGCTAAGTGATTTCCATACTACCCCACCTTATAAAAAAAACGGATGTGATATGTCATTGTTTAGGAAGTACACCCGTAATTGCTGACATAGTGAAATGTAAAACACTGCCTGGAATTAGGGGGGTGGGGGGACATATAAAATTAATTAATTCCACTGGCACATTATTTATAACTTAATATGATATAGGGGCGCATTTTACAATAGCACTGTATATGCACATTTTAGAGATACTAAAAGACAGATGACTAATTATGCATAAAAGAGACCTTTTGGTGATGGAGGCATGTAAAATAAATTACAGGCTGAGCTTCTTATAAATTAGCGAACGTGGTTTTAAACATTGTTTGGAGAATTGCCATAGTCACCAAAGTGCGTCTCATATCTTTCTCTCTCCAAACAGCTCATTACATGACACAACAATCCTTTTTCAATGTGCTGAGAGCCAGATTAATATATATTAGGAATTGGTAAGGCAGCCCTTATTGTGTTAAGAAGAATAGAGAGAACTTCTCCCGGGCATTTACATGAGCATTCAAATTGGACGTCATTACAGAGAGCAACAGCTTTACAAATGCTAGACACCTCAGATTTGTTTTTGTTTTTTCTAGTGAGCATGTACAGGCAGATGAGAAAAAGATACAAAAGAACCGTATACTGACACAAAACTGTAAATAGGGTTAAAATCTATAAAAATGTCTATAAAATGTCAATAATGACAAATAATACATGTGAGACGGTACAGAGGCTCAAAAACGGTTTCATATTCCCTGTCAATCACTGGCCATCATATGGCATACTGTCCTGTGACTAAATAAAGTCAGATGAAAATCTGAAAGTGTATATGCGTTTAAAAAAAAATGTTTTTTTATGTGGATTTATGCATTTGAAATTACATGTGTGTTTTGAATGAATTCGCAGTATGTGCATGTGTGTGTGTGTGTGTGTGTGTGTGTGTGTGTTTAAGGGCTGTGTGTCCTGCAATGCCTGTTCATGATTGAAAGATTGCTTGGGCTCAGGCTTAGAGGGATTTAAGCTTCTTGAGATCCGTTCTTAAAATGCTGGCAGTTTCTTTTTGTATATCTCTTTTCCTTTTCTCTTTTCTAGCCGCAGCTTATGTGTACTTTAATCTCAAGTACAAGAAGTGGCTTTGGTAAGAAAGCAAACGCTTCACAAAAGAATAACTAAAAAAGAAAAGACAAAAACAACAGTGTCGGCTCTGACAGAGACTTGACTGTAATTTTTCTAACAGTTTGTTTAGATATGATTTGTGTTTGGATATCAGCTCTTTTCAACAAATACACTTACGTGTATATACACGTGTAATGTATAGAAATGTACATAAATGTATTGTATAAATTGTTTAAATATTTAAACAAAATAATGTATATATTTGCATTTCATGGTATTATAGTACATGTATAGCATTATTTGGGAAGGAAAACACTATTTTATTGTTATAGTTATTGCATTGCTTTATTTTACAAATGTAATAAATACAAATATTTATTAAATATATGTATAATAGGGTCAGCATTGGATTTCAAATGCACTAATTTTTAAAGTCTATCTAAACAACTTCTAAACACATGATGGGATAGTGGTTGCCTTGCCTTCTGTAAACAGAAGTTGTCATTCCTAACAGTGCCATGTGTCTTCAGTGCCCTCTGCAGGCAAAAAGCAAGTAGTTGTATCCCCTTATATAGCACAATAAAGCACTGACTGACATTCCCAAAAAAAAAAAATATTAAAAAATATAAGACAAAGATTTAAAATTAAAAATGCATAGTGTCAAACATTTTAATGTCAAACATCAAGTTATAGCAAAATAAAATGAGAAAGGGAGTGAAGAATTCAGCACCCCTGCAAGAGGACATTCTGCCATTTTATATTTTTGGAGAACTAATGAGACAACAACGAGATCTGGTCGCTGTTTACCTCCTGCTGCCCTCACCTTTGCTACTAAACCATCTAACAACACATTATAAGCTGTAAACCCAGTGACCCACACGTTATGATGAGTGACTCCGTATCTCACAAGCTCGTTGGTAAGTCTAAGCAAAACCTATCGGCTCCTCAAGCCTGTTGTTTTTTTTTTTACTCCTCCGTTCTTCATCGCTTGATGTGGATTTCTGTATTCTCGTAATAGCCTTGACCTTCACCTGTGATTCTTTCTAAGCAACTGTGTGCCGCCATTGGAAGAGCCGATAATGGCATTGTAAACAACGGTGACACTCTGACATTAGGTCACCGATAACTTAACCTCACCATCTGACCCTGCAGCTTCACAAATGACCTGATGCCGGGTCTAAATTTTTATTTGTACAATTACGCATGCAGCTTTTTGCGACATTAAAGAAAGGATCGCTTAGAAAGGAATTAATGACATGAAAGCGAGATGCACATAACTGAACAATGTGATAGAGAGCAGTGTGTGTAAATATAGATATATAAAAATATAAAGTCTTCAGGCTGCTGGCCAGCACTTAATGAACAGCAACAGCTCTGTTTGTTGTTGAAGACTCTAATATGGTAGATAGAACTTTGTCAAATGTGGGCTTGAGAAGGTCAAAGAGGTCATTCGCACCGGATTCACACCTCTCCTCTGGCACATCACTCAAAACAGATTGGGATGCCAATCATGCACACAGCTGGCGTCATTGTGCTACTGCGGTGTGACATATCTCTCTTCCACACTCACACATATAGTTGGCTACTCAAGTTGCCATAGTAACTAATATCTAAGTGTAGTCGTACTCATGTCCTGTCATCATGTGAGCTATCACCTGTTGAGTCTGCCATTGTTTGACTTTGGCAAACACTATTAAGCAATAGCGTTTATTCAGTTCAATTACGATGAGGTGAATGACTAGTAATTGCTACGTAATGGAAAACAGCTGTGTTTCCTATATACTCTGTGTAAACTGTGTAGACAGACAAACAGACAGATATGAGTTTGGGGGAAGACAAATCACTGTACATTGATGAGGGCTATTTTAAATTCCAGTACTTTATGTTAGCACATCTGGAGAGATCTGCCGCTTTAAGAGGTTGTAAAGGGAGAATCGCAAATCAGCATCCAATCAGACGAAGCAGATGTTGTCACTTTTAATGACATCATAGATTACCCAAGAGTTTAGTTGAATGCGGTCTTTGCTGGATTTATGAGGCTAGCCGTGACTTAAGAGGCTCAGTATCTGAGTCCTGGCTTGTTGCTCTCCATAGTCCCCGCACTTAAAAATCTCCTTTATCAATTGTTTTTCAGTGACATGGCCTTCACCATCCTTTCCTTTATGCTCTGTTGTTTCCGTGTGCTGTACTCCATTCTTCCTATGGAAGACTATGGCCCTTTCACGTCGCCAAAACCTGCATACCGGCGTTAATGACATTACTGTGCTATCAGCTCGGAGTGGAGGTCACCGATGTGTCATTAATAGGAATTTCCCCATCTATTATAGCTGCTCCATTAGGCACAATTTTGCATACATCTACTCCTCCTATTCAAACCAGCCTGATAACACGGAAAATGATGTCATTCTTTGTAACATGCTACTATTCACTCATCGTATTCACTCATCGTCCATTTTCTAAGATTTATCCTTGAAGCATTAATCCATTCACTTGGTCTAGTGGTCTATTAGACATTGTGATGAAAAATGACTGTAAAGAAAAGTTAACAAATCAATTTGTGTAAGAAAGTTTGAATCCCTTTTTAAAAATACTTACAGACAGAATGAAAAACTGTATGCTGCAAATAACTAATGTGTACTCTGAAATATTTCTCTTTACAAATATTTTTTTTTTAGGGCTCTAGACTATGATCAAATGGTCGCATTTTGGGACCCTTTTTTTGTAGGTGCGACTAAATTTTTTAAGCAGTCGCGCTCGTAGGTCTGTCACGATTGCTACATTTCATAAATCGGTTACTCCCAGCAACTGTAACTGTACATTCGCATTATAAGCAACTTAGCCACTGTGTTTCGCTCATCTCTTTCAATTAGGTCGTTAGGAGGTGTTTCTAAATCTGGTTGTCATACACAAAAGAGTACCATTCACTCCAGTAACTGACCAGAGACGAATGACCTGAACTTCACTGTTTTTTTGCTTTTTCACCAGCCGGCAATGGTCACTGTCACCAGAAGTCGCCAAGCTTCCATTGAAATATATCAGATTGCTTCGCTCTGCTACTGCTAGTCGCTGATAGACTAAGTGCATCTTAAAAGAAAACACCACCGTTTTTCAATATTTTACAATATTCTGACCTCAATTTAGAAGAATTAATACATACCTATCTTTTTTCAATGCGTGCACTTAATCTTTGTACGGTGCGTTTTGAATGTGTTAGCATTTAGCCTAGCCCCATTCATTCCTTAGGATCCAAACAGGGATGAATTTAGAAGCCACTAAACACTTCCATGCTTTCCCTATTTAAAGACTGTTACACAAGTAGTTACACAAGTAAGTATGGTGGCACAAAACAAAACATGGTGATTTTTTTTAAAGTTTGAGCGAGATGGGGAGTAGTCAGGAGTGATGAGGTTACTGCGCACCGAGGTCGAAGTGCTGCAAACTAAGTGCTCTTCCGCCATACAATATAGTTCTCATTTTTATTCAATAAAAATAATCGCCACGTTTTATTGTGTGTCACCATACTTACTAGTGTAACTACTCATGAAATTGGAAACTAGTCTTTAAATTGGGAAAACATGGAAATGTTTGGTGGCTTCTAAATTCATCTCTGTTTGGATCCTAAGAAATGAATGGGGCTAGGCTAAATGCTAACACATTCAGAACGTGCTGTACAAAGATTAAGTGCACGCATTGAAAAACGATAGGCATGTATTAATTTGTATAAATTGAGGTAAGAACACAGTAAAATATAAAAAAAGGTGGTGTTTTCCTTTAAAGCGCGACGTGGCTGTGTGAGGCGAGCGCTGTACAGAATGCTTGCGAAAATTTGAGTGGTCAAGATGAACACGGTATAAAATAAGACAATAACGAAAAGTATTGCGTGTTCAAACTTTTAACGAAACTATAAAGCTCCACACTGAGAGTACAAAGCATATAAAGCTTCATATGACATGAAACACAGCCCCGTTTGCCGCAAAGAAGATTCTGCAGGCTAAGTTAAGCGAGGAAGCTATTGCTTAAAGCGAGTTGCCATTCACTAAGTTCAAGTCCCATATACTTTTTCTCATACAAGCGTAAGCAACGACACCACGTGAGCTCAATTTATCGGGTTTATTGCGGATACAATGAAAAGCAAGACCTAATAAATACATTTATGCATTAAACATGTTTGGATGCAGTGTTTCTTACTTTCTTGCCCCAACTCACAACTCACATCCTGTACAACACAAGTGCCCTGTCTAGAGCCCTGTCCTTACTTAAGATATTTTCTCAACCAGACTATTTTTGTGGAATTATATCAAGGCCAAAGCCTTAGCTCATTTCCACTGGTATCTGACAGGAGCTGCCAGCATCCTTGTTCCCCTGCAGGGTCCACAGTTATCCAACCAAAGAAAGGTCCTCTAATCTGAGAGGGCCTTGACCTCTGTACATGATCTTTGTCAATGACAACTCAGAAATGTGTTTTTTAAAGACATTGATTGTAATTGGTTCTTCTGGTATGTGTGCTATTCTTTTCACCAGGCAAACCGAGTCCCTGGAGCTGTGTCGTGTCATTTAAGCCCTTATGTACAGCCACAGTGTACATATATTCCATCTGAACTAATACCTACATGTGTACGCACACGTATAAGCTGACAAACGTGCACGTCATCTCACTTTCATCCAGATTATATAGGTTCAGCAAGTCAGGTGGAAATAACCTGGCTCGGGCGTGGCGCGTTTATGTTCTCCTGTCTTAAACTACGCATGTAACTCAACAGGAACATCTCCCCCCCTCCAAGCTGCATTTCCTGTGCGAGTTCCCACCGTTTGCAGTCTAATATCCTGTCCCGGATTAGACCGTCAGATCACACCAGACGGAGGATACTGGAGAGGTGTGAGATTGCTTACCCAACGTCAGTGCAGTAAATCACAGCTCGCCAACTTAAAGATCACTTGCATTAATCTCGGCCTGTCTTTAAGTATAAAATTGTTGGAGGTTACAGTCATGTACAAAAGCAGATGATTGTATGTGGTCTTTAAACTGGGGCTTAGAAATAACATGTTGGTGTTAAAGAGCTAATGGAGGCACCTGCTGACAGGTACTGATGGAGATTTAGACGGTTCCTGCAATGTAGGTTGCTTCTATTAGAAGTAAGTGTAGGGTTTAGGGCTCATTACATTTGACTACATCTATCCTTGTGGCCAGGAGCTGATTCAACCATGCCCTGCATCCAACCCCCAACTTACCCTTCAAACAACCCCTGCCCTATCCTGTTCAGCTGTCCCAAGGGTTAATTCCTTGTCCTGGAGCTAAAACAACAGGATCACAGCCACGGTGCTAATACTCAATAGACACTGACCTACTTTGCAGGATTTGTGTTGGGAGAAAATCCCTGATCCACTGCCCTAATGCCAGCAATGAAAGCGATCTAATGGTCCTAACTGCTCTGTTTAATCTGAAATCATGCTCATGTTATTAATTTCCCATTATGTGACTGCAACTCTACTGGGGAAATAAGAGAGTCATCCTTTCTTTCTCTCTTATTTCTCCATTTTGATGACCTCTTCATGCAAACGTGCATTCTTAAACCATCTGCCACTCACATCTCTTATTTGTTTGCTTGTGCAGGTGAATTGATACTGCCCATGGTTTAGACTCTGTCACCATTCACCTACAGGTTAACTTTACCATGTTATGTTATTTATAGTTATATTTATGTTATATGTTATACAGTATGTACTGTGTGACCAGTAAATGATAAATAGAGTGTCTTTGTCAATTTCATTTTATAGCCACCAGGGGGCACTTGTTCACTCAAACAGGAATTCCGATATGCTGATGTTGTTACAGACACTAATCTTGCCTAAATAGAGTAAAGCTTGCTGACTCTTTAAAACGTGCAATTAATGTGTAGCCAATAAACACCTTATAATACACTGCCCATATAATGCAACTAAATAATTACAACGGCAAGAATATAATATTATTGTACATGCTAATACTTATGATCACTCCGTAATGCTGACACTGTCTCATTACAATAAAGAATATATATAAAGAAAAACAATACCAAACTTTTTTTTAATAGTTAACATCAGCCACCAAAATAGTTATCATTTAGGATCAGTGGTAAACATTACAGTACAGCTAATGTACTGCAACTAACAACATTCAGTCATTAAAAAAAATACAATGTTTGCCCTCATAGAAAACTGTTTTGCTTTGGACACTAGAGAAGCAGATACCTGAGGTACATATGCATAAAGCAGTGTCAACAGATGCCACAGTCTGCGTTGCCAGCATGCACAACCATGCCAGCCTCTCTCTCGCTCTCTCCCTGTTAGTACATGTTGTCCTATCAATCCATCAGAGTAATTTTGTATATGAAAGGCGAGAAATCAAATGGCTGAATAAGCAAAAAAGGAAAAAATCCTCATGAACGAAAGTCTTTGAGTGCGTATCTAATAATGCCAAGCTGACAAGCAATACATCATTTTACCCATTAGCAGTTACCGGGTAAAAGAGAAAACAAAATCTGCAGGCTGTTGACAGATCAAAAGAGCCATTTGCATCGCCTTGTGGTCTTTCCCATTCAATTTCACCAGGATCAGCCATCAGAGCTACAAATACTTAATAATGCTGTGCACGAAAAAAATAACATGTATATACACCGGCTCATTTTTACACCTGTGGCTTATTGGTTGAGGTAGCTGAACCATGCAGTGGTACACCAAACAGCCTAAACTGAATGTAGTATATGGATGAAATTACAATAAACATGGAAAACGTTCCTGAAGAAAAGAGGCTAATCATGTGTATCAATGTTAAAAATTTACTTTTACATTTTAAACATTGTCTCTTGCTACTGAATTTTAAAAAGGGGTTTAGGGCTGCATAACGATTAATCGCGATTAATCGTTTGCAGAATTAAAGTTTTTGTTTACATCATATATGTGTGTATACTGTGTATAATAATTATGCATAAATAAATACACATACATGTAGACATTTAAGGCGTATTTACATGTGTATATAAATTTTTATATTTATAAATAATTTATATTATATATAAATATTTAATCTATAAATATTTTTTTCTTAAAATTATACATGCATGTGTGTATATTTATTTATACATAATTATTATACACAGTACACACACATATATGATGTAAACAAAAACTTTTATTCTGCAAACGATTAATCACGATTAATCGTTATGCAGCCCTAAAGGGGTTTTACTTTTTTGAGGGCTTTAAGTTTTTATGTAAAAGTAAATTCTTGATAATGGCAATTACTTTTAAAATTAACATAAGCTACAAAAGTTTCTTCAAATATTTACAACATGCCAATGCTCAATGCATTTTTTATTCAAGTCTCTATGTTAAATAACATATTTCTCCACTGTTTGTTACAACTGATTTTCACATGTTTTGATGTTGTATTTTAAATTCCAGACTCTTGATTTTCTACTCAAAATCCCAGGTAGCCCTTTGTGCAGGCACTCTCCAGTTTTTGGTAGCCCAAAATGAATGCAAGTAGCCCGGATAAAATTACATGTTTAATGCGGAATATTAAGACAAAACATCTATCAAAACACAAATACAGTAACACATATAAAATAAGTTAATTACAATCATCAGTACAAATATTAGCTTCTAACTGAACTGAAATTTTTATAAACTTCAAATTTTGAATCTGAACCATCTCACCTATGGCCTGATTCACGATTTTACATTTCCTTTGGTGTGTAAGTGTGTATTAGTACACGTTAACGATATGCAAAAGGTACGATGTAAACGATGAGGCGAGTTATCGTCTCCAACATAAATCTCTTTTCCTGGATTGTAGGCAACAGTTCACTTCCTGGGATTGGTGATGCAGACAAGACCGACATTATCATAATTCCTTCTGCTTTGGACTGAGCCTGTAAGTTAACTCCTGTTAGCATTGCATTGTGAGCGAATCTTTCAAACATGTTTAAGGAGCGTCACATTTCCGGCTGACGTCAGAGGCATTCAGGCAAATCACAATGAACAGATTAGCTGGCCAATTAGGAAAACAACGCTTTTCAAAACTATGAGTTTTGTACAAATACGTGTGTTTCAGGAAGAGAGGGAAATCTGGAGCTACAAAAATGAACAGATGTGGAAAATAATGTGCTTTTTAGCACTGAAATAGATAAGAAAATGCCACTCGACATTAAGGGTATAGCACAGGGTTCCTTAATTAGTTTTCACCACAGGCCAAATTTTACCAATACAAAGCTTATAGGGCCATTGACCACAATGTTTGCTCTGCTATTCTTGTTATTTTTGATGCTGTAAGTTTTTTTAACAAGCAAAGACTCAACTGTTCCTGCTCATTTTCAACACTGGATATTCTTAAGATTTAATAATGGTTTGATGGGTCACATAACTCACAGTTTGGATAATAAAATGTTTTTTTCCAGTTATAGATTGCATCAACTTTCCGATCAATAGGGGCTTCTGTCGCTTTAAGAGCGAGTTATGCACTCACATATACTGTAACCTTTTTCACAATTCTCTTTACTGCACATGCAATCTGTATCACGTTTAAGCTTGCTGCAGAAGATTTCATTTTTTACATGAGGATAGTAATGACTGACAGGACGACGTTGGAGGAAATCTAGAAAAACAGATCTAGATTATCAATGAAAAATTAGTACTGCTGCTTTTCTGTAGAGTTTACACATTCAAACGCGGTTTAAATACCCGATGACTGAGGCTACGTTTACACGGAAACGATCTGAAGAGAAAACGCAAAAGTGGCGTTGCATTATCACTTTTTATTCCGCATTTATAATAACGTTTTGAGGGGGAAATCTGGGTGCATATGTTGACGCAAAAGTGTGAGATATTTGATGTAGTATGCACTCCAGGCAGCTAGGTGGCAATGTGAAGCACTTACACACAACACCACCAAGTCCAAGCGCCTGCGTACAACCTTCTTCCTTGTTCTCCCAGGTCTCGCCCGAAGCCGTCTGGTTTGACTCAGATGAATTGGCGCATCAACAATTTGATAGAGGTAATTATTGCACCTTCTCTGATCAGTAATACTAGCTGTGAATATTTCGTACAACTGCTGGAAAGACTATTTATAAGAGCTGTTATGGCAACTTGAAGGTCCGACATACGGAAGTAATCTGACATGTTTGTTGTTATTTTCCTGAACTGGTGCATGCCTGTGACGTAAACGCGTACGCGACGAGAGACACTGTGAGCATACTTTTGCGTTTCTACCCTTTAGACGGGAACGAGACGTTAGAGCGTTTTTAAGATTTCCACTCTAGAGGGTGGTTTCACATTTTTTATTTTTTAAGCCCCAAAAACGCAGTGGCCGTGTAAACCAAAGGCATATCTGATAAAATATTTTTAAGTTTTTACCCTCAAGCATTCTCGTGTAAACAGGGCCTGTATTACATACACCATATTTTCCTTCCTATAAGTCAAGATAGGCAGGGTGGAAATGTATTTTGGTAGCCCAACATGAAGGCACAATAGCCCCGGGACGTCGGGCTAGCGATTTTGCGAGCCCTGTAAGGACATATAAGTTAAAGGGGGGGTTCAATGGTATTTCAAGCATTCTGCACTTCGCCAGGGTTCGTACAAGTTTCAGAAAGTTTATCTCGATTACAGGCCCAACTGACGTTTCAGGGGTTTTCTATATGTATCACTTCTTTATATGGGCACTTCCCCCGGAAAACCCCGCCCACCCGTCAATCAGCGGGAGACAGCTTGCAAACATCTTATCACGCCACTCAGCTTTGTTTAATTTCAAAACTCAACAATGGCACAAAAGATGAAGTGTGTTTTTGGATGTAGGGAGAAGAAATACAGCCTTATGGAAACAATGGATATAGTTTTTTATTATCCGAGGTGGCAGCAGAGTTTTGCGTGTGTGTTCGATGCGCTGGATTTCATTGAAAAGTCCCAACCGGGTCATGAGTTGCATGCGGTAAGTAAGACTTCTGTCTTATGTTGGAAATAGTCACGTGCATATTATATAAATGACATGAACATGTAGTGAATCATAAGTTAAAACAGTGTTGTATAGGGTTGCATGACTCGTACTCGCTCCTCCTGTGGTATAACTCCTCCTTCTTCATTTTTTCGTACGTTATCGGAAAGATTCGGTAAAGCTAATCTTTCTTTTATAAATCAGATTAAACTAAAGACTCTTTGGAGATATAAAGGATGTCATACTACTCTATAGGTACTCCAGATTAACATCAAAAATGCAGAAACAGCGTGTGTTACGTGAGCTTTAATACAGACTACAAACTGGACTATAAAGATGCCATCAGTTAACCTATACCTCGACAAGCCTAGAAATAAACATTATCTAACACAATAAATGGCAGAATTTCATTATGGGGGTATTTATGCTCCATTTCTGGGGATATTAAATATAAATCTAACTCATTTCTGAATTGAAGAAAAAAAATTCTAAGCCACTTCAAAAGATATTTGTCTCAGGCACTTCAAGAAAAGAGTGTTAACTAATTTTGAAATATCTATGGTATGACTCACTTAACATGCACATAATAAAAATCTATGGTCCAGTTTTGCATGCTGTGTCAAACTGAGTCATGTTAGCTTGAGAGAGGTAGCATGAAAAGTCAAACTCATGAGTCATTAACTAGCAGAACCATACACCAAAAAAATAAGGGACACAATGACTGTCGCAGAGCTAAAGCTATAGTACAAAACATATATACCGTGTGTTTCAGAATCAATCTTATAATTTACCTCTATGCCAAAGTATATGTATAAACAGCTGTTTTGATATTTTCTAACATCATCTGATTACTTTAATAGATCAATTCATTTAATAATGCTCTCTAAAAGCTATGGGAATTGTTCAAATACCCCATACACACCGAACAGAACATGCTGTTGCATAAAACATGACCTGGTTCAAAAGTTTAAGCCAGCTGCATCCGTGACTGTCAGTAAGAGCTCTTCGATCAGGCAGCTGTACACGCACTGTTAAAGATTCATAAAACCACAAATGTGCAAAACGTACGCACAAGGACGTCACACTTATGCAAATTCAAACAGTAACGACTTTGCAGTGAAAAGACTCATAGGGTGCTATTAGGACTTTAAAGCAATTATTTTCTCCATCCAAATCAGGGTAGTCCTAAAAAGACCCCTCTAGCACAAGTTACTCCAAGGACCTATATTTAAACTTTGTACTTTTAGGTTCAAAGAGCAATGCCCTTAGAAACTTGGCACCATGAATTATTTGCAAGGGAAAAGGCATGATGCATCTTTTAACATGTGCAGTCACTTCAGAGTGCAAAGCCTACAAATGTCATGTCCTCTTAAGATCAAAAGTAATTGGTCAGGCTGCACAACAAGACACAAGGGTAACGAGGCAGTTTACCAGTGTAACAGACTCAAACGACACAGTGTGCGGGGGGCGCAATGAGCTAATAGACCCTCTACAAGAGAGGAGGCGGGCAGACGCGTCTTATTTCTCTTTAAGTATATTTCTTTTGTCTATGTACCCATATTTTATTAATGTACTCTTTATCATGAATAGCAAAATCTTTCTAACATAAGTGAAAAGGAAAATACAGTATTTAGAATATTTACATAGTCACATTGATTCACAGGTTGATACTATATATTCTTGTGTACTCTAAAATATTGATAAAAAAACCTTTTTTTTTTACTTTACTTCTTCGGAACCAAAAAAAATATTCATTACTCGTATTGCACAACACAAATTTTCATCTACTTTAAGTCCCTCCTCTTAATGTCACTCCTCCTAATCCACTATAGCAGTTCACAGCAAAATCACAATTTGCTAATGAAAAAGGATATAAAATACATCAATAAAAACTGTGCTTGTCCAGTGATTTTTAAAGAAAGAGGCATTGCACACAATGAGGTCTGAAAACGGTGTAAGAGAGAGAAAGAAAAACAACGATCGTTCCTAAGGTGTTGGGAGTTGTGTAAGTCAGTGTTCTAGGTCAGGCCAGGGTGCATCTGGAGACCGCAGAACAGACGAGGTGGATGAGGCAGGTGAGCGCAAATGTCTGGTAAGAAGAAAGAAAGAGGAGGGGTTGGGGAAGAAAGGGCAGTTGGTGTCAGTGGATGCATGGTGATGTCTTTCTCTACCCTGGAAGGAGGTTATCTAGAGTAGAGCAGGTGTTGGCCTCTCAGTGTCCATAGCCAGCAGCGCTTTACACTGCCCTGAGACCCCAGCTGTCATTTCTGACGGGCAGCATCTCCGCACTTCTTACTTAGTACCAGAACTCACATCAGTAACGTTTCGTACTATTGGCCACAATAAGAATCACCGATTAGAATCTATCTAGACATAATAGTTTCAGTTTCAAAGTTTCAAAGCGTTTATTGTCATATGCACAAGATATAAGATATAATGTTCCTTGCACAATAAAATTCTTTCTTTGCTGTCCATACTAGAATCCCATAAGTAAAATTTATATAATAACAATTAGTAATAAATAAAGCTGCAAGCAGCGATTCCATGATGTTGCCATTGCTACATGGTGGCTCCCAGAAAACAATGCACGGTGGGCATGTGCAAATAAGTGGGTAAATATCCTTGGGGGTAGGGATGCACTGAATTCAGATTTTTTGGGTTCGGCCGAATCCACGGTTTAAGATTTGTACGAATCCGAATTCTACTCGCACCCTTACTCCATTAACACAGTAAAACACATTAAAGAAGTAAACAACGTCCACAGCAGTGTATTTTTCATTTTATTTGATTTTAACTGTAAAAAAAAAGGATAGGCAAGATTATGCCAGGATGACAAGTGGGAAAAACTATTTTGACAATTACCATAAGCCTATGCATAATGAAAGTGATGCGGTGTGATGCGCTAGTTTTTTCGAGGGGCATCCACGAAATGTGAACCGCTCCTAAGGCTCACCGAAAATTCTTTTCTTATTTCCACGTCAGCACCCGATGTGTGTAATCAACGGCCACGTGATATCGACCAGCGTAGCGCAAGCCTAGGGGTTTGTTGAAAAAAAATCTAAGATTCGGCCGAACCCGAACCCCGTCAAAAAGCCCAGCATTCGGCCGAATCCTGGATTCGGTGCATCCCTAATCCTTGGACTATTTTGATGTTGTTAAATGACCAGTTTAGGGACTCTATGTAAAACTAACCCACCACTTTAATCAAAAGGAGTGCTGTAGAGCCCTTCTGCCACAACTTTGTGTGGCTACATTGACGGTTTTGCCCATGCCTAGGGGCCAACAACTTTGACATCTGTGCCGACTACTCTCATGTGTGTGCCAATTTACAAGACTTTTTAAGTATGTTAAGCCCCATGAATCCTCTAGGAGGAATATTTAACAGTTCACCTCATGCACTTTTGCAAAATCCAAAATGGACGACTTTCTGTTTGGCAGAGCTAATGGGTGTAAGTAAAAGAAAAACACACAAGCAATTTGTTCATACTGAAAGCAGAATTCTTGTGTAATGCAGTAGAACAGCAGCCAATTAGAACATTTGATTCTGTATATTATTAAGAGTTTTCACTGTGGAAGGAGCTACAGGAATAGAAACCAATGACAAAATACCCTGTCATCTGACATAGCAAGATAAAGTGTGAAATTTCTGCACCACTGGTGGCACCAAAGAGAAGTCCAAAATAATGCCTTAAATAATTCATAAAACCAGTCCCTATTACATAGAGTTGGTCTATATATCGGTGGTGAAGCCCAATATTGTTATTTCTAGCCTATTCAAATAGCACACAATTCTAGCCTACTTGTGTGCCGCACACAAATTACAGTTTTATTGGTACTGCTAGTGAGAAAAGAATGACAGAAAACAAACTTATTCAAAGCAGGATCAAATTAGGGATGTCACGGTACCAAAAATCTAGTAGTCTGTACCAATACCACAAACAGTACACGATACGCGGTACCTAAGTCGGCACCACAGAGTGTAAAAAAAAACTATTATACTTTAAAAAAAATTATTAAAACATTTCAACATCATAGAAATCTTTTAAGAGCTTCTGTTTAGGTTGTCTGTGTTCATTTTTTTTACTTTTCTCCTGACTCTCTTGTTAATATCACTCACATTGTTGCAAGATGATAATAGTTTTTAAAAACCCTTAACATTTCAATAATTATTTAATCCTGACATTAGGCTACATGTTGCTGACGGCTGGCTAAATGGCGATGCATGGTAGCCCATTTAAAGATAGTTTATAATGTTGCAAATGCAGCATCATTGATAAATAACTGACTTACACAAAACATTAACATCTAGCATAAAGTTAGCTGGTTACATGGCATTAATGCCAGCTGCCTCAAACAAACATAATACAATTCTTTGTTTGATAGCAACAAGCTACTTTAGAAGGGATTCCCGTGTGCTCTTACGAAGCATTCTTCCTGAGGAAGAATACTGAGGCAAGATCTTGTAATGGTACAGTAACAGTATCTCTTTTACTAATATCTCATGTCACCTTCGTTATCTTTACTATATATTATTAATTATTTATACTGATTAATTGTTTGGGTAGAAGACAAATACAGTGTGTGTATATTTTTGTGTGTAACGTATGAGTAGGGCAGCTGTCAGGCTCTTGTCAGGGAAGAAGTGGGTTACAGAAGCCTACATGACCCAGACATGCTAGTCACCCCCAGGGTCAGGGGCCAATCAGGCATGCCAAGCCCTCTCTATCCACATTCACTGAACCACTGAAGGGAAACGGGATTTGTAGAGAGGTTTTTTGCAAAGGGACAGTATTAAACAAACAATAGCAATTGGATGACTTCTAATCTCACTATAAATGAACCAAAGAAGAACTCTTTTCTGATTGTATTGTGCAGGATTCATCAATCTGCATCAATCCATAAATCAATCCATAAAACAAATAATCGTTTTTTTTTTTGTTAAGTGCATGTGCATCTCTCTCTCTGTGGCAACACAGGAGACTTCAGAAATAAAGTGCATTTGATATTATTGAACTTGGACCGCTGTTGAAAGTTCTTTAGGATGTAAGCACTCAATCAACGTGTTAAAAAAGCCACATTGCGTCTCTGAGCGATACGTGCCTTATCAAAGAAGCAGAGAGAAGCTGGACCGAAATTTTAATGGGGGCTTTGACAAGAAAGACGAGAAAAACTTGAAACAGTGAAAGTGTGAGGGATACAGACTTACCTGTGCAGTAATATTAAAAATTGAGGATGCAACACAGTGAGATGCAACGTGATGCATTAAGATATCAAACTAAAATAAACTGTTGACATAATAATCGTAATCTAATCTAATCGAGACCAGTAATTATTATAATCCCTAAAAACCAAGATGAGAAGGACATTTGTGGCCACAGATGAGAAGTGTCAATTACTATTTACTTTAATGTATGCAGCACTCACTTTCACAAAGATCAATTTACTAGTCAACATATTCCAATGCACTTCACCATGACTATAGACAAGCCCACATTTTAAGTGCCAATCAAGGCCAAGCACAGCCTTGTGTGTGTTTTTGTTAGTAACAGCCTCTGCTATTTGCTGGGATTTATTTTATTTGATAGAGAGCACACACCGTTTGATATTTGAGATTAAATAAAACAAGCAAAACATTGAGAGTTAAATAAAACTTACCACAGAGGAGTTCAGGAAATTTTGTTCGTCCCTGTAGACCACATGACGCGACAGTCAGCAATTGATCGTTTTAAATCCGCCTGCAAGACGAATGCTTTTGTTATGTTTAATTTAAAGTTATATTTACATTGTGTTGTACAAGTTATAAAATTATTGCAATACACACTACATTTATCACGAGAACATATTATTAACACAAGCCTTTTTGCTCGTTTTGCTATAATAATGTTTATATATGAAATACAGTATGTATATGTAATATACAAATTATACATTTTTGGACATGCACATTACTGTATCTGTTGATTTATGCGGAGTACTCATTTGGTTTGGTGCATTTGGAGACCAAATGGATTTTTGTTGTAAACCTTTAATAAAAGAAAATATTTTAGATTTAATTTGTAATATTTATAGATTCCATCCTCTCAGATCTTTTCAAAACCTTTAAATTTATTTTGCATATTTTTTCCAAAGAATTTCCGCACAAATAGCAAAAAAGTCTACATGTTCCTTCTGGTCCATATAGATAATATTCATGAAGACTTGGAAAACGTTGACACAAATGTTTTCGGTCTAAAATATAGCTGTTTTCAGTAAAAAGTTGTAATATATTTTTAGTTTAGGTCAAATGAACTCTAGTTAAGCTTACAAATTTATCATTGTGAGGTCACATGGCAACCCACGAATGAAACAAGAATTTTCCTGCTCTGTTCTGATCCATAACAGCTCAGTCCAAATGCCCTATAGCATTGAGAATAACTTTGTTAATTACTGTGCTTGATGTTCAATTAACTATGCAATGGTGATCCCTCCCTGAGCCAGTACTGATAACAACTCTCAGTCATTTGGAATTTATGGAAATTCATTAAAAATGCCGACACCTGAGCAGATTTCCAATGAACCCCAGGGGATAAACTCATTTCCTCTCCTGTTTTCCCAGTTTTTTTCTCCTCAAAGCCAGCAGTTACATTCTAATGCTTTCACACATGCTCATTTACACAAAGGTGTGTGCAGGTATACATGGAAATTTAACCAGCAAACAATAGATGTTGCTTTCATTTTCCTGCTACAAAAATATGTCACTCCCACAATATCAAAACAATCCCTCAGTGGTTTGCTGAAGACATTTTTTGACTGAATAAATTCAGACTTTATAGAAATTTCACTTATTATCCTCAAAAATGTTCCAAAATCGTTTGTGCAAAATTTTGATGGCCACATTCAATGAGGCAATTACAAGAATTTCTGTGTATTCTGTGTGCTGCTTATATGTTTCCATGGACACGGAGGACAGACAGTTAAAAAGCAATTATTGGCTAGGCAGAGAGAAATTCACCTCTTTGTCAGGATTTCATAACAGCTGCAATAACACTGGCCTCCACGCTAATGTGAAACTCCTGAATGAATCTGCCTCATATGAAGGCGAACGTATCCTCTCTACCTCTCCGAGGACAATATATGTTCTCAGGTGCCAAATCAGGCTGTATTATATTTAGATTTTTTTATTTTCCCTATTATTGTACTAAACTTGTAAAAATTGCAGGTATGGATTTTTTGTTTATCTTATCCTGACATTATTCAATTTTACAGTACGTCCAATTGCTCAGACAAGACAACAGCTTGAGGTATATCCTTACTGATCCCATCAAATCAAATGTGTATCCAAACTGAAATAATATGAGGACGTAATCCCTCCCTCGAGGAAACTAATTTCACCACCCACCCCTCCAAAATTTTCTGATTGTCTCTTTTTTGGGTAAGCTGAGGTTCTGACCACCAATAAAGCAGTCGACTGCGTTTGCACCATTCCCCTCCTCCAGTATTTTTTAAGACCCCACCTGAACGCCGTAAATCCTACCTGAGAGTGACAGTCACATTAAAATGCCATTAAAGTGTGAAATAGGAACAAGGCATGAAGGAAGGTTTAACCCCTGAGCCGCATCTGAGTTCTCTTGGCTTATACCGTTACGACTTCCTTCCTTTTCTACTTTTTACAGGTTGCCTTTGTTCTATTTGCACCGGGCCAAAGGAAACATGTGCACATTTGGGGCGGGTCGTGTGGGGGCCGATGAAAGACGGCAGGGTTGGGCGTGAGTGCATTAAACGGGCATGTCTACCTCTGTTCTGCCATCGCTCTATTTTCTATCTGTCTGTTAGCAACTTCACCTTTTGCTCCACGCATGCATGTCTATGCAACAGGGGGATGATACCGCACCTGAGGCTCACTGTATAAACAAACCGAATTCATACCTGCCAGCATCTACGAAAGAAACCAAACAAAGGCGCTGATTTTGGGGATTTTTTTCTAGTCACTACAACAATAATAGTTAAATGACCTGCGTTTAGCCTGCAGTGTCCTGCTACATTCATTCATATTTTGATTTGAATACGTTTCAGCACCAGTGACTGTTTTACTACAGGGTCTCAAGCTGCGCTCTTTCAAGAGGGAATGACACACTGATCTAAAGCGAGACCCTGGCTTGTGTCGAGTCAATAAGACCGAAGACATTAAAACTGATGAGTGTGTACTTACACAGGTTAGGGCTCACCGAGCACATGCTGCTTGAATGCACTAAATCAATCAATACAAGTGCACAAAAACAAACAAGCCTGAATCTCATCTTTACTGCTTACAACTCTTATGACTTTTACTCAACACAAAATTGCAAATGAGAACATGTACATTGTGTTTTTACACTTGCTAATAATAATATTTATTAATAATACTTGACCGAATGTTTCATCCATGAGTTTCGCTATAACACTTTTTTTTAAATCTCTATTTTTCTACTCAGCTGCCTGACATTTTAATGTGCTCCTAGCTCAGTGGTAGAGTATTGCTATAGCAGTGCAAAAGGTCATAGGTTTGAACCTTGTAAGGCACTGTAAATCACTTTAAATGAAAGTGTCTGCCAAATGCATATGATGAAATCATTCCACATTGTTAGATCAATGTTTATAGTGAATAAAACAAACTTTTTACAGACATCTTGTTTACTTCTGTAATATTATCTGGTTCCAGAAGAAAATCCAGTTGAAACCACTGTGCTAGGACACATAACTGTAATGTTATTTTAGCTTCACTTTTAACATTTTAATGTGGTCTGAGATTAAGATAAAAGCTTTCCTGATGCTTTCTCACATTAAAGTGGAGTGAAAGCGGCTATCAAACCATTTAAATACCCCTTTCCCACTTCAACCACCCAACTGCGAAGTTACAGTACAGTCTGGTCATGCGTGTGTGTCTATAGGGGGACATAAGAATTCTTTCCTAATTAATTCCTCTGCCCTACGTAACCCTCACACTATTCGTAATCCAGAAGGGAACATCTTTATTGATCTTGGGAATGCTTGAGTAAACTCCCAATGCTTATCTCAGCATAAAAAGCATCTCTTGTGACGAGCCCCAAATTAATTAGATGACAATCACTGTTAACAATGCACTGCCGACATCACAAAATTTGCACTGGCGCTGGCAGTGATAAATTTCAGCTGCTCGGACAGGGACAATTCACAGCCTTGAATTAACTCTTTCTATATGAGCAGAAATTTCAAAGCAGCTCTGCAGATATATTGTTAAGTGTAAGTGAGATACACAATCATGTGCATACAGAATCTGTCAAACCATTGCTTGAGCTGCTATTAAAGTTTGCTCAGCTGTAGATGGTGGGGTAAAGCCTGGTTATATTATTATTATAGCAAGCTGAAAATATTGATTTTGTGAACAATGATATTTGTCTGCTACAGTATATCATAAAACAAGGGACAGTTTATTGTAATTCTCAGCCATTCACTAATACTTCCACAAGAGGGCAGTGGACATGACTTTCTACAATATGTACATGATTTCTAAAAAAAACAATATATACAAAAAAATACGCTTGTGCCTGTTTATAAAAGATTACTACAAAATGTAACTAAATATGAAAAAAACACAAAATACTTTACGTGTAAACATTAATTTTTCACTTATATTTAGATATGCAGCTGTGCAGCTGCACTACTTCTTGAACTTCAGCCAGCTCCTTGTTTCCTGTCTTCCATTTTTGGACAAACTGATTAATCCAGGTGTGTATGATTATTGTTGTTGTGACTACTGAGGTCAGGCACACCTGGATTAATCAGTTTGTTTGTGACTACTGAGGTCAGGCACACCTGGATTAATCAGTTTGTCCAATAATGGCAGACAGGAAACAAGGAGCTGGCTGAAGTTCAGGAAGTAGTGCAGCCGGGCATAAAGCCTATTGCTTGTAAAAACACTGTACGGCTGTTATTGTCCTGTCTTTTAACTATTTTAATTTTTTATTTCTACTCTATTTGAATAACAAAACAATGATCCGCTTACAAAGTTGTGTAGAATCAAAGCTTTCTGTTTGGGAATTACTTTTGTGACAAATAATGAAGTTTTAAATATTTAAATTTGTCATTTTATTATTGTTGAACCCCTTTAACCTAGACATAGAAGAAAAAGCTCAGAATTAGCTCCATTAAAGGCATGCTTAGTAAATATAATACATAATAATATCAATTGTTGACATGACATAACATAAAGAGATGATGTGCCAGACAGAGATTACTTTGTCTGTCATAAACATCTCCTAACACTTACTATTTATAAACTAAAGGCGAATGTGGACACGCATAAGAGACATTTTGGCAAAACCTTTCCCTTATAAGTGTCACAAGTGAGTCATATATTCTGACCACACATTACAAATTTTCAGTCTCCAACGGCTTAACACGCCATCTTTTCAAAAACAACACAAAAAAATTGTCGAGCCACGGTACAGTATTTTTTTGGAAGGGGAGCATAGGTGAAGGCCAGGGGCTAATGGCAATGAGGGATTTGTCAGTCATCCTAACATTTAATAATCCCTGGCTCTCCATTTTCTGCTGTTTGTTTATATTAACCTCTGGCTGAACCCACTTTAGAGGCAGCCTCTGTGCCAGAAAGTTCACTGAACATTCAGCATGGAAGCGGAGAACATGTCATCTCGAATCTATTAGCCCACAGGGGAGACTGCAGCAGTCCACACACCACACACGAACAACTTACACACACTCAAGGTAAGTTGCAAACACTCACATTTTCTGTACTGATGGCGCCTGTAACAGAGATTATTGCATGCAACGACCTGATTCTGACCTCGCTGTTTTGCTCTTGCCGAATAATCCTATCTCACTGTTACTGCCTTCTGCCACATTCAGCACAGTTTTCTGTGGCACCTACCTGTACGAGTTTAAAGGATTACTCAATTTTCTTAAAAAAAATCCAGATATTTTATAGATTCAGAGAATATTTTTTTTTTTTAAGAAAAACATTTCAGAATTTTCTCAAATTAATAGACTTTATTATACCCAAACAGTTTACAGTTTAAATGCAGTGTAAAATTTCAACGCAACTTCAAAGGGCTCTAAACAATCCCAACCGAGGCATACGGGTCTTATGTAGCAAAACGATTGTAATTTTTGTCAAGAAATAAATGTGATGCTCCAGCACGACCTTACGTATTGCGTCATTACGTCAAACGGTCACACATGATCTATATAAAACTACCGCCCCAGTGTTTACAAGCATGGAGAAAGAGGACCGTTCCGACGTTGTTGTATGTGAAATAGAGGTGCACCGATATATAGCCCGATAATGCTTGCTATGCTTCTCAATGAATTACGTTAAAAAGCAGCTACATCCAAAACACAGAGGGCGCTCTAGGGCAGAAACTCAATATGTGCTGTAGACGAAAAACCATTACACACGCACATATGACACGCAGCTCCAGGAAATGGCTTAAGAATATATTTATATTGCTGTTCTTCAAACCTTTTCAGGTATTTTAATGATAATAAAGAATATGTATAATGATTATGTTTGACGAGTGTTACTTTTTCAAATGCATGTTATAAACAACTCAAATTAACAGTGATTTCAGATCGTTAAGGACTTAGGGTTTGTGTACACCAAAACTTTTACGCCCGTGGCCGGCGCATGTTTTCAATTGTTTCCAATGGAAGCTCTGCGTTTTTCAAATAAGCCAGCAGCTAGCGGTTTTCTTCCACGCTGCAAACCGGCACCCAGCAGTTATTCCGCGCTCAACACTGAGCACCGAGAGTTGAAAAATGTTCAACTTTGGATGAAAAGCTCCGCTCGTTAATGTCAGTCCTCACGCGGCCGTCCAATCACAGTGGAGGTGGGGCGGGACAAGTATCACAGCAACCAACCGCTCACAGCTGACGTATCAGAGCTACCAAAGCACTTAGCTGAAGAAAGCTGGCACTCAGCTGAAAAACAGCTGGCATTCGGCGTTGTCCAGGCGTTTTCAGCCGCGTTTAAATATTTTGGTGTGTCCAGCCCCTTACTGATCAAAAAATATGAAATTGAAGTAGCATGTGAATAATATCGGCTGTGCTAATCAGTAGGGGTGGGAATCGCTTGGACCCTCATGAATCGATTCAGAATCGATTCTTAGGATCCCGATTCGATTCAGAATCGATTCTTGACGTACTAATTTGCATATCTGTGACGTCATTACGTCGCATTTGCTTTCAAAGCAAGGTTAATGTTTGCGCTTTTGCTAGTCTCTGAACTGTCATATACTGTACTTTAATGCAACTAGGGATAAATAATGTCATTCTTATATACATACATGTGTTGTTTCTGTTGTAAGACATTAAAACCAGTAAAAATATTAATTTAACGTGACATATTAATTCTATATGTTAACCGGCATTAACTTCCACGAACGTTAAGCGTCTAATCATCATCATTATACACAGTGATTGGCAGTATTTCTGTATTTATATAATGCAGCGCACCCAGCGACTGAATAACAAACTATGTGCATATTTTTACAGAAGTATATTCATGTTATATCAAAACAGTCTGCGGATGGTTTAGGGCAGGGTTGTACAATACGTCGATCGCAAAGGCAATGCCGGTAGATCGCACAACTGCTGCTCTACGCGCAAAATTGTCATTATGGTCTTTTGGAGTAATTGTGAAACATGCAGGTCTTTTTGAGTTGCTGCGCCTTTCTTCTCAAATGTGTTTTGCCATGCCACTGCAGCTCAGTCGTCTTTAACTTCCAAAATTCACATGGATGCGCATTCTTGCCTCACGCAGTTCCTAATTCACACGCACGGTGTGTGTGAGCGAGCAAACGAGAGGGAGAGAGAGGCAGCGTAGCGCTGATTTGTATGCTTCTAATACTGTTAGTTTCACTAAACCGCCTCTCCGCTATTTTAAGGAGTACTCGACATGTACTCAAGGATTTTTTTTAAAACTCCTCAAAAAGAATAGAGTAATGGTGACAGCCCTAAATTCAATGTAGAGATATATGCAGTATAGTCCTACAAGCATTTAAAGTGTTCTTTCTCTTCTGCTCTTGTAAGCTCGGCTATGCGCTCTTGCAGGGCGCGCTCTCTTAAGTTGTCCGTGTGCATCACCGCTCCCCCAGTTGAGTTCCGCCTTTTGGTTCTGATAACGTGACGTTATTTTGTAAACTAACATTTAAGAATCGATTCTTGACATTTGTGAATCGATTCAGAATCGGCCCACGTCCGAATTGCGATTCATCTAAGAATCGATTTTTTTGCCCACCCCTACTAATCAGAGTACTTTTTCGGCCACGTATTATTAGTGCATATCGGCATTTATCAGTGCACCCTAATAAGAAATGAAATTAATTAAATGTCTTCGTGTCAGTTTATTGTTGAAAATTGTCCGCAAATGTGCTTTTCACATATGTTATGCGTGACTTATCGACGTGCTTACACAATTGACCTTTCGCCGGCCCCTCCCCCAAAACGGCCATTGTCCAATCACACATCACAGCAACCGTTACTATGCGAGCACGTCCGACAAACATTCACGCCCGCAGCGCTTGTGAGCGGTGCATACAATGGATAAAACAGTATGGACTGCCCCATACAATGGATAAAACAGTGTGGACTGCCCCATCCAGTTAAATGTGTCGAACATTTACGAAGCATAAATACGTCTGCACAAAGGTAAGGCTTACAGCTAACTAGTTACAGTGTGGTCTAAATCTACTAACTAGAAGCAAGAACACAAATTGGACCAAAGTTATGATTACCATCAATATAATTGCCAGAATGTTCACCTACTCCCTAAGATAATTTAATGAGTTATTTTCCCAACATTAGTTAACATGTTAGCTAACGCTAGCTACATTAGCTGCTGTTGTGTTAGGACTTTCAGCTCCCAAACTTTATTTTTCGTCAGTTTATGACAAAGTCGAACATAGCGCCCTAACAATCAACTTTAAATAATTTGTTTTTATCTTTCATGTAGCATTTTTGGAACGGAAAACCTACCCCTTATTTTACCCCTTACAAACCCCTAAATGTTGTGCAAATTTATTATATTATACATTTTATTTATTATATTATCGGTCCTGCAACTTTTAAGCCAAAGCAGTTTCCTATTTGTGAATTCTGGTTATCACCAAAGGAAATAAAACATTATGATTCTCAAAACGGCTATCCTCTAAACAACAGAAATGTTAGTAAGCTTTGAATGGCTTTGAAACACATGTAGGTTTAGCTAGCTAACATACCCTTGTATTTGCAATAGACATTAATAGACCGTACCATATGAAAGAGAACTTACCCGGCAGTGCAAGAGCATGACTGGTCCACAAGGCTGTGCTTGTTGCATTTGAGTTACCGGTCATGTGGTTTCTAATTTTTTGCTTGAGACCGGTAAGCATTAGCCTCGATAGTAGCCTTGTCTCCTTCATTGCGTATTTTTATATTTTGAATATATCCCTCCACTGCACACTGTAACCCCTTTTGCCTCGATGTGGAGGAAATCGCGGAGGTATTGCTCCAAAAAAGGTCACTGACACGCACGGGTATATCGCCAGTGTTTCCCATAGATCTGAAATTTACTTGTGGTGGTAGCTGGTGAAAAGGGCAATCATTATCAACCGACAAAAAATGGTATACTCTACATGTGACAAAGAACTAATAATGTGTGACACAACACAATACTTTGATTTATTAAACATTAATATTAATTTCACATTATAGTTCATTAATCTAACCACCACCCCAAACTTTCTTTGCCATAAACAAAGCTGACACTGTTTGTCAAAGCACCACGAAAACACTTGATGTTTTTGCACTGATATATGAAGTAATTTGATGACCCCTTTTATCAAACTCAATATATACTATGTATATAGCCTATTAATTGACAGTGCAGGTCTATAGATTATAAATGTGACTGATGTTATAATGGTAATAATTTCTAGATAGGCACTTTTACTGCTTCTGCTTTCTATTTCTCTTTTGCCGATTAAAAAAAGCTTAATCCACTAATTATTTCAGATTTAAAAGTCTACTTGCTGTCCCGATGACAGACTTTACATTACAGCTTTGCGTTTTTTATATCCTGAGTCAGCAGCTTTGCTCGTTCAGTATAAGCACTGCTTTTTGCTACAATCTTTGTGCAAACTGTTTAGATTTTAGTAAAGATATGGTCTATTAATAATAAGATTATAAAAAAATGGGATAAAGAAAATGAGG
Organism: Paramisgurnus dabryanus; assembly: GCF_030506205.2. Lineage (NCBI taxonomy): Eukaryota > Metazoa > Chordata > Actinopteri > Cypriniformes > Cobitidae > Paramisgurnus > Paramisgurnus dabryanus. Next base: position 22,157,121 of record NC_133345.1, on the reverse strand, counting down.
CGGCGCGTGGTCAGAAACAGCACTCGAGCTTTAGCGCGGTAGCGCTCGCGGCCGTTCTCTGATGGACTCGGGTTTTACACACAATATTAATCAGACTTGGGACCCGAAGTAACGAACTAGGACCGACCCGGACCCGACTCGGACCCGACTGACCATTTAAAATATAAACCTGGAACCGTACGGGTCTCGCGTCCTCAGTGAAAAAAGACCTCTAATGGTAAAACTCTGCTCAAGTTCAGAAACATGAAAGGATACTATGTGACACTGAGGTTGCTTTGCGTCGCACCCAAATTCATTGAGAAACAGAGAGCACGTGAACGGACACTCAACGGGAGAGACACAACGTGCTTGCACGCAAAATGAAGCCAACTTGGATGCTATAAGCATATGCGACCATTTTGATCGCAGTGTAGTTCCCTGGCTGCTCCGTATGTGCTGCAGTTGATCCAGTTTGCCGCGCTGGATGATTAGTTTATGACGCGTACATCATCTTCACGGTCACCCGACCCCACCTCTCTCTTTCTCTTTCTCTCTCTCTCTCTCAACAAAACACGGGTCATCCAGTCGAGTTCAGAAAATACGGAAATTCGTAAAGTGATTTTTTTTTCCTGGGCGGGTCGCAATTTACCTGGGTGCAGCGCCCAAGTAGAGCCTATGTATGGGAAACACTGATCGCTTTCCGTCATGGCAATCTGTCGCGCTGGTCATTTGTTTGTCGGAAGTAGCAACAGTAACTAAGGGGGGCGGGGCTCGGCGAAAGGCTAATTGCGCGAGGTCGCACTGGCATGACACACGGCAGGTGCAAGGTGAGAAGTTGTGGTTTTAAAGTGCATTTCTTCTTGCCAAAAAATGACAATCGTTTTGCTAGATAAGACCCTTATGCCTCGTTTGGGATCATTTAGAGGCTTTTGAAGCTGCGATGAAACTGCAATTTTAAACTAAATTTAAACTGAAACTGTTGGGGTCCAAGAAGTCTATTAAATTGAGAAAATACCTGGAATGTTTTTCCTCGAAAAATGTAATACCTTCTCGTCTGAACAAAGACATCAACATTTTAGATGACATGTGGGTGAGTAAATTATCAGGATTTTCTTTTTTTTTAAGAAAGTGGCGTAATCCTTTAACACTCATTTCTGTTTTTCCAATGTTGTTGTCACTGATATGATCTTAAATACTAAAGATAGTAGCAGAGATGGGGTTTTGATTTACATTTAGAAACATAATGTAAATAAAGTTATCCTGCCCGTGAAAACCAGCCTAAACTTATATTTAAGATAACAATAGCATTTAAGTATGATTTTACTCTTTATTGTCAACATGATGACACAATGATTTTCTTTGACATGACTTACTAAGTCAATATTAAAGATATCTGTAGATATAACAGTTTTAGAGTGCATACGACCAAATTTATACTGATGCAGCTTAAATAATGTTGTGTACTGTAGTACCATTGGGTGGTGACAAAGAGAAGACGGTTATAAAAACAGAAATTAACATCTTTTATCAAAATATCAACTGGATGGAATCCGTATGAGTGGCCTTTACATAAACAATACATTTGTACATACAAGTTATTTTACATTTTTACCTCCATCTCTATTGATAAGTATTTTTATACAAACCATTAATTCAGCTGTTGACTTGTAACATAGTAACTTATGGCTTTATGTTGACTTTGCTCGCGTTTGAATGTATGTACATTGTACACTGACAAATATTTTCCTTGTGTGTATTTTTAGGTAGGAAGTTTTGATTTGTGATTAAACTAGTTCAAAAGGTGATGAACATCAGTTAAAACAGTCTTTAGCATTGTTGTGTAAGTGAAAATACAAAAATTGCAACGAAATTAAAACTATAGAAATATGATTAAAAGGATTACTAACCTTCCATCGGTTCATAATCTTAAAAGAACTATAACAGCTTTTCACTTTCCTATAGAAATACGACGATGTTTTATGGCGGTTGGCAAGGTTGCAGAAATTAACCGAGCTGACTGACTTGCTGCAGAGCGCGCGAACATGATGGCACGTGGCGCAGGTCCTTGTACCTTTTGATAGATCGATGCCTGAAAAAAATACTTTGTTTGACTTACATCTTGTTCATTGTCCTTTCCAATAAAACAGAGGAATCAAATTCGGAAGAGAAGTCACGGTGCCATGACGACGTTTCAGTGTGACGTTGATGAATAGTTGAGTTGCGAGTCACTCAACCGGATCATTCAGTCCGATTTGAGAACTTGTTTGTTGCAAATCTAAGCATCACCAGTTGAAGGATCATATTTTTACGTGTTTAATGATTGAGTGACGTGTGAATCAGTCAAACGAACTGTTAAAACTGGTTCACTAAAAAAAAAAAAAAAAAAAAAAAAAAAAAACTGGTTCACTAGGATTTGAGCTGATTCAGCAGAACCAATTCACCGACAAGAACCAGTTAAAAAGAATCGTTCACGAATCGGATGTAAACAGCGCGTGCCAGGCGACGCATTGAGGTTTGCTATTTCATTGATACAATTGCGTCTGGGATTTTTTAGTAAAAAAAAAAAAAAAAACTACTGTATGTTGATATGTAAAGTTGCGCTGTTGCGATTTAATTTTAGATTAGCTGGTAACAGCAGTTTCAACATCAGAGTTACAAGCAATACAGGCCATTATAACGATTATACACCATTATTAATACAATGCGCTTTAATTCAACTTTGAAACAAAGATGGAAAAAATATTGAAAACATTGGCTGTGGTTTTTAACATCGAGCAAAAGATTTGTTACTCTTCTGGTGATGTTGTGGTGGCTGCCTGGACATGTTTTAATTCAGCTATCAGCATCCACCAAGGTTGAAGCCATTGAAGTTTTAGTCGAGGGATGTGCTCAGGTGTGTTGGCCTGATAAAATGTCCCAATGTTCACAACAGAGAAATCTTCTCTCCTTATCCAAGACACTTGCAGCAGCTACAGGTAGGCCAGGCCCAGTGCATCAAGATTACACTGAACATCTTTTTCTTAAAGTCACAGTTCATGAATATCTTTGATGATTTAAGTGTGGTGGTGTTTTGCTTTTTAAACTAATAATGTGATGTATATTTGATGTAATTATCTGATTAGTACCCAAGACCTCTTCCTTGATTGTGGCACCCTTGAGTTCCCTTTTAAACTGGAGTTACCACAGTGTTTGTTTTCTGTATTTTTGATATCAAGGACTTGAGACATATTATCATGGATTTATTGTCACGGTAAATTGTTTCAGATTATTTAATGTATGTGCAGTACAGAATATACAACAGTAAAATTGTATTTATATTGTGTGATCTTAGTTAACCAAAAAATCTAAGTTCTGTCATTGATTTAAACTCAGTAACCAGGTCAGTTTCACTAGTTCACCTGTGCATTCAATCTATTGAATGATAGTAAAATGAACTTTGGCTTGCTGTCCTCAGAGGGAGCTCGAACCCGAGACTCGGCTCGAGCCCCAAGTTCAGAACCCCCCCATTGTAACACTGAGCAGATAGAGAAAAGGGCAAGATAAAGGAGGAGAATTGGGGAGGAGGAGGGATGCCGGATGAATCGTCAATGTGAGGCGTGGAGATTAACTCGCTTAAATAGGCTCTCGAGAAGATTGACAGGACTGAATGTTTTAGGCTCCTCCCGAACCTACGTTTAGAACTTCATTTATTTTATTAAAGGGGACATATCATGAAAATCTTCCATGTTTAAGTGCTGAAATTGGGTCCCCAGTGCTTCTATCAACCTAGAAAATGTGTAAACTGGGTCACTGAAACTTGGCTCCCCATGTGATGTCAGAACCGCATAATACTGCCTCTTAAGCTGCACTATCCAACCACAGCATTACCATTTAGTGCAGAGATCATTTGCATTTAAAAGGACACACCCAAAATGGCACATTTTTGCTCACATCTACAAAGTGGCAATTTTAATATGCTATAATAAATTATCAATATATTTTGAGCTAAAACTTCACATACGTACTCTGGGGACAACAAAGCTTTATTTGACATCTTAAAAAAGTCTTGTGAGCAAGTGAGTCCCGGGCCCATATGCAAAAAAAATTACGGGCCCCCTTAAGCCAATGCCCCCCCCCCCCCAACCTTGCCCGTTGGCACTGTTGACTGTGGCGCGCAGGTCTGTTAACAACATATACTTTTAATAAGGTAGTCAAATATTTTTACTTTACTTTTTTACTTTAAAGGGTAGATTTAAATAAAGAAAAACAAAATGTTTTGGGTAGTTGTTGACTCACTTCTCCGTCTTCTCTTTTCTTTTTGAGGCCCCACTTTTATGTTTATATTTGTCCATCCTTAATTTTTATGTAGATAGCCGCTATAGTAACCTCTCACACTAGGGATGTTCATATCAGTTAATTTTCCCGACTAAAAACCGCAGCTTATGAACCGAACATTAACCGTTAACTTATAAGATTTTAATATTAAGTTGTCATAGAGAATACAGTTGACGGTTGTCTGTGAACTAGTAAAAACAAAACATTTCATTTAAACGTGCAAACAGCAGCGACAGATCTACAACAGAACCAGGATTCATACATTATCAGATATTCACGCAACATTACCTTATCAAATGGCGCTTTTCCATTGCATAGTACCCCACGGTTTAGTTTAGTTTGGGTCGGGTCAGCTTACTTTTGGGAGCTTTTCCATTGGGTGCAGTACGTAGTACCCGATACTTTTTTTCGTACCACCTCGGTTGGGGTTCCAAGCAACCCGAGCTGAAACCAAACGTGACGCGAAAACACTGTAGATCACTGATTGGTCTGAGAGAAGCGTCACGTCATCGCTATAATGTAAATATTAGCTTTAGCTTCCTGCTAGCTTGCGCTGTCTCAAGCAAACATGTTGTTATCTGTGTTCTGCTATAAGTTTCCAAACACCCTTTTAGCGATGAAAAACATCCGCAGGTTGAGAATCCGGGACACCATAACAGTTTTTTCCAGACTTGCAGTTTGTGGCGGCACATTCGCGACGTGCACGTCCGCATTATATATGCTTAAATGCAACTTGAATGAGGCTCAGCGGAGCGCCGTCGACTGACGCCACGGGTCGGGTGTTTGAACAGAAACTGTCATGTGAGACAGAGGTAGTGATAAACGCGATGTGCAAACATCTATTTGTGGTGGCCAATTTTAATTTTGTGGCAGACTGAGAAATAAATGAATGTATGGGAATGTACAACAACGCTCTCACGTGTATGATGTCACAGCAGTAGGCAGCGTAAATATAACGACACGCCTATAATCCCTCCTACTCCGAAGTGATACTAAACTCGATGGAAAAGCTAACCACGCCAAAGTGAGGTGAGCTGACCCGACCCAAACTAAACTAAACCGTGGGGTACTATGCAATGGAAAAGCGCCAAAAGAGCATGCGATCATTCCAGAGGATTAATATCCAAAAAGGGCAGATTGTCTCTTTTTGATCTACCACAGTGGTCATTTCTAAAGCAGGACGCTTTTCAAAAAGTTTAGCTTTTGTGTCGTCTTTCTCCGTTTGTGCAAAAAGAGAGATGTTTATGGTCAGGAGCAGAGGCCATCAGCGAAGGTCTGTCTGGATGTGCGCGAGACGGATTGACCACGTCATCTTGCGCGGACACGCGTGCGTCTCCGTTCAGCTTCCAAACACGCATACAAATGATTTCTCATACAAATGATTACTTTATCAGACCGTCAGGGCAGCAATAATTTGTGTCATTTACAGGACATTCACAAATTAAAGATAGAAAAGTGGCGAAATGTCTGTCGGCTCATGAAGACACGCACTGTGCGTTAACAAATATTTTTTTCTTTTAACTGATAATGTTAATCGGTCAAACATTCTTACCTTCGGTTAACAGTTAAACGGTCAATGTGAACATCCCTATCTCACACTGTGTTTTCTTTTTTTTTGGCGCGGAGATGCATGATGTAAAAAAATGATGGCGTAATAGTCTAAGGCAGCCGCGGAGTCCAAAAAAATAATAAACGCAAACAAGAAAGGACAGAGAAATTTGACATTACGGTGAAATAAGAAATCACTACACATGATATGTATACAAAAATATATTTATTGCCGCCACAAATACAAATGTAAAAAATAAAATTTTTAAAGCTGGGGCGGGCCCAAGGCCGGGCCCCCTATTGGCCCAGGCCCATTTGCACGTGCATACCCTGCATGCCCAGACGCTACGCCACTGGAAATGTCCCCTCTAACTTTCGTTCGTAGCTATTTTGAGAACTACATTTAAACAATTCTTTTGATTCACAACCACTTTTTGTTCTTTGATGCTTTTGCATCATTCAATACCCATTTTTTGCCATTTTATAAAAGTGCCCATTTATTGTACATTCCCCAAAAGAAGTTACTAGTTCAATCAAAGTTTAAAATTCTCTTTTTGTTTTCTATTAAAAGATGATTATAAAAAATATATCTCTTCATCTGGGTTTGGAACATTAGGGGTGAATAAATCATGGCAGAATTTTCATTTTTGGTAATCTTTATCTATTAACTGCATTTTTACTTTTAAAATAAACTGCTGTCTCACTCGCTCCAATTCAAGCAGATGAACTCTACGTTATGTGTTAAAGTCCCTTAGTTTCCTCTTTCATTGGAAAACATGGCTGTGTTTATTACATGGTGCAGGCAGTTCTCAAGTTGCCCCTTCATAAGAATCGGTGTGTTTCCTGACGACTTTTTATCATCAGTCACACTGATGTCAATATTCCAGCACTAATAGTGAGTATGCCAAAACCATCTTCCTTTACATTTTGTCTGACTTCAGAATTCTGAAGTAAATTGTGCCACCATTTCACATAAATAATAGTTTTTGAACAAAATTATAAGCTTATGCAGACCTTCTAGGTAGTGCAAATTTTAAACATTTTATCTTTAAGTTAAAATGTAAATGTAAAAGTATCATGCAAGAAGCAGAAATGAAAAGCAGCTTATTTTTCACACAAGCACATGGTTGAAAAGATTTTCTCATAAGCTTTTCTCATAAGGAAGGAGACTTGAATCCAGGTGCTCCGTAAGTTTTTTAATGACTTTGGCTCAGAGGCTTGATTTGGACAGATGCACCCTTTAATGGAAGAGTCAGTGTCAATGAATTTAACAGCAGCTGAAATGATACAAAGGCTGCTTTTCCGGGGTACTTGAGAGATTGTGGTTCTGGTATAAAGTCTTCAGAAATTCCTTTGTTGTAATGCAATTTTTATTTATACTTTATTTTTAATAGGCACTGAGCTCAAATAGAGGTGCTTACTGCATATCAGGCCAGTATAGATAAGAACAAGTGGTGTTTTTGTGTATATATTTTGTACACTTACATTTACAGTATGCATTGGGCAGACACTTATATCCAAAGCGACATACAGTGCCTTACAAAGTATAAAAATGTTATCAGTAATTGTGTGTGCCTTGGATGAAAGGTTTTTATTGCCATTAGAAAACATCCTCCAGACTGCTGACCCAAAGTTACATTACAGTCTCCAGTGTCACAAACCTGTGAGAAGATGATTGGACGCTGGATATTTACTTCAGGTTCCATCTCTCTGACTGTCAGCATAGACCGCAAGGGTTATTGCAATGGTAAGGAAAAATTGGGATTTAATCTCATGAATTTTGTACAGTAGCTATCAGGCTGTCTCAGGGTGACGGTACGTTTTCTGAAACGCCACAACATTTTCACCAAACCTTGAATTGCGTATAGTGAACATTTTTTAATGTAATGTAATATTGACAAAATAAGAAAACAAGGTAATCATTTGCAAATACAGTTTGAATATTATTCATCATATAACAAAATTTGATTTCTTTCTTTCTCTTCATAAAGAGAATCAATCACAATTTTTGCTGAGATTAAGAACTGCTCCTCTCGTCTAGTTGTACCAAAAGCAGTGATGTATCAGATTCAGACCTATATGGCCAATGGTAAAAGTAAAATCTTCAAACACAAGGTTGCCAGCGCCAGAGGAAATATTGTCCCATCTCACTTCTCTGACAGGTGGAATGGAAATATGTTCACGATTCCTCCTGTTTGTCCCTCCATTCTGAATTCAGACATTCTGAAGGTGGAATATCTTCTTGCAATGAGTAGTAATTAATCTAGAAAGTCATGAAAAGATTTTCATGACTTTCTAGATTTTTACTGATAACAAGTCATGACGCTTTAAAAACATTTTCATTTTTTTAAGTTTGTCTATATAATACATACTGTATGCTAACCATTTTGATTTCTTGTTGTAGCTAACATAATGTTCTTCAGAAACTTTGAAGAAAGCTGTGCATAATAATACAGTATGTAACTTGAATGAATGAATGTTTCTCTTCTGTTGTTTCATTTCTTTAGGTTATAGTTCAGATACCTGGTACCGAAAATCTGAAAGTGAAGTTTCCAATAGTAATTGGTACCATTCCTTACAGAGGTCCTGCCAGTGGCTGATTTAGCATAAGTAGCCAATCCAGTGTGGATATGAGCTTCCTAACCCCTCCCCTCCTTGATGAAGGTATGGTAGCTAAACTATGGTGAATATGGTAACCAAAACATTTTGAGGTGTTTGACAATTGTGTACTCTTTGATTCAGTTGCAAATTTGTGCCTTTTGCATATTTAATTTACATTTCAATTTGTATTATGTAAATATTCTTTAAAGTGCTAGTAATCCGCAAACATTTCACATTAAAATAGAATTAATGTATATGAACATTAGTGTAAAACTCAACTGTAAATTATGATATTATCTTGCACAACACACATATGTGTAATATTGTCAGCAGTTTAATTTAAAGTCAACCAAAATTCCATTTACAAAACATTTAACTTTTATAATGTCACATCTCTAAATGAAACAGGATATTCAAAGAAAGTGACAGGACTTCATTTAATTCATTTTCGATTCAGATTTATTTTAATTGCACTTTTACAGTTTTGCATTGTTGCAGGCAGATTTACAGAAAATGCATGTAGATAAATTGGTTGAGACATGAAAATACAGTATAGAAAATAAGGAAAAAGAAATCATAGAACACCTGAAAATATATAGAAATATACATGGTATTACGTTGCATTACCGCTACTAACTATACATTCAAGGCGCTATTAAGCAAGTTTGTATACTAAAATTTTGTGTCAATGTATGTGTCAAATATATCAGTGATTAGAGTTTGATTGATTTATTAATTTGGTGATTTGGAATCAGTAACCCTTTTCTGTAAAATACATCGCTTTTCAAAATACAAAAGTAAATTTTTTTTCAGAAAACCATCTTAAGTGCATCTGAGATGTTAAGTAAATAATTTTTTTATCATTATTGGACTCTTTATGGATTTTGCCAACAAACAGGTATTTCTGAAAGACTTGAGGCCAGGATTAAGTGGATTTAACACGAAAGTAACGTGCCAAGAGCATTCGCTTAATATCATTATTTCATTTTTGACGGAGATGGCGTTTAGAGGCTTTTGCATCTGAGCTCCTCGTATGTTGTTTTTTATATATTTAATTAGTTACGTAGTAGCAAATACATTTGGAAACATCTCCGTTCTAGAAAATAATGTTAGCTAAACACTGTATATGACATGTCTAAACTATAAGCTAGAGATTCAACAAAACTAGATTGATACTGCTGTTATAACGTTACACTTTAAACAACAAAATGTCCACCGACTGGTATTACATGTAAACTGTAAAACCATAACCCATAACGTTTCATTAACAGTAACAATTAAACATAATTAGCTCCTATCATTAGAAATAATACAGTATTGTACAAGAAAGTTATGTTTTGATATCATTGCCCTGACAGCTCCTCCCAGCTATGCAGATGTTGTGGCAAGGGAAGATCCTCTTTATTAATCACAACCAGACTTTGATTTCACAGCCTGACTTAAATTCCGCGGTTCTGCCTCCTGCCCTTTACTTGGAGGTCAGTCATTTTTTATGCATCTATTCTTCCTGACTGTTACACCATTGTTTTCTTATATTTTGTGTCATGGTGCCTATGAATGCAGTTTTGTGGTGGAGAACAAACGTCATGTACGCTACATGGAAGCACCATGCTCAAGCAGTTAATCTATAACACACGTCTATTCTTGAATTTGTTTTTTCTCTACAGTACAATTTTTCAAATGTTGTTAAATTTGACCTCATTTGTGGATTGTAAATGTTTTTTCTTTTGTTTTGATCATAACCACGTTATGGATGATGTTGTCTCCCATAGCTAATTGTGACCAGCAGCATAGGTCTGATCTGCTTTGCAGATTGTTCTGATTAAGAACCAACTATTGTACTTGGACAACAGGGTCTATTTGACATCTAAAGGGACAAACCACAGTTTATTGTGTTTTTGGTCGGTTTGGGTTTAGTCCATTACTTTACATTATATAATTCATTAGTTTTTTTTCCTGTTTAAATGGGTGGTTATTGACCAGAAAAACTGCAGTGTGGACCATTATCAAAAGTCTATGCATGACTAGTACAGTTTGACAATTATTGGATTTCAAAAGATGTAAACAACACTGGTCATGAAGCACTTCCTGTTTCAGTTTTTAACACTAAACGTTGGGATAAAATACAACCAACAGAACATATAGAACTGAATCAAAAAGTTAAACAAACATCTTAAAGATAATGATATATGTGAAATAATAAAAAAACAGTCACAAACTGAAACAGGAAGTGTTTCTGGACCAGTAGTGTTTACATCTTTTGAAATGGTCTATAGATGATTTGTTTTGTCACTGAGATACTGCTTCAGTTTGCTTATATTATGTTTTGTCCAAATAGGGATATTAGAAGCACACTGTTTTATAACATGTTTAATAATGTTTAACTGCTATATTTTCACTGCTGTTTTGTAAATATAATATTTTGCACAACAACAGCTTTTGGCTTTTCTAAAACTGTAGTTTTAATTGATTGCATCATACAAGCTGCACGCTGAGGCTTGAAGCAGATTTCATGCAGCCGAACAACTACATTAGCAGAAATCTAAGGATCTTTATTAGATTGATTAGCTTGGCATTAAAATCAAGTACATGAAATTCGCAGCATTATTAAACTAAGAGACTGATATCCACAGCAAGAATTTTCTGTTTTACTAAACATAAGTTTGCAATTTTATTGAGCAGAATAAATATTGAGTTGTTTTTAACAAAAATCTGACAGTCAGTTGTCAAAGGTTACTCATAAAAAAATCATTAGCAACTTTGTTCCTGATACACTAAAAATGTCTGGGTTATTTTTGACCCATAATGGGTAAATATTGGACAGAACACATGCTGGGTAGGAGCGACCCAATGTTGGGTTGTTGTTACGCAACCATGGGGTATTATAACCCAGCAGTTGGGTTAAAACAACCCAGCATTGGGTCATTTTTAACCCAGCAGTGTTTTCTGTCCAATATTTACCCATTATGAGTCAAAAATAACCCAGACATTTTTAGAGTGTAGGAGCTTTACATTATTTTAACAAAATGGTAAACTACTTTCTCCACACATCATGAGATAAACATTAGAGTAAACATTAAACATGCTGACATCTTGCCCATATCCTGAAACTAAACTAACATAAATAGCACATGATGGAGACCTACCTCACAACATTGCATTTCCTATATGTGTATTTAACTTGCTTTGTCTCTGTAGTCCCATAAAGTGTAATATTTGACTGCTGGAGTCGTCTGAACTCTGAATGCCCTGAATCCAGAGAGATATCTGGTGAGATTTTATTTGAGTGTGAATGTGCAATATTTATAAGAATTGTGAATTATTTAGCATGTGGCCATCACAAACCTTGTGTTATCCTCTGAAAGACAGTACTAAAAATATAAGGGTGAAATGAAAGATGTCAACCTGTATGTTAATTTAAGTATAAACCTTGTGGTGATATAGCAACATTCAATTCTCATTAAACCGCAGACAAGAGACCCATGGTATGTAAAGAACAAACTCCCTCACTCCATATTAAAAATGTTAACCATATTTATATTGTTTGTTCAAAAAAATTCAATCTGCATTTTTGTTTGGTTGAATGGGTATTTATACTCTAAAAAATAAAGTTTCTTAAAAGGTTCTTCACAGTGATGCCACAGATGTTCCTCAAAGAACCATTCAGTCTTAGGTTCTTGGAAGAACTATTTCTTTCATAACTTTTATAATCTAAAAAAGCCTTTTTTGAAACAAAAGGTTAGAACCGTTCAGTCAAAAAAATTCTTCTATGGCAGGGGTAGACAACTTAGATCCTGGAGTGCCGATGTCCTGCAGAGTTAAGCTCCAGCTCTAATCAAGCACACCTGAATTAGGGCGCACTCACACTATCCAAACCAAACCGCGCTCGGGCGCGTTTGACCCCCAAAGCCTGGTTTGTTTGACTAGTGTGATCGCTCTGTTCCGTGCCCGGGCGTGGATTGTATAATCGCGCCGCGGCCGGGTTGCAGAGGTGGGTCGGAGCGCGGTTCACTTGGGCTCAGGCGCGGAAGGCTGTGGTGTGAGCGCAATCGCGCCTGAGCGCGATTCAAAAGGTGAAGACGTCAGTTGCGCGACCACTCACGTTCATCTGCCTCCGTAAAAACCTTTTGCTGCGAGCAGCGGGGTAACGTGAATGTCCGAGCTGCACACGTGACACATCAACTAAGCAATATGAGTACATGTGAGAGGGCTGTCTGTAATCGCGCACCAAATGACTCTGAATAAAAAACACAGACTTATCATTACGGTGGGTTTCAAGTGTTAAGAGAGCTCTTTACTTTCTGCTTTTTTCAAAACAATCGCATCTTAATGACGAAAGCGTGCCCGGACTCGGATCGATAAGAAGTACAGTGTGAGTGCGTGCATCTGGGGGAGTAGGGAGGGGTGACAATCGCGCTGGGGCATGGTTTGGTTTGGTTTGGATAATGTGAGTGCGCCCTTAGCTAATCAAGGTCTAGTCACCATAAAACTACAGGTAGTCAAGGGCTGTTTCTCAATATGCGTTCTTCAGCGATCTTGCGTCCTCATGTTCTCGCTCTACGTCATCATTAACTGTCGAAGTTCATTCCAATTCGCAAGAACGCAAGAACAGAGGACGCATGAAAATACCCGGATGTGTTCTTGATATCGAGGATGCATGGAGTGCAGACTTGCCCTGCGTTCCAGTTCGTTTTTTTATGACCTTCCCTCGCTAACTTCCCTCAGTCTCATTCACTCAGATGTACGTCATTGCTTACATTGTATGAGTCCCCACTACTGCTGAAACACTTGAAGTAGGTTCAAATGGATCGCCCTAAGCCCTTGATCACATGGAAAGTGGAGACCGCCCCCTCCATGTGCAAATCGCGAGTTGCTAAAGTGACATCACAATCGTAATGCATTGTGGGATATGGAGCTGCCTGAAGTGTACATATGAAGTAGAAGGGTCTGTCCATACAAACTTCCCTCGTCCACTTAACAAAGTGGAACGCACTTCAAAATGGCGACAGGGATTCCCCCGAGGGGAAGTGTTTAGGGAAGTTCGCGAGTGCGTGTCTAAAACTGGAGTGGAACGCACCCCTACACGCTGAAATCACGTTACGCCCCAGAAGTCATTGCGGCAAAATGGCGGAGGTCAGGTGACCAACAGGAAGATCGCACACATCTCAATTCTCACAAGTGCATTCTGTGTTCTTGCGTCCTTCTGAGTTCGTTCTTCCAAGGTCGCCTGGCAAGACCGATCTCCACGAGAACGCAAGTCCGTTCTTTGCGTTCTTGGAATTGAGAAACAGCCAAGGTTTTATCAGGGTTGGAGCTAAAATCTGCAGACATCGGCACTCCAGGACCGACGTTGCCTACCCCTGTTCTATGGCATAGTGAATCACCTTAATTTTTAAGAGTGAACATGATCTCAAATAGCAGAATGCACTGAATAAATCACACCGCTCCCTATCTGTACTCTATCTCACCACTTATTTAGATATAACACGTGGGTACAGGGAAACACGTCACATCAGATGCCTGGATCATCAGTTAAAGAGTAATGAAGTAAACATTAGCACTTTTGTAAACAGACAGGGTTTGATGTCTGGTTAAGGTGTTTTTCGATGCAAATGAAACCTAGGGATTTTTTGATTTTGGTGCTAATTATTGTGAACTGAAACAAGATTTTAATCTTGAAGGAAGGTTGAGTCAATAATATCCTTTGGCTATAAGCTCAGCATGTGTAATTTTGAACCAGACAATAACATAGCCTTCAATAAGTCAAGCCTGCCATCTGCTGTTCTTTTTAAATTGATCAGAGATATTTTGGTTAATAATTAACAATACAGTATGTACATATGACAAAATGATTCATTAAATATACCACACCATCCTGAAGTTTCCTTAACCCTGACTGATACATTTAAAATGCTACAGATGTAAATACTATATAACTATATTGGTTTACATAACTGATATTCATAACTACTCTGATCATGTTGGGTTAGGTCAATAATTCAAGTTCAAGTGAGCTTTATTGTCATAACGCTACACTGTAAAAAGTGAAAAGTTGGATCAACTTTAAAAATACTTAACTTTTTTCAAAAAAACACCAGTTTGTCAATATTTTACTCTGTTCTTACCTCAACTTAGACAAATTAATACATACCTATCTTTTTTCAATTCGCGTACTTAATCTTTGTACTGCATGTCGTGAATGTGTTAGCATTTAGCCTAGCACCTTTCATTCCTTAGGATCCGAACAGGGATTAATTAAGAAGCCACCAAACACTTCCATGTTTTCCCTATTTAAAGACTGTTACATGAGTAGTTACACGAGTAAGTATGGTGGAACAAAAGATTAAACGGCGATATTTTTTTGTGAATAAAAAATGAGAACTATATTGTATGGCGGAAGAGCACTTAATTTGCAGCACTTTGACCTCTGTGCGCAGTAACATCATCACTCCTGACTACACCTTGCTCGCTCAAACTTCGGTCAATATTACTGCATCTGAGGAAGTGCTCTTCCAGCATACAATATAGTTATCATTTTTATCCGCCTAAAAAATCACCACGTTTTATTTTGTGCCACAATACTTACTTTTGTAACTACTCATGTAACAGTCTTTAAATAAGGAAAACATGGAAGTGTTTGGTGGCTTCTAAATTCATCCTTGTTTGGATCCTAAGGAATGAATGGGGCTAGGCTAAATGCTAACACATTCATGAAGCGCTGTACAAAGATTAAGTGCAAGCATTGAAAAAAGATAGGTATGTATTAATTCATCTAAGTTGAGGTAAGAACATAAAATATTGAAAAACTGTGGTGTTTTCCTTTTTTAAGTGAAAAATTTAAGTTGAATAATCTTAATGTTTTTAAGTTGATCCAACTTTTTACAGCTTACCTGCAGGAACAAACATTAGAATGAAATATCGTATCTCTCAGGACCACGGTGTTACACCTAGTGACATGAGGAAAATAACACCGATATAAACAACGTATAAAAAAAGTCTAAGCGCACACAAACTTACTACAAACTTAGCTAAAACTGGCAGCATGAAATGTGCATATGTACAGTTAGAATTAAATTAAATACTAGAAAATATTTAGATTTATTTATTAGATATTACTAGATAATATTTGTATTATTATATTTTATAATAAAAGATGATTTTTACCTCAAACTGTTAAGAATACAATGTAGTAGCTTAACCTCAGACTTTCACTTTGCTATGGTGACTAACCTCAAGTGCAGACCTGTGCCACCTCTTACTGCTTCATCTTTATTTATAAAGTAATTTCCTGTTACTTAACATCCACCTCCCTCATAATAATATCATACCTGCTGCCAAAGATAAAAACCATAAAGATCAGTAGTCCACACTAGATCAGTAGATTTACTTGTTAACATGATGGTAAGGCGCTGTCTGCATATTCCTTCCTTTTTTATAACCATAACTTGGCCCTGCTTGATGGAACAGATATCAGATTAACACATCAACAAACCCTGCCTGTCTGTCTGTGCCAGACGGTCAGAATACAAATGCTTTGTTTCTTTCATCTATTGTGTCCTCTGTGAAGTGCCATCACACACTTACTAAAGAGCATATTACCAGTGAACAGCTTTTCAGTTGTGCTAATGCAAATGAAAGCCGGATGACATGTATGAAGTGGCCTCAGCTCATCACACACGGGAGCTTTAATCTTCCTTTTATTTACATCCCCGTGATTTGCTTTGTCCACACTCAAGTATGATATGAAAAGCCTCCTGGCACCATTCACCGGCTTACCAGGAAACAACAAAGCCATCCAGCTAGCTAAAGAAAGAGTAAACATCATTTTGAGACATTATAATGCTGATAAGGTCTGTGATAGATAAGAATATTAGCTGACTGTCAACTGTCAAAATCTGCTCTCAAATTCACCTCCACCTTCAAAGCTTTGTTTGCTTTCAGGGGTTTAAAGAAAGCAAGTGGGGTGCTGGAATCAAGGACATAGGGTCGTAGCGTTGCATTTCCAACGGACCTTGTGTGATGCGTGAATACTTTTGTTTAGATATAAGGGGGTTAAGCGAAAGCACTGAAAGTTTATCTGCCTTCATGCCGTGCCCTGCCACCATCAATAAAATGCAACAATGAGTGCGTTTACATGCACAGTCTTACGCCAATTATGCTTAATAAACTGATAACACGTGGGGTCATGTAAACCCGTAAAGCGGTTTTCTTTAATCGGGGAAAGCCCATAAACAGCATAAGCAAAAAACGATTGGCACAGGTAGTTTTTGCTCATTACGCCGATTTCCCGTGGCATGTAAACACCTTAACCGGCTTTCTCATGGTTTTGTCCATGTGCGCATGTCTCCGCATATGAAAGATAAATGTCAGACGCGGAAGTAAGCGCAAGGTAACGCATAAAAGTCTCCGCTCGACTAAAGCAGTTGGCAGAGAAACTGTGAAAATAAAAGCTCATGTTACATTTACAGGTTCTGCAGACACGAGGAGAGATACAACAGTACAGCTTAAGACAGATATGCCGTTGGCTTTTTGATCGACTATTATGTACTATAGGTGGTGACGTCACTGCCTGCGAGAAAACTGATAATTCTCCAAGTACCATGTAAACGCAGTTGTCTGCATAGCCGGTTTATCGATTTACATGTAAACGCATGAAAACAGTTTTCTATAATAAGCAGATTTTTGATAGTTATCCGCTTATTCTGTGCATGTAAACGCACTCATTGTGTCTTAAAAAGTCAGCTTATAAAAGTTTCAGGCAACTCTGAAAGCTTAAGTGATCTTCCACCAGCTCCGCATCGGCCATAGCCTCCAGGATGTCTGCTTATATTAATTTCATGTAGTTTAAGAGGTCAGCAAACTCATTTGGAGACTCTTTTACATTCACGACCTTAGCAGACCCCTGTTCGGCACCATTCTAAGCTTCATGGCTTCAGATGCTTAAACATACACACAATACTATAGTTTTACTGTAGGTATGAGAAGATCTATTCTTTGATAAGTTAGTCATGTTTTAATGAAAACTACTGTATATAACTCAAAAAATAATATGTGGAAAAGTCTCATCCAGCAGTCTCCCAAAACAACAATGGCATTCCTCCACACCTGAAATCAAATTCATCCCTGCTAACAAGATTAGTCTTTCTCATTTATTATTTTCTCCTGGAGCACTTTAAAGGATTGAAATTATGAGGAATGAATATTTTCTAGTTGATGCATGAGAGATGCAATGATTGCTTTGGAAAGAAACTTATGAAAAGGATTTTGCTTACTCCCCAAACCATGTTATACGACACACAAATAAGTCCAGGAGATTTAGTGCATGAATATGTGGTCCAGAAAAGATTACAATGCCACACAAAGCCAAATATATGCAAGAATGAACATCATCCTGTCTTTTCAAATTAAAAAAATGCAGCTTAAACAACGTCATTATACGCAAGTCAATTCAACCTACTTTTTTAAGCTTTGACTTAATGGGCCCTATCTTGCACCCAGCGCAATTGACTTTGTCAGTGATGCATGTATCATTTCATATTTTGCACCGGCGCACAGCGGGTTTTTCCCTCCACAGACGCACGTCGGCAAACTAGGGAATGAACTTGCGCTCCCTCGGCGGTTCAGCGCAAAAAAAGAGGCGTGTTCTGGCGCAAACCATCCCTGATGCTATTTTGCAGTTTCAAAAAACAATTGCGCCACTGACCAGAAAAAAAAAGTTTAGGGCCCTATTTTAACGATCTGAAACGCAAGTGCGAAGCGCAACGCGCAAGTGAGTTTGTGGGCGGATCTTGGGCGCTGTTGCTATTTTCCCGGCGTGAGAAATAACTCTTGCGCCGGGCGCAAATCAATAAGGGGTTGGTCTGAAGTAGGTTCATTATTCATAGGTGTGGTTTGGGCGTAACATCAAATAAACCAATCAGAACGCTATCCAACATTCCCTTTAAACGCAAGGGCGCAAGTTCCATGGCGCGTTTGTAGCAGCCAAATTTTACTGCTGCTATTGAGATGCTATGTTGTCTTTATTGCACTAGGTGTCGCTGTGTATCTGTGAATGCATCAGGTATATAGATAGGAAATGTATTGTTGAGGTCAAGGTGTTAACCCGGAAGGGCAAAGGGTTTTTGAACGTTCTACCGTATAGATATGTTTGTCATGCTGTTTTAATGTTTTGGAATAAATGGATTGCACTCTAAAGCAAGGACAACGCTTGGACTCTTCTTAACGGTAATAACAGTTTAAACGCGTCAACCAACTCATTCCGGGAATAACATCGTAGAAGATTAATAACGGTTAGATCTTCTACAACAGCGTTGCTATTATGACGGATTTACCAGGCGTAGGCCAGGAGCGGTTTACAGCCGAGGAGACCGACGTTCTTGTAAGAGCAGTCAAAGACAGAAAAGTTGTTTTGTATGGGGATAGGAGAAACCCGCCCAAATCAGCGTTGGTTAAACAGGCGTGAGAGGAAATGGCCACAGTCTCATCAGCTGGCATCCCCATCGTTGCGCCAAGCGATACAATAATGTCAGGAGACGGGGGAATCCCAAGCTTGCCAGCATAAATCGGGCACGCCGTGTAACGGGAGGTGGATCTGCCTACACATGACCTGATGCCAACAGAGGACATCGCTGCGTCCACCTTCACCGCTGAAAGGGTTTGGGGGCTTTGAAATCGGACCCAAGAAACGCAAGGAAGGTCCAACCCCAAAGTGCTCTTACAAATCAAGTTCATATACATTAAGGTTTCTTATGAAAACATTGTAATTATTATTTACATAAAATAAACGTAATACAGCCACACAACAAACTTATGAAAATATTTTAATCGTTATTTGCATGAGAATTTTTTAACGCAGCCACACAATGAATAAAAACTATCACCACAATGCTCACCACTATGATTCCCCTTATCTCGTGTATTAATATTTTTAAGTGTAACAATTTATGATTTGCAAAAATAACTGTTGCATCTGTGTAGATTAGATGCAAAGTGTATGCGCGTTGTGCACACTATACATTATGGTCAAACATGCGCCCTTAAAATAGCATAATGAACAACGCGCAACGCGCCACTGACTTTAAACTTTTTTTTCTGGTCAGTGGCGCAATTGTTTTTTGAAACTGCAAAATAGCATCAGGGATGGTTTGCGCCGGAACACGCCTCTTTTTTTTGCGCTGAACCGCTCAGGGAGCGCAAGTTCATTCCCTAGTTTGCCGACGTGCGTCTGTGGAGGGAAAAACCCGCTGTGCGCCGGTGCAAAATACGAATGATACATGCGTCACTGACAAGGTCAATTGCGCTGGGTGCAAGATAGGGCCCCCTTAAGTCAGTGGCGCGCATACACTTTGCATCTAATCTACACAGATGCAACAGTTATTTTTGCAAATCATAAATTGTTACACTTAAAAATATTAATACACGAGATAAGGGGAATCATAGTGGTGAGCATTGTGGTGATAGTTTTTATTTATTGTGATGCTGCGTTAAAAAATTCTCATGCAAATAACGATTAAAATATTTTCATACGTTTGTTGTGTGGCTGTATTACGTTTATTTTATGTAAATAATAATTAAAATGTTTTCATAAGAAACCTTAATGTATATGAACCTGATTTGTAAGAGTACTTTGGGGTTGGACCTTGCTTGCGTTTCTTGGGTCCGATTTCAAAGCCCCCAAACACTTTCAGTGGTGAGGGTGGACGCAGCGATGTCCTCTGCTGGCGTCAGGTCATGTGTAGAGGCAGATCCACCTCCCGTTACACGGCATGCCCGATTTATGCTGGCAAGCTTGGGATTCCCCCGTACAAGAACGTCGGTCTCCTCGGCTGTGAACCGCTCCTGGCGTGCGCCTGGTAAATCCGTCATAATAATAGCAACCCGCCATGGAACTTGCGCCCTTGCGTTTAAAGGGAATGTTGGATAGCGTTCTGATTGGTTTATTTGACGTTACGCCCAAACCACACCTATGAATAATGAACCTACTTTTGACCAACCCCTTATTGGTTTGCGCCCGGCGCAAGAGTTATTTCTCCTGCCGGGAAAATAGCAGCAGTGCCCAAGATCCGCCCACAAACTCACTTGCGCGTTGCACTTCGCACTTGCGTTTCAGATCGTTAAAATAGGGCCCAATAAGTTGAACTTAGGAAAACATTTGTAACAATTTTAAAATTCATTACGTTAAAAAGCACCTATTGTCTGATTCACGGTTTAAAATTTCCTTTGGTGTGTAAGTGTGTATTAGTACATGTTAACGATATGCAAAAGGTACAAACCCCAAAGTAAACAATGAGGCGAGTTATCATCTCCAATGTAAATCTCTTTTCTTGGACTACAACAAACACACGGATTGTATACAACAGTTTACTTCCTGGGATTGGTGATGTTGACAAGACCGACATTATCATAATTCCTCCCGCTTCGGACACTCAGCCTGTAAGTTAACTCCTGTTAGCCAAATCTTTCAAACATGGTAAGGAGCGTCACATTTCCTGCTGACGTCAGAGGTATTCAGACCAATCGCAACGTACAGATTAGCTGGCCAATCAGGGACACAGAGCTTTTGAAATCCGTATGTTTCACGAAGAGAGTGAAATCTGCAAAAATTTACGATTTTTGGAATATAATGTGTTTTTAACCATAAACCACGCAAACACATTATATTATACCAAATACACAACATAACATTGTTTTTTAGCTCTTTAAAGTAACACAAAAATATATGTTTATATGTTATCATTTTTACAGTGTATGAAACTATTTTGTCTCTTTTTGCTAAATATGTTTTTAATTTTTTAATAAAGTTTACCATACTTAACTTGATATCATATCAAACAATTCAAATTACATTCATTTAAAAGGCAGTACAACTATTTATATTTTGCACAGTCATGAATGTATACTGTAGTCTGTATTTCATGTCTGTGACTTTAAAGAGCATGTAAACATTTCGCAGAGGGCACGTGAAATCTCATTGTCTTTCAGGTTTTCTAGTGGGAGTTCAGTTTCATCTATCTGAGACTTTATTTAGTTTTCTAGTCCTGTCTGGGTTCTCTGAACTGAAATCAGTCTGCCTCAGTCCCAGGGGACGACAGTAATGTCACACACCAGTTTTCCTCTCATATTTCACAAACAGTCCTCTACCTATTAAAGATGACTGCTTACCATAGAAAAGGTGTGTCCTTCACATCTGCAACCTTCTCATATTTTTCTGCATAGACATGTACTGTATGATAGTTCACAATCACATGCACGCACAACTGCAGGGAATACAGCAAATACCAAATGCATTTGTGCACCCAAATAAAAATGGCTCTTTTTTTCAAACAGGCGCTTTTATGCTACTGTATGAATTTTTTTTTAAACTACAACAAACTTTGTATTGTTGTTTGAAGGTCACATTGAAATTGAATTGAAGACCATGCCTTTTATGTATTGGTTTTATGGCTTTACTCTACACTGTTAACCCAGATACCTAAACAATGAAGTAAACATCACTTGAAGCCAAAGCTTAAAAAAGTTTAGTTGATTTAACTTTTAAGCTTACAAAATCCATTAAACTAAAACATTCAAGTAAAAGGAACTTAAAATTATTAGTTCATGTTGTGAGGAATACCCATAATCCTTTGTGCCTGAATATTTAGATTATTTTCTTATTTTTCACAGAATAAAAACTGATAAGAACTTTCACTACTTAAAATATTTGTTAATAAAATGTCATATAGGTTCAAGCTCTTATATTATTAATGTTGTTATGTTGTAAATGATTATTTTGTGAAGTCACCGTTCAGGTGATCAGTGTTTCCGTACATGAACCCTGTGCAGAACATTCTATTGTATTTCTCTCCACAGTACTGACAATGTATGTCAAAAACACAGTTTGCTTCATTTTTTTAAGTAAACTCAACTTATCCGGGCTTACCTGTCAGAAAAAGGTACAAAACTGTACCTTTTCTGTCACTGGGGTGTTACCCTCAAAGGTTCATTTTTGTACTTTTATGAGTATACAACACATTCAAAGTGTATCTTTTGGGGGACAATATTCTACCATAAGGACCAATTGTGTACTTTAAGGAACAATTTTGTAATTTAGGGGTACAAACGATGAGTTATTATAATTAATTTGTGTCCATGGTACGAAATTCAGCTTTTTTCTTGTCTTTTTCGTGAATTTCTGTTTTTCGTGTGCGTGGCACGACTTTTTCGTTTAATTTTATGTTTGTTTTCTCATGGTTTTTCCTATTTTCTTACCATTGTCGCTTGGGGTTGGGGTTAGAATAATTTTTTTTAACATCCAAACCCCAACTCCAGGCGAGAATAGTTTTAAAAGCAGAAGAAAAGCATGTAGAGAGTGAGACCAATCCTAACCCAAACCCCAAATCTAACCCCAACCCCAAGTGACAATGATTTAAAAATAGGTGAAAAAAAATGAGAAAGCAATACATACAACTATTTATAGAAATTTGTGCGCGTGTCACGAAAAAGACATTTGTGCTCAAGGCACGAAAAAAGCTGAATTTTGTGCCATGGACACAAATAAATTGATCACATTTTGTGTGACTACAACACGACTTTCCGTGAGATTTTGTTGTTTTTATTACTTATAAAATATAGTTGAAAAAAGTCAACTTCATTTTATAAGTTGTAGCAATTCATCTCTTGTCAAGATAAATAATAGCAAGTTGATATGACTTGTAAATCTGAGTTGATTCAACCACAAAAATTTAAGGCAGCAAAGATTTTTTACAGTGTAGGAACAAAAGGAACTTAGTTTTTGCACTTCTGTCTGCCAAAAATTCATTTTGTTTACTTTGAGAGGGAAATGGAAGCATATAGATGATCAGACACGAACTAAAAACCAAATGTGTTTTTATGAAGTCTAATCTTTTTACATTGATACATTAATGTCTTTTGCACCTGTAACCGTTATTAGGTAGACATTATACTTTAGGAATGTGCTGCTTCAATTTTATGAATGTGGAACTGACGTCCGGTGCTTATGAATGTGAATAATTATGAATGAAGCAAGAACTATGGCTTTTATTTCCGTGAATTCATCGCTCAAAGCACTAAAGCAAGCGTTGATTGATGATGTTATTTAATCTTCGTTTCAACTCTGAGGCTTTAAAGGTTTTTAAAGCCTTTGATGGGTCTAATTTAAAGTTAGACTTTGACACAGAAAACAATGAGACATACACTTCAGTAAAGCTGCTTTGAACCTATGAATTACAAAAAGCGTTGAACAAATAAGCATGACTTGACTTGATTTATAACTTTATCGGATATACTCCGCAATGAATCTACTGCACTTCAGTAAGTGAGGATACCCACAAGGTGCCAAAACATAGCTCAGGGCCTTCATATGTAAAGACAGCTAATTAATCAAGAGATAATGAATCACCCTTTATTTACCCTGTTAATGAAAGACGTGCATAAAG
Organism: Paramisgurnus dabryanus; assembly: GCF_030506205.2. NCBI lineage: Eukaryota > Metazoa > Chordata > Actinopteri > Cypriniformes > Cobitidae > Paramisgurnus > Paramisgurnus dabryanus. The sequence goes on along the minus strand of NC_133345.1, from coordinate 22,133,245 downwards.
ACTGCATGATGTGCCGTTAAACCAGTAAAGAGGTTAAATGTTTATTCATTTCAAATGACTTTTTACGGCTTGAATGAAAACATAAAGTTTGCCGGAGGGCATAAACACGCTTTTAAAGCTTTACTGTACAAACACAACACGAACCATAAACATTGTTAGAAGTGGAGATACACTAGGGAATCCTGCCCATCTATATCCCACAGTTAAAAAACATAACAAGTGCATGATTAATGATCTTACTTCTCTTTATTTCTCTTGAACCGTATAGAGGAACAGCTCCACCTTGACCGCTCTATTAAATCGAAGAGCCAAAGTTATCAATCGAGATGTGTATAGAAGGAGAGTCAGTCAGCTTCTGTGGGCCCTAATGGCTCTCAATACACTGTAAAGCCAGAAAGAGAGAGGGAGAGATGTTGCGTCTCCATTTTTGACTGATTATGCATTTTTTCTCATCCCCTTTCTCTCTTTCTCTCCTTAAGCTATTCATAGAAGATAGATTCATCATTCCAATTTGTCAAGCCAGCGAAGTTTTCAATTAATTATGTTGCCGGGGAAGAGGCAGTGTGTGTATTAGGTCTCCCTGTCAGGACTCGTCTGAGGGCCCATTTACAGGACTCAAAATAAAGAGGTATCAGAGAGGTGCTTGGGCGCAGCAGTAATTAATTTGATGAATGCCTTAGCGGCACAAATAGTGGCAGCAGCGTGTCTCTTCATCAGTCGGCGGAGCGGCAGTCACCCTGTTCGGTGCTAATTTGAGAGGGGCCGTCTCATCTGTGTAGTGTATGTCCTCACTAGCAGGCCTATTCTTCACGCGCTTCTGCCCGTTCCCTCCCGCTGTCCGGACTGCATGTGGGGGCCTTATGTTTCCTGTCAGCTTTGTCCTTGGTGCCAAGCAACTTGCTCCACTTAATGCCCGGTTCTTTGACTTTGTGGCCCGAAATGGGTAATCGGGTGCCTGCGGGATTTATGGGGCCCGGGGGTGCCGCGTCCTTTGCCGACTCCTGTTGTCGTTCTCCCTGTAGACAGATTAGTAAGACAGGAAGTATCGGTTTGTCAGGATGAGGAGGGGAACCTGTGCACCCCTATGCCAGAGATGAGAACTGCGCTGTTGAGAGAGAAGAGGCGTGTCTATTCTAAAATGATGGATCATATTATTGTTGGTTAGGTTTGAGAATGCACGCCATCAATGTCAACAGTCGCCAAAAATTTCACAGAGGAATAATTGGGCTTGTGCCGCATAATTCAGGTTGGGGTTTTCACAAGTGGGGGGACCTCATTATAAATCAGGTCAGGATCTGACGCAACACCATAAATCAAAGAAAGACGTGGCTGAAGCAATTAGATAATTACCACAGCCCCATGTCATCACTGTTTTAAAGAACCACTTTGGAGGTACAGGAGCGGGTGGTAAAAACGCTCCATAAACTCCGCCATAATTAGTCTGGAGCAAATTGGAGAGAGAGGCAAGGAGAAAGATAGGTGATAGATGAGTAACACAGTACGTTGCTATAGGGTTTGTCAGGCGTACGATTAAAATGGTGTTCCTTGGTGTTTTAAATTGCCATTTAGAACAATAGCACTGTATTGTATACACTTATATGTGGAATGAGTATGATAAATAGTGTGCAGATTATAATAATTTTGAAATGCTGAATATGTGACCCAGTCTGTGAAGACCCAGCAAAAGTTATTGTTATTGAGTTATTGATTTACTGTTTTCTATATAAAATCATTTTACATAATGCAAAGAACATTGTGTGAAAATATCAACTTGATATATTTAATATTGACTGAGTAGAGTCATGTCAAATTAATGTTAAATCAATTTCTGAAATCAATAAAAAAATTGTATGTATGTATGCATGCATGCATGTATGTATGTATGTATGTATGTATGTATTAAGGATGCACCGAATATTCAACCACCAAAAATGTTCAGCCGAAAAATGGCCCAAAATAGCGTTTTTTTGACCGAAATACTTTTATCACCGAAACAATACGGCCGAAATGTAATGATGATGCAAACAGAAACTGCAACCTGTGCATGCTTGTCTGCGGTATGGACTTATTTAACCGCAAAAAGGCGCTAAAGTGAGCAGCTTTCTGTACGCACAGATGCATGCACATGCGGTTGAATGTGTCCGGTCCAGCTCCATTCAGACGTGATAATCCCTATGCCCTTTAAAGATGTGTAAGAGAGAGTTGCGCTAATGTGTCTCATACTGTAGTCCATTAACATACATTTGGCGAATAAAGCAATGAAAAACAATGTAACGTTTTTATGTGGAGCGACTGTTTATGCTGCGCTGTTTGGGATTTGCCCTCAGTCTCTGTGTGCGCGCGTGTTTAAGTGCACTCAGTAGTGCATACATGGAGAGATGCGTTTCAAAAAGCAAGCGAACATAAAATCTTTCTGTTATTGATAGGGCACATAGAAAACAAAATGATCTCGCAGTATTCTTTTTCTAATAAAAACATTTGTTTATGTCTTAAGTGTATGTATAAATTGCAGTCAGAAACCAGTCTGTGCTTATTTGGTCTTAAAGAGACAGTAACCTCAATTAACCTACTTAAGTCTGTGTCATTAATGTTAATCAAACAACCCAAGAAAAAGAGAAAATCACTTCTGTAGCTCTAAAAATAATAATAATTATATTTAATTTGTACAATAAAGACAGTGTTATGATTCATTTAATTTGATTTCTGTACCTAATGCTAATTTCAGACCTTACTTAATGTGTAACTTTGTTCTTTTTTATAAATGTTTGTAATTTCTTTATTTGTTATTAGATTTTTCCCACCCCTTTTTTGCTGATCAGAAAAATAATCCAATCTGTGCCTCAAAAACTATAATGTGATCCGAACCGTGAGTTTTGTTATCCGTCACACCCCTAGTAAAGTATATATTTCAACCCAAAATACTATGTTGTTTTAACCAAAGGACTGTAAAAAATCTGGATATAGTGTTTGTTATGTCACCCATAGGTCGTGGAGAGAGTTGGCGAACCCTGCCGTCGCCATCTTGGCAGCGCATCACCGTGCATCACTCACGGATAACCAAAAACGGGTGAACAGGCGGGACGTGAGTAAAGCTGAGGTGGCTGGTTGCTGAAACCATGCCCACCTAGCTTGACGGTAGTGACAGCAGTGACAGTTTACCCGTCACTTATGTGGCCACGCCCTTAATTATGCAGAACTTTAAGGCTTAATATAAATTAAATGGATGAGTTACAAAAAAACTCACCCCTCTCACAGTTGATATAAAGGGCAAAATTAGCTATACAGACCAAAAACGCTTTTTGTTTCAGACTGTTAACACATTATTTTCTGCTGTAAAGTTGGGCATTTTAACATGGGGGGGTCTATAGGGATTGACTCCCTTTTGGAGCCTGCCTCAAGTGGCCCATCGATGAATTGCAGTTTAAGTCACTTCAGTATTCATCAGTGAGATTAAAAGGTTGCCCTTGATCAAAAATGAAAACTGAACTAAAATTAAATTTTAAGAAATATAATTTATGAAACTGTCTTGCACTTTGGTTCATATTTAAAATGGTATTAAAGTGGACTTCCGCTGACCCCTAGTGTTCCCATGCCCATCTCTACTGCCTGGCCCGACTGTTCCCCCAGAAAAGCCAATTATTTCCTCATCCCGAGATTACCTTTCGTCATGCCTGCCATCTCAGATGCAGAGGCAGAGGTCCAATTGACCCCAATTGAAAGTGTCATTTTTCAGCAGTGCCATTCTGCAGAGATGTTCGTCCCGGTCTAGACAGGGGGCAGAGGGAGCAGCACTTTCCTGGGCAGCTTTCTGTCCATACATACTCACACATCTTAACGCCTTTGCTAAGTTAGGGTGGCAGTAAGAAGGACGATCTTGTGCTTGTGTCAATAGTCTAAGGAGCTTCTCAACAGCAGTGCAGAAATCAAGGTCAAAACACCACAGTGAATCAAACTGAAAAGATTGTTACTGAACTTCTGTTTTCACAGACACATGTTGAACTTACTACAGAGTCTCCTGCTTTTTTAGTTCACCCTTTCTGTTTCACACACACACTTTTGCCATTTCACGTCTCCTCAGTCAACTCCCTTGGCTCTGGCTTTACAGAATATACGAAACTCCAAACTCCTCAACCGTGGCAGTGGCCCTTAAATATCTGCTCTACAAGCACTCAACAGCACCCTCCCTGGAGGCAACAAGCAGGATCAGCCAAAGAACACGGCATGCTAGCTCTTAGTCTACATCATCAGTCTTCATGCTAACTTTTAAAACACTCCACTCCATTAATGTCTGTGATGTTTTGAGGTCTCTGAAAGCTAAAGATGCCACTTGTTCCCGTGACAAATGTGTACTGTATACAAGATACACTTGAACTATAAGGTTGTATCCTTTTTCTTAATACTTGGAAAAGTATCTGAACCAGTATCTGTAATTTGACTGTATTCCTGATCCTTCATTAATATTTCGATCTCTGTGATATTTTTCTGCATTTTACTTTGTGTTATTTTTATTATTTTTCACTTTGCTGTCTTTTTCATGCATTATATTTTTTTTTAAATGGTTGATTTTTTTTATTATAGATTTTTAAAGGCAAATATTTTACCTTACAGAAAAACCATAGGCCTAATCAATTTCATGATTTTCACATGAAAAGAGTTTGAAAGTGACAAGATGAAAAACACAATTTTCTGTCACAAACTTTCACATAGCATCTTTAGGTTATAAAAAACATAAAAAATCAAATCCATAATTTGATTTTCAAAGATTTATCATAAAAACTGATCATTTTTTCCCCCCGCAAAATGCAATAAATCCAAGTTCGTTTTTTTCAAATTGCTATAAATCTATTAATATATAAATGTGCATTCATCTTTGCCATGTTATATTTATTAGTTGACTAGTGGTATACACTGATAAAACATAAACATTAATGGCATTAATCAAAACACTTACTTTGTTATATTAAGAACAATGTCATTGCTGCTGCCATCCTTGGCACGTCGTTGCTGAACTTTTGTGACAGCGATTAGCTGTAAAATGTTTTGGTCCTGCGCAATTTTCATTGACTTCTAGTAAAATAATGGAAAGTTTTTTCATAAGATCCCCTGGGGTCAATGTGTTAGCAAGACAGAAGCTCGATGCTGTCGTGTGAGAACAAGCAACAGCTGGCATTTTTCGTACGCCCGAGTGGCCTACATTTCTTGCACCCCAGAAAACCACCACAGGTTTATCAATGCCATCAAAAGTGTTATTTAGTTTTTGTTTGTTTGTTGATCATGAAGTACAAAGTAGATGAGAAAAACAACATTGGTGGTGTGTTGTGTATGCAACCCACCGCCAATGTTGATTCCAATGCATGGAATGGTGCGCTGTGATTTGTTGAGCGGATTTTTTGTTTGACGTTTGTTGCGGTTCGGGGAAAGGGAGAAAGATAACAATAACACAGCGATATCGGATTTTCCGTAAAATTTATAATTTACTTTTTAATACTGACCTGATACAATATTGAATTTGGTGGTAACTAATATTTTTTTAAAAAATGCAGTTTATCGCATTTTGAAATGTATGTATTTATTTATTTATTTATATATAAATATATATATGCAACATGTGATTTTGGGGATTGACGTGAAATTATTTATGCAAAAATTTTGTGTAGAAATCTTTTCAAAACACGTTTTGCACATGTAAAAATTAATGTGGCTTTTTCATAATAAAGAGTTATAAAATATAGATAAAAGAGTTATAAAATATAGATAATATAGCACAATATATAATATATATATGCTACAGTGCCAAACATGCTGTGCTTGAGAATCAATCCACATTTCATAAACTACATCGGCACAGCCGTCGCTTCAGCTTGGGTCAGGGTTTTGTCAAAGGTTTCTAATGTGTTTGTCTTTCTGGATCATTGTCAGTAAAACCTCTTTAAAAAGATATTAAAGGCAAGTCTACATAAGTCACAGCTGTGGCAGCCATAGCTGTACAGTGGTCAGGCAATGTTTCTGAGGCACAATTGATCTTTTAATAATGTCATGACCATGGCGTGACCCGTAGCAGGGGCTGTATTTGTCTTCACACGGGGAGGGCTTCCGGGTCTCGCAAACATGTGGCAAGGGGTCAGGTGCTGAGAGTTAGAGGGATGGATACACATACTCTCCTCTAATCTCTCTTATTTACCTTTACAAAAGTTATTAGACTTGATATCACTTGTGGCATTCTGTCATTATTGTCATTTTGCATGAGCCCGTAGTGGTGAGTTGTGAAAGCTCTGACGGCAGATTGACCCATGCTGTTTATTTGATTGATATCTGTGCAGACAACAAACGTTTGGACCTTTTTTATTCCTCCCCTTTGCGATGCGTTTGTTGGATTGGATGGGGAATCATGGATGGGGGAGGGCAGATATGGGGGAAATGTCACACCAGGAAAGCCAGCGAGGCGTAAAGCGCTGCATGGGCAAGCGGGGGTCAGTGGCTTCTATCTGCCCTCTTTGTGCCCTAGGTAAAATGATCTAAGTGATTCTGGAGCTCTGCCACTGAGCGGTCATAATGTGAGGGTGAAAGGATGGTGAGGGAGCGATTAGTAAAGATAACAAACAGCTAGAACTGTAGCGATAGCATAATGTGGAATCCAATGACCAATTTGTCACCGATAGCAGCGGTTTGAATGTCCATAAGGAAGTGCTTTCAAACAAAGCTTTCCAGAGCAATCTGAGGATGATTAACATTTTGCTCACATGACTCTGTGAGCACATTTGGGATTAATTCAGAGAAAGAGGATCCTTTATAACCCAAGCGTTCGGCTTTTATGGTGTGTCCTCTGCCGTAAAAGACACAGATGTGTTTCTTCATTTCCAGTGAAATGACTTAAAGTCCCTGATGATGAGGAAAGGGGAAAGGTTAAAATTACATTGTTCTGGTAAATTACACTCGGAGAAATGGCTGCGAGGCAAGAGATATATCAGAGAATGGAGCCAAATGCAGATGGAGGTCCTGTGTGGTTTAGCTTGGCTGCTGGATGCGTCTGAGCCGCCCGAGTTTGATGATTGCGATCGGCCTTAATTAAATGTGCTAATATTGCCCGAACTCCATGTTTGTCCCCTCTCATTTAAAGCAACGGAGGTTGAAAAATGCTTTTCTTTTTTGCCTTCCCTCCCCCTTTCTCTCTTCTGCAAGCCGTACACAACATTCATGTACAAAATGTGTCTGTTGTTTGTTTGATATTTTAATTGATGTTGTTTTAATGTCTACAGCATTGGAATTGCGCTATGGAGAAAAGAAAACAAGAGAGAGAGAGAGAGAGAGAGAGAGAAGGAGAGATAGCAAGTTTTGTGGCAAGCTCGTCACAGCGCAGGGTAATAAGGTCAATGCGAAAAACAACCCAGGGGCACGTTTCCCAGTAAATGTGTGGAGCAGAAGCAAACACGCGAGCACACACACATACACAGAACATCGTACCAGCCTTATGCTGCAGAATCCAAACCCATCGAGTCAATTGCCAGAAAACATGACATGACCTTTCAGATTCACTGAGCATCAAGCGCGAGCGGGACTGGCGTGCTTTCCATCTCACCGCACCCCATGCCTCTTTCACCCACCCTGCAACCCCCAGGGCCCTCGACTCACCACAAATAATTACTCTCCATCCAGTCCATTCTCTGCAAGGCATGGGCAAAAAACTTGACTCTACACTTGACCCGTGCACATGCACATACAATATACAAATGATGGTAAATCTATACTGTACATACTGTACAACAATGTGTTTTACTTTTGTGTAGACCCAGGTAAACATAACATATTCTTGAATGAACTAAAATTATACTTAAAGTATTGTAGTACATAGTTATTTTATGTGCTTAATAAAATGGAAAAAGTTATACACTAAAATATACTAATTAAAAGTATATTTCAGTAGTAGGCTACTTCAGTGCAGTATATTTTAACTAAATTCCAAATACTTGATTTTAGTGTAGCACAGCTGAGTACAGTTCGATGTTATTAGTTTATCTTTAGAAATACTACATATATTTTTTATATATTTTTTGTTATATTTAGGGCATTTTTGCTTTCATTTGATAGTCAGTATGTAAAGAGAAGACAGGAAAGTTCTGGGTGAAGAGAGGGTTACGGGATCGGCAAAGGACCTCGAGCAGGGATTTAAACTCAGGTCGCCGAAAGTGCATCTGCACCATTTGTCACAGCACTCCCCACTACAACATCAGCTCTGACAATTTTTATAAATTAAGTACAAAATTAGTCTGTGAAAATAGTACATTTACTAAATGTACTTAAGTAAAGTGTATTTAGTGCAGAGCTTTTTCACCGGGGGAGCTTTACATCTTTGGGACATTTTTATTGAAGCCTTGTTTTAGGTCAAATTTATTATGTGAAAACATGTAATATGTTTACACTTAAAGTGATCATTTTTTTGCCAAATGCATAGATTCATTTTCTAAATTTGTGCATTTGGAAGATGCTTTTATCTAAAGCGATTAAACAGTGCACATAGTATATACATTTATCAGTATATGTGTTCTCTGGGAATTGAGACCCAAGACCTTTTGGACTGCTAATACAATGCTGTATGCATGAACACATCTGGAGTTTCAAACATTAAGGGTATTTACAAGTATTTATCTATAGTTTTATATAGTAAGCTTATATATATTTAAATATAATTTTTTTTATATTTTTTGTTCCTTGATTTATTCATATTTGTTTGTCTGTTTGTTTGTTTCCATTTATAATAAACATAAAAAACTATTTAGTAGCCAAATGTAACCAATGCCTTAACAGGACTCCTAAAGTTTAGTAGGAGGAGAATCCCCTAGTTAAATTTTTTTATGATTTTGTCCTGGGTTTAACCAAACAGCTGAAAGCTATGCTTGGGGTATAATTCATATGAAGATTATAATTCCTTCCCATAAAGTTTTTTTCGAGCCATGCCAAAGCTTGTGCTCTGATGTAATGTGACTACCACCTACTGGTAGAAATACAAGTCCCCGGTGCCACTGTTTCCTCATGCCTTTATGAGCTCTAGCACTAATAGTCTAAGACAGAACTGTCACAGCTGGCTCTCGAAGCGACCCGTAATGAAACTAGAGAAACCTTGTTTGTTTGTTTGCTTGTTTCGGCCTTCTACCCTAAGCAAAGTTGAAAGCAGCTAGCATGAACTCTTCTCATACCTCCCTGTTATGATATTAAGTGCCAACATGCTGTGCCGTTCCTTTGTTTAATTATAGAGTCAATCATGCTCACCTCGGTGGCCTGACCCTTCCAAGAGTCATTGGATTATACCGGATGTTAAATGTAGAAAGATTGATGTAAAGGAAAAAGCTTTGTCCTTCTGTATGAGAGTGGATTTGGTGTAATTTACTATATGTACCAACATGAGTCCGGAAGCAGACGATAAGCTCTTTAGACGACTGACCCGTGTTATCAATCTAATGAGGGAGGGGAGCTCGGTCAAGCGGCTTTTCCAAAGGCTATGGTAGCAATTCCTACAACATGGATCACTGGCTCTCGGTTCTGCGTGTATTTCGCATTGTAAAAGTTACCACTGTGCACTTCCACTGTTGTAGACAAAGGCAGGTTTGCCTTGGGGAATGTGCTCCAGTGACTCGCAAAGTAACAACTGCCTCTGCTGTTGCAGCCTGCTTAGGCTTGTAGAGGCAAGGGAACGGAGCGCTCTGTGATTTGCTTTTGGGCCTCTACAGTCTTGATGAGAAGCAGCTTAACTTAAACATGGCAGAGGGTTTGATTTTTGACCCAGGAGTGTCTCTATATGAGCTGTCTCGCCAGGTCTGATATAGAGATCTTCCAGCCATGTTCAGCAGGCTTGACCACACATTAGCCCTTATTACCTGTTTCGGCATGGGAGCAGGTGAATTCAGGAGGAAATTGCTTTTTGCATTTGTGTCCTAAAATGATGGCTGTTAGTGAACCTGATAAATATTAGTCATATGGCTGTGGATTTAGCTATCGCTGTTGTGTAAATATTTAAACACAGGCTGTGTTTAAGGTTTAAGGTCGGTGGCATTAATGTGAACAATAAAAAAGAGTCTTATTTTACTAAACATATACAGTGCATGCCGAGCTTTGAGTAACAGGTCATATCTAAGGTCGAACTAGAACTTATGCAAATAAAAAGCAGACAGCCAGACATGTATGCATATTTCCGGTACACGTTTTCTTTGATGAGATCGTGGCATACGGTATTGTTCATTGCTTTGCTCACCTTTGATCCCTTCTTGATGGAGTGACCCCTGATAAGCACAGATTTTATATGACCCAACCTGCCATGTCAAGCGCATTTATCGTCCTATTCATACTGCTTATTGCATACTGACATTCACCCCCTCCCCCCAAAAAAAAGAAAATCCCTGTCTGCAACATAATGTTTCGAAACCCTTTGCCACTCAGCGGGAGGGACTCAACAAGTTTCATTTTTATTTAGCAAAAGAAATGATTGGGCCTTGCGCGGGCAAGCTTCAAACCATGGCAATCCTATTTTCCCCTTTTTTATTGTCCTCCTGTAAAGTTGATTTTGAAGTCATAGCAAAGATCATTCTCTTGGAGTCTAGGTCAGACCAATTTGCCACCTGGAGAGGAGGGTAGAGTTGGGGGTGTCCATTTTTAATTGGGGGGTTCAATTGGTACCAGGAGACTGCATCCTTTGGGCGCTATGTCTGTCTTTGTGTTGGGCTCCAGCCACAGGAAATCCCCCACCTCATTAAGGGAAAAAAAGATTAATTGACCAGTTCAGTAACTTCCAGCTTCAGGACTTGATCAACTTTTGTAAAGGAACTCGCCAATTAGACCTCAGCTCAGCGTGATCCTTTTTCAGACCAGGAGTAATCCTTTTTATTATCATTAGACTGGGCATTCATCTAAGGGGATAAGAATTTCTTCTCCCTTATTGGAAGACACTGTAGAGACCTTGACTTATTGCCAAGTATTTTTTGGGGGGGGTCAAAGAATGTCTGATATCACTTTGAAATGAAATGTACACACATGGGAAAGCCATTGCATTAGCGAAAGTTAATTCAATACATTCAAAACAGGAAGCAATAAAGACCACCAACCTTTGATAGACCACCATAAAGCACAAAGACTTTAATATGACCCGAAAACACGTGAGCTCACTCAAATGTTCACCTCTTCATGTGAACAAACAGGAGGGCATGTTGTGCAGGCAACTTCATACAAGAGAGTTGTTATCACACCCCAGGTGGCCTAACATATGAATTTAATACAAGTTGTGGAGGTGGCTGGGTCCTGCCTACACACCAGAGAGTTATACATCAGACCAGACCAGGGCAGCAACACAGTAAGCCCATTACAAATTTAACAACCCAGTATCTATAGAAAAACCCCATGTGGTGATCTCCGCCATTTCTCAACAAAAGGCCAGGCCAATTTCCTTTGGTAAACTGCTAGATTGATGTGACACTTTTGGCTCCAATTAACCTTAAAAGTGAACATTCTCCTCCAGTCCCCCTCGCTTTTGAAATTTGTTTTATTTATTTATTTCTCGCTGCATCCTCTATTCACATGATAACAAAAAGTATGGAGAAATCCATTTCCTTACTTTACATCGACACATTTTTGGCCAAAAGTCTTTCAGTAAAGTGCATTCTGGTGTAAATAACACCAAATATTAACTTGAAAAACATTCCTGTACAGTTCGATGCATCGGAAAATGAAAGAAAAGAATGAGCTTTCAGCATATTGGCTTTAAAGTGCACCTATTTCATTGGTAAAAAGCAACGTTATTTTGTGTATTTGGTATAATACAATTTGTTTGGTGGTTTATGGTTTAAAAACACATTATTTTCTACATACCGTACATTTTTGTAGCTCCAGAATTCACTCTCTTCATGAAACAGACTTGAATTGAAAAGCGTTGTGTCCCTGAATGGTCAGCCAGAAATGTGACGCTCCTTACCATGTTTGAAAGATTCGGTCACAATGCAATGCCAACAGAAGTTAACTACGTTTTTTTTTTACATATGTTGGTCGAAACGCCGCACTGTACACCATGTGACAAGCGTCAGTGCTGTGATTGGTCTCTGACAGCTCTTACCATCTCATGAATACCCCCCATATTCCACGACAACCAGCCTGACAGGAAGAGCGACGCTAGCAAGATATGGAGATAAACGATGCACGTCTTTGCGAGGTTTCTTTGCTTTAACGCAAAATTGCAACTGTTCTATTAAAAACCCTTCTCACGGAGCCAGCACTATTTTTGTGTGTGGAGGACAGCTGTGCATTTATAAAATCATCAGCTGAAACGTCCAGGAGACAGTGAATCTCTGCAACGGACCAAGATTGCCTTGTGTGTTGTTTACCCACAATATAACACCCGGCTCACGTCACGACGGAAGCCCAGTGGCTCAAACATGTGGAGAACTTCCTGTATTTGGTTCGGCCCGAGGTCGAGCAGCGTTCACACCACAGATAGGGCACACCAGAGTTCGGCGGCAGCCGCTTCGAGACTACCTGTTTAGAGCGGTCTCGGAGCGGCCGTTTAGTGCGCACCAGAGTGAGGCTGTTGTGTTCATACTGAACCAAACAAACCATACTCACACCGACACGTCATTTGGGTCGACCAAAACAGTGTGTGTGAGAAAACACCCTTACAGGCTTTGAGTCCAAAGCGGGAGGAATTATGATAATGTCATTCTTGTCTACATCACCAATCTCAGGAAGTAAACTGTTGCCTACAATCCGTGTGTTTGTTTTAGTCCAAGAAAAGATATTTAAGTTGGAGACCATAACTCGCGTCATTGTTTACTTGGGGGTTTGTACCTTTTGTATATCGTTAACATGTACTAATACACACTTACACACCAAAGGAAATGTTAAAACGTGAATCGGACCTTAAGTGCTCTTCAAGTCAAAATATTGTCTGTCATTGACATCCTCTAGTAGTTGGGAATACATTGTACAATATGGCAATGTTTTCATTTTCTGCTGTTATTACAATTCCAGTCACGTCACATACAGTATAGAGAGCACTGGTCGGGGTGATTGGCAAAAGATGGGACAGGGTTGTTGCTGATATCAGAGATAGCAACTGTTCTGTCACAATTACAGCATACAGTATGTTTGCTCATGCTTCGCTCCTATTTCCCATTGTAAAATGACACCCTTGCCTTTCACAGCGTACTGTTTCAACAAATCAAGAGGTGCATGCTTCAGTTGTAGACCTTGCTCAGATCAAATACATCCATGTGGGGTGCGTTGGTAAACAGACCTCTGTCATTTGGCAATGGGTGGTGGCTTTTTAACTCAGGGCGATAAGATGTCACGTTCAGCTAGGTGCCAGTAATATGGTGCTGCCAACACCTGTCGTTTCTTAAGAAGGTTATGTCGCAGGCCAGCTTCTAATAGACTGCTTCTGCAGCACACACAAACACACACACACACACACACACACACACACACACAGAAACTCATGTGCATGCATTTGAGAACACGCCAAAAATTCTGCTTGTATGAAAACATTCCCCTCTTCAGTTTATGGACACCACCCTGCTGAAAATCACCAGCATACCAGCACCAAAACACAACATATGCTGGTATGACCAGCATGGGATGCTGGTGCTAATGATGGTTTAGCTGGTGCTAATGCTGATTTGGTGCTGGTTTAGCTGGTGCTAATGCTGGTGCTGATGCTGGTTTAGCTGGTGCTAATGCTGGTGCTGATGCTGGTTTAGCTGGTGTTCACTAGCAAACCAGCACCAAAACACAACATATGCTGGCCTTGCTGGTATGCTGTTTTTTTCAGCAGGGCAGTGAACTATTATAAAACTGCACTTAGGTGGGGTTGTTTATTTTGCCTTAAAGTTTGAGTTGGTCAGGGTGAACTACCACTTGTTTGATGCTTCTGAATCCAGTTAACCTTCAATTTGACTTAGTATACTAAATGGTTTTGGATTGTTTATTTAAATGTCACGGATTTTTAGTGGCATCTAGTTGTGAATTGCAACCAAGCTCAATTTCTGCGAAGTGCAATGAGAAGCTACGGTTGCTGCCACAGGACAAACATGTTGTCGTCTGAGACAATGTAGGGACAGATCCTGCTCTGTAGAACCGTTTTCTGTTTATGGCAACTGTAGAACGCTATAGAAAAAGTGTAATGGACGCTCTGATGCTCGAATGCATTCTCTGGAATCCTCTCAAGCAGAGGTTTATGCCTTCCGATTGGTTGTCGCCGAACGTTTCCGCCTTCCGATTGGTTGCTGCCAAACCGCGTCATAGCTCATTTCCATAAAGTTGAGATGCTCGCTGCCAGCTCTCATTGAAAATGAATGACTTTCAGTCACTTTGACGCTTTTTCCGGTGGCGGTGTGAAAGCAGAGTAAGGGGTCCAGTGTTGTATATAGATAAAAACATCTCTTTCTTGGATAATAAAAAATATACTGTTCCTTAAGTAAGGTCTTAATACACCAATAATAATATAGTTATGTATATTAAATTGTATTAGTTTCAAGAGATCCTTCTAGAAGTCCCACATTGCACCTTTTAACATGAAATGTATGTAAGCTATTTGTAGGTTGTCTTCCAAAAGTGTGGCTATTACTATGTTTTGTTGTCTGAGCACTCTCAACTGATGGTGTGAACAGGCTTTATGCCCAGCTGCACTACTTCCTGAACTTCAGCCAGCTCCTTGTTTCCTGTCAGCCATTATTGGACAAACTGATTAATCCAGGTGTGTCTGATTATTGTTGTTGTGACTACTGAGGTCAGGCACACCTGGATTAATCAGTTTGTCCAATAATGGAAGACAGGAAACAAGGAGCTAGCTGAAGTCCAGGAAGTAGTGCAGCTGGGCATAAAGCCTACTGAGTTTGGGTTGCCACTACTTAACCTGCTTGGATAGTGTATGGCATAAGGGACATACTTTTATTCATTTGGTAGATGTTTTTATTTAAAGCAACTTACTCTTCGTTTAAGCAATAGATTTTATCAGCACGTGTGTTCAAAAGGATCAAACCCCACGACCTTTGCATTTGCTAACACAGTGCTCTACCTATTGAGCTACATTCCTGTATAATTCTGAATGATAAATGAATTTGCAAAATTAGACACATTTTCAAAAGACAAACAGACAATTTTGCCCACAAATTTGTGCCATTGCTTTGTTTATGTTGTCATGTCACCAGATAGGGAGCACACTGTTTACATTTTGCACAAATTAAATGTAAAGTCTGTTTATTTTTTATGATTTTGTGTATGTTGTTTATTTATATTCTTCAGATTGTACAGTATTGCTTAGCAGTCACAAAAGATTTTGTGTACACTGTAGGGGATGTAATGCATGCAGAAAAGATTATTACCATGTTTCTGAGACGACAATGCCTGTGTTAGTCACATACTTCAGATTGTCATTTTTAAGTATTTTTTAAATCCATCATTTAAATCCAAATTCACAATTCACTTTTTAAATTTAACCATGTGAGAATTAAAGATGTTTTATTGTGGATTATATGGATTACAATCATCTATTCCAAAGCAACATCCTCCTTTTTACATCATTTTGTTCCTATTCTCCACTGGTTCATTCAAAGGACACTGAGTTTCTTCATGCAAGAATTTTCTTAATTTCAACCGATTTTGACAAGCCAAAGTTATCCCCTCTCTCTCTTTCTCTCTCTCTCTCTCTCTCTCTCTCTCTCTCTCTCTCTCTCTCTCTCTCTCTTTCCTTTCTCTATTTCTCTTTTCTCTCTCACTCACTTTCCCTCATCCAAAACCACCCTTTCTTAAACCATGTGGAAGGTCTTTCACTCATTACCTGCACTCTTATTTGAAGCCATGCTAAAAGTGGAACGACAGATGTTGAGGGTAAAGGTTTATTTTGGGGAAGAGCAAGGGTGGCTGAAATTAGGGTACATATTTGATGATAATACCACAAGTACAGGGTTTCGTTTTAAACTGATATATTCTGTATGAACAAATTAATGATATTGTGTGTGTGTGTACCTGGTAATCATCACCACAAAGATAGAAATACCAGTTTGACCTTGTTGTGACTTTTTGAGGTCCCCCATGAGGAAAAAATGTTATAAATCAAACAGAATGATGTTTCTTGAAAATCTGAAGTTTTCTGTAAGGGTGGAACCACTGATCTATATTAAAGACTGGATTGCACATAAAACGCTTAACGTAACAGCGTGAGATGAAGCCAGCGCAGAGTTCGAGCGGCCATCTTGGTATACAGAGGGCGTCATTGACTTACATTCAAAATCATGATCTAAATTCACCCGGTTTACAACGTATCAGTCACACTACATGAATTTTTAGGATATGTGTACGTAAATTAATTGTTACTTCTGGTGTTATTTGCAGAGATGGGACCAAGTCACACATGTGCAAGTCTCAAGTAAGTCTCAAGTCTGAACCTTCAAGGCTTAAGTATGTCCCAAGTATTTTTTTTCTTGGGCAAGTCAAGTCAAGTCGAGTCACAGGCTATGTCAAGTCAAGTCCTGTAGTAGGTCAAGTCAAGTCCAAGTCAAGTCACCTTATTATTGTAATTTTACCTGCAGAATCTGATCTTAATAAAGTGACAAGATATACAGTAAGTAACTATCAGTAAATTACAATAATTTGGATTTGCATTGTAAATACTCATGTTCAGTAAAATACATCTTGGAATCAAACAAAATTGTAACTTCATAAATTATTTATTTTTCACTTCTGCCTACCGTGTTTGAAATTTTCCACATTGAGTCCATAAAACAAATAACAGCTTAACATCCAACAGACCCCTCTCTGAACACCTCCCTCTCTCTCAAACACAGTTTACGTACAACATTAAACTTTGTTACATTTCTCCTCTCTCTCTCTCTCTCTCTCTCTCTCTCTCTCTCTCTCTCTCTCTCTCTCTCTCTCTCTCTCTCTCTCTCTCTCTCTCTCTCTCTCAAACATGTGCCCAGAAAAAACGAGCGCGTCGCATCTCTTCCGTTCGCGCGCCTAAATTTGAAATAACGAACTTGAGCGCGCAAAAGACGCGACATGTGAACCGCCCCTAACATTGTAGAATCAAGTAATTTTTCTCTGTGTGTGTGTTCAGGTGGCAAACTTGAAAAAGAAGTATTCAAAAATAAAAATAAGTATTTAAAAAAATAAATCACAATTATTTTGCCCACATTTGTCCCCAACACAGTATGCTACGTTACACAGGGCTACATTAGCTATTATTACATTAGCTAACTACCAACTAACCAGATATTAACAAATTGACAAGCACTTACTGGGCATAATGGCTCTTTAAATGACGACCAAAATTGGAGGTTGCCTTCTTGCTGCTTGTGATTTTAATGTTGCATGTCTTGCAAAGCACTGCTCGTCTTTTGCAATCTTGTTAAAGCCAAACGATGACCCTCCGTACCCCTCCGGCTGACATGTTGAAATCTGATCTAAGTGGGCGTGGTGTGCGTAAGGTACGAGAGGGCATGACGAATGATAGTGTCGTGATTCAGTCATGACAACACCATTTTCAGCCTGCGCTCCAGCTGGGTCGACTTTATTTTTTAAAATAATTTATATATTTTATATTTAAACTGAAAACATGATGTGATTAACACTCAAGTCATCGTGTCTCAAGTCAAGTCAAGTCCCGAGTCTTTAACTTCCAAGTCCGAGTCGAGTCTCAAGTATTTTATTTTTTGTCAAGTCAAGTCAAAAGTCACAAAAATAGCGACTCGAGTCGACTCGAGTCCAAGTCACCAAGTCACAAGTCCCCATGTCTGGTTATTTGCAACGTTTATGTTTTAATCGGGCAGGATAAGGGATTTATAAAAAAAAAACGTTAAGGTGAGTGTGTCTGCTACATTTTGTTAATGACACGGGTATAAATAAAGTTTTTTGACATTAAGCTACATGGTCAGTGTTATTTCTCTGAATAAGTAATTTGTAAAGATAACATAATTACAAAACCAGCAAATTATTGCATGCACATACAGTACAAAGCATGATTATTTATTTAGATTTCAGAATGAGCACGTTTGTCATTAATACTAAATATGCTGCGGTCTGTCCGCTAATCTGATACTGTAATAAAGATGAATGTATAATAAAGGATCAGTCCATTTTCTTAAAATCCAGATAATTTACTTACCACCACACTCTAAAAAAACAAACGGTGCTATATAGCACCAAAACTGTTGATTTGAATCGTAACCATAGAAGAACCGTTTTTAGTGCCATATAGCACCGGTGAAGCACCTGTGTAGAACCATATAGGGGCCATATAGCACCACTATAGCACCACATTTGGTTCTACATAGCACTATATGGTTCTACACAGGTGCTTCACCGGTGCTATATGGCACTAAAAACGGTTCTTCTATGATTACGAGCAAAGAACCACTTTTGGTGCTATATAGCACCGTTTGTTTTTAGAGTGCATGTCATCCAAAATGTTGATGTATTTCTTTCTTCAGTCGAGAAGAAATTATGTTTTTTGAGGAAAACATTCCAGGATTTTTCTCATTTTAATGGAATTTAACGGACCCCAACACGTAACAGTTTAAAATTGCAGTTTCAACGGAGTTTCAAAGGACTCTAAACAATCCCAAACGAGGTATAAGGGTCTTATTTAGGGAAACAATTGTCATTTTTGACAAGAAAAATAAAAATATGCACTTTTAAACTACAACTTCTCGTCTATTTCCGGTCCTGTGAAGCGCCAGCGCAACCTCACATAATTGTGTAATGCCATGGACAGGTATTGAGAGATAGATGAGTTGTTGTTGTTTAAAAGTGCATATTTTTAATTTTTCTTGTCAAAAATGACAATCGTTTCACTAGATAAGACCCTTATACCTCATTTGAAATCGTTTAGAGTTCTATCAAACTCTGTTTAAATTGCAATTTTAAACTGCATTAAAACTGTTACGTGTTGGGGTCCATTAAAGTCCATTAAAATGAGAAAAATCCTTGGAATGTTTTCCTCAAAAAACATAATTTCTTCTTCACTGAACAAAGAAAGACATCAACATTTTGGATGACATGGTGGTGAGTAAATTATCTGCATTTTTTAAGAAAATTGATTAATCCTTGAACTAACTGTTTAAAAAGCTAAATGTACAACATTCAGTAAATAACTATGTACATGCTTAGGACGTTTGGGTTGTAATAATGTACAAGGAGACTTCAGATATAAAAACGGGGACTAATAAAGTGATGTTTTATCATTAAAATCTGATAACGTCTATTGATTTAATAGAATGTTTGGGCATACCAATATGACGGCGTGGTGGCTTCACAACTGTGATATCATGCGCAATCCAGTCATTTATATAGATCAGTGGGTGGAACTATGGAAACCTGTGTGTGCGTGTGTGCGTGCGTGTGTGTGCGTGTGTGTCTGTTTAATTAAGTAAATGATACTAGTGAGTTAAACGGTAAGCATAGCATTCATAGACACTGTAGTGAAGACTCTGTTACTGTAAATGCGCCCTCTTGTTGTCATGTGCCAGTGACCGTATAAGGACCTCGATAGAGAAGAGATTAATATTTTAAGGTATATGTTCTCCATGGTCTGAACTATAATGTACAGTTAGAAGTGCCGAGGTTATGTGGTGGTTAAACTGATGCGGGAGGCTTCACAGTGGAGAGCTTGGATGTGATGGGTATGCATTATTAAAATCCCCAGGTCAGAACAAACTCTCATCCTGTCAGATGAAGAAGGAAGCTAGTGAAGCATCTGACTCCGGTTTGAACCCTCACTGAGGGTACAAACCATTACAGGTTCAATAGTTCTCGTCTTCGTCTCATACATCGCCGTTTTTTCTCCTACGATGGTATGTTACAAGCAGTGCTTAACCTGTGCGGTTTCATTTGAACTCTGTGTGAATTAGTGCATTCAGAACAAAGGAGAAAAAAGTCGCATCAGCATGCATAATTCTCTGCATTTCATTATTAATCACCTTAAAAATAGAGCTTTGAAACTGAGCACATTACCCCAAGATGTCTTATTTTTTATTTATAAACTCAATCTAAAATTTTTACTTTATGCATCTACAATAATGTCCAAAACAAATACAGTTGCCACACTCTAAAAACTCCTGGGTTATTTCTTCAACCCATATTCTGGGTTATTTGTGTTGGGTTAAAATTATGGGTTATTTTTTCAGAGAGTAACCATTTTCTGGGTTATAGGGCTAATATTTTGACCCAATTCCTGGGTTGTTTGGGTTTCTGGGTTATTTTTCAAAGGTTAACCCATGTTCTGGGTTAACGCCCCGCCCCCCGCTGTTCTGGAATTTTCTCACAACAGTCGATTGAAATAACTGTCACCGGAGTTCGCGGCGCGCTCGATCCGTTTTGGCCTGGGCTTCTTCGTTGTGTATTCAAGGTAAGCAAGTATTTTAAGTGTCAATGTAACGTAAACTTTCTGTGTCCATGTCCCCGTTGCTTATCTCATTGTTATAATACCGGTAAAAATACGATAAGTACAGGGCAGCTATGACTTCGTGCAACGTTAAGGGGGTTAAGGGGGAACACCGGACGAGAAGCGCCGCGCCGTATATAAGACCACTCGAGGTATCCCGCACTTTCTCAGATTATGGCCAGCAATATTGTTATGTTTAAGGACATTATGGAATTAAGATATATCAGTACTATGTTATGATACAATCGTTGCTGAGTCTGCAGTCTGAACACTTTACCTCAGAGCGTCCGTAAACTGAATGAATTTAGGATATCACCTGAAAATCCAATATCAACCAATTTTAATGAAAGTAGCTCATTTCTGTAAATGAATGTAAAATTTAATGTACATTACAGCACATGGTGAAGTCCGTATATACATTAACGACGAATTTGAGACAAATAAGTGTAAATTTAAAACTATGTACATGGCGCTCGGCGCCGCAGACAGACGCAAAATGGTGCCGCCGGTACACACGCATACTGTACCCTGTGTCTCTTCGTTCCCTAGCTCCCGAGGTCGTGAATCAGTTTATCATGTACACAGGTTCGGGCACTGGTAAGGAATTTAGCTCACTTGACATTGGGACACTGTTCACTTATTATCCTGTGATGTGGCTGCTTAAGCGTGTTGTGATCACTCACAGCTGTTACTCATCAACAACCGGCAAAACCAACCGTTGCGTTGCTTTGAGTTATGTTTACCAGCTGCACCATGCTTATAATATTATACAGTGCTCTACTGGCTGAAGTAGTGAGATTTAAAGAAGCAGGTCAAGTCTTCAAATTGTTGCTAACCTCTATATGTTTTCTCCAGGTCTTTTTAAATGGACAGCTTTGTCACTGATAAGTTAACTGAGTGGCGGCTGTTTGAGCTGACAGAGACATTTTTGAGGTGAGCATTTTACTCTTATTGCCCTCAAATCATCTCTCTATACCGAAACATTTTTCTTTAAAGGAAAACTACACCGTTTTTCAATATTTTACTATGTTTTTACATCAACTTAGACAAAATAATACATCCCTGTCTTTTTAATGCGTGCAGTACATCGTGTACAGCATGTCGTGAATGTGTTAGCATTTAGTCTAGCCCCATTCATTCCTTAGGATCCAAACAGGGATGAATTTAGAAGCAACAAAACACTTCCATGTTTTCCCTATTTAAAGACTGTTACATGAGTATTTACACGAGTAAGTATGGTGGCACAAAATAAGAGGTGACGATATTTTAAGCGGATTAAAAAATTAGAACTATATTGTATGGCGGAAGAGCACTTAGTTTGCAGCACTTTGACCTCTGGTGCAGTAACATCACTCCTGTGAACTCTCTCATCTTTTTCAAAATCAGTGTGATGAGTGATGATGTTACTGCACCAGAGGTCAAAGTGCTGCAAACTAAGTGATCTTCCGCCATACAATATAGTTCTCATTTTTATCAGCTTAAAAAAATATTTAGTGCCACTATATTTACTGGTGTAACTACTCATGTAACAGTCTTTAAATAGGGAACACATGGAAGTGCTTGGTGGCTTCTAAATTCACCCCTGTTTGGATCCTAAGGAATGAATGGGGCTAGACTAAATGCATTAATAACGCGCTGTACAAAGATGAACTGCATGCATAGAAAAAAGGATGTATTATTTCGTCTAAGTTAAGGTAAGAACATAGTAAAATATTGAAATACTTTTTCTTTAATAGGGCTTAAAGGGATAGTTCACCCAAAAATGAAAATTCTGTCATCATTTACAGGCCATCTACAGGGTTGAGAAGAAGACTATCCGGCATTCAACTGAAGAGTCCCTGACAGCGTTCATACACCAAATGTCTGTAAGTACAATGGACCAGTTTCTCAGCACTACTCTGAGAGAGAATATTCTTAATTCTATAACTATACTGTTCATGTGAAAGAAGGCTATACAAGGGACATGTTTCATGTGGAAGCTAAAGGGTGAATCCTGGTTTAAAAAAACAACTTCAAGGTTCCTCGGCATCCTCGCAGTTGTATTTCAGTTTTGGGCGATGCCATCTAAGGTAGCAATCTGACTAAAAAGTTAAGTTAAAGATGTTAAGTTTTATTACTCAGTGGTTCTCAACCCACATTTTCTTGTACCCACTCAAAATGAAGACACCAATTAAGAACCACAGCTCATTTGGCTTCCTTGTACAGTTAGTATCAGCATTATAACACAAACTGGTAGTCTATTATCTTGCTTACAATTTACGTTCTACACAATATTCACTTTATATCTTTCTGTCTCTGTCTGTTTTAGGTTGGAACAAATATGGTGGAATACAGTGGCGGCTCGTAACTGCTCATCCAAAGATGCGCTAATTCAAAATAAGTGTTCAGATTGTCACGTGTGTGGTTCCCTTTTCCAAAATATGTGTCCTGCGTGTCGAGAGATCCTGTGTGCACCACGTGTTTTGTCAAAATAAGTGCCTGCTGCACACGCGTCAAAACCTTTTATGATAAAAGAGCTCATGTTTCTAAAATACACGCCAGACACTTCCTTAACAGTAAACTCCTATTATGCATGAGATTATGCGAGTATCTGGCAAACGCGAGCATCTGTTTTATCATAAACCCTTTAAATGCGTCTGCAGCAGGAACATATTTTGACATGACACGTGATGCACACAGGATCTCTCAATGGGCAGAACACATATTTTAAAATTACAAACCACACACATGACAAGCTACATACATGTTGTGACGAACTTTGCATCGAGCATCCTCGAATAAAGAAGTCACCGGCCGCCACTAGTGGAATACCTTCAGCAATCGAAGCCGTTCCCCTCTGGGAGATCTCAAGCTGCACACAACCAATGTTTGAAGACTTAAAGCCTCAAGTTCAATCCAATTATTGAATGTTGTCAAATGTGTGAGAGAGAATGTTTGAGAGTTGTTTATTATTCTATTTTCCCTTTCTAATGTTATTACAGTGTGACCTAAAATAAATAGGTTCAAGTGTGCATTTTTATATAGAATTTAATTGAATCCAATAAAAATTTAAAACTGCTTGAAGTGTGTAAGTGTCTGAATTTTTCTTTTCTGAAATAAGGCATAGTGCCATAGTTACACAATTTAGGTTATCTTTGACCTTTGGTTAAAAAGGATCTACTAATTTCTGGGTTTTTCCACCCAGATATTGGGGTTGTTCTTTTGACCCAGAAGTTGGGTTATATTAACTACAATTTTGGGTTATTTTAACCCAGAAGTTGGGTCAGGTATTTAACCCAGAAGTTGGGTCAAAAAGAATAACCCATTTTTCTGGGTTGAAATAACCCAGAAATTAGTTGGTCCCTTTTTAACCCAGGAGTTGGGTCAAAAATAACCCATTATGGGTTGTTTTTGACCCAGGAGTTTTTAGTGTGCACTTAAGACTGTGAAATTGTACATTTAAAGTCTCTCTTATGTAAATGGGTTTCCTATTGACAGTAATTTCTTCATGGTCAGGTCAGACCATACACTTTGCATAACCATACACATAACAAATTGCTGAGTTATTTTCGACATACTGTAACATTGGGTAAAAATAAAAGGGACAAACCCAGATGTTGGGTTAAATTTAACCAGAAAAATTTTATATTTGACCCAACAATGGGTTAAAATGAGCCAGGATTTTGGGCTGAACTTGAAATAGGTAAAATTACAACCCAACGGGTTGGGTTCATCCCTTTTTGATTCAACGCTGAGTGTATATCATCCCTATACTATGAAATGTACTGTATGCCAATTTGCATAAAAGCATCTGCCAAATGTGTTAAAGTAAGTGTAAATAATGCTGTTTATTTAAACATTACAAGGACCTCCACCTAAGTAATAGCATTTACCCTTGGACATGCAAGGTGTTTCCATCCTCCTTTACATTCTAGTGCTGTCAAAATATTCCTTATGCGTTAGTAAGATCTGTGTCACAACACAACCTATTAAGAGTCCATTTTTAAAGAGACCACTTAATTCACGCCATGAACTTTGCAATCAAAAGAAAGACTTTGTCAGTGTGCTGAAAAAGCAGAAGGAGTCCCTGTAGAAATGAAAAAGTGGGGGCATGTAGCATATTAAAAGCGTGCTTTTAGTGCACACTGGCAGCCCAGTGCACCCAGCACAGCACAGAACATTAACTTAGGAACTTAATGTTCATGATATCATTTTTGTATGCAGTGTGGGTCATTGCACATTTAATGGCAGACAGACTTAGATATTATTGGAAATGACATTTATCTTCTCGCTGCTGTCATCCATGTTTAATTCTCTTTGTTTCCAAGTCACTTCAGCTGTTATTTTATTTCGAAGCTGCTTACAGTACAGAGTAAGCTGGCAAAATGGCGTTAACGATTTGTGATCTGAAATAATATTAAATAGTATGTGTAAAGTTATTTCAGGGAATTTTTTCTTAAATGGGACATATCATGAAAATCATTATAGCTTAAAAATTTTTAAGTGCTATAAAAGGGCCCACATGTGCTTGTATCAACCTAGAAAATGTGGAAAAGATCAACCCAGTAAAAGGATGCATGTTAAAGGACACACCCAAAACGGCACATTTTTTTTTCACACCTACCAAGTGGCATTTTTAACATGTTATAATAAATGATCTATATGCTATTTTGAGCACAACTTCACATATGTACCCTGGAGACACCAAAGATTTATTATATACCTTTTCAAAAAGTCTTGTGAAATTTCCCTTTTAATACACTATAAATGTTAGAAATGTATTGCTGAAACACATTACAAAGTGAAATGTAGTACTGAATTGTGGAGTTAAATCATTACAACAGTTTTTTCTCCATTTCTGGATTTTTTGTGCAGGCTTAAAATCATGTCTCAATGATGCACTGGACCCACCGAGCAAGATCAAGATCATTCATTTTGGTTGTAGCGGTATTTGAAAGTTGAAACTCCCCCTTACATGGAAGTCACCATTTTGCTCTGTCATGTTTCTATAGTAGCCCTAAACAGTAGTGATGGTAGCCTTGATACCAAAGAGTGTGTGAAAAACATGAAACAATTTTAAGTAAAGCTTTGTATCGATGCTTGTTTTGTTCTATCAAAATCATATGACCAATGAGCTTTCTAAATGTCAACAAAAGACTATTGTGAAATTATGGGTTTTTCCATTCATTGATAAAATGTGACTGAAACGTAGTTTGACCTGTCCTGATTAGTCATTACAAACATCACATCGACTGATGTTGGTAGGTTTACTTAGGGGCTAATCACACCAACCGCGCTTTAAACGCTTCGAAACGCAAGGCGCGAAGCACTGCCTTTTTAAAAAAAGAGCAGTGCGACGCAGCTTTTTATATTGCTAAGCAACCACCGAGTCAGCTGTCTTGTCAATCAAATATTGAGGCGTGAATGCTATTTTGGTGTTAACTGTCATATTAGCAGAAACTTTAAAAAGAGGGCGCTTGGTCTGACCTTGTTTGAGGATGAGAGGTGCACAAACACGCAGGAGAGAGTGAGCGAGTGGAGTCCGGTTCTTCAAAGCAACTGTAAACGTCCCTCACCACAACGTAAGGCCCGCCTCTCCCCTCATTCGATTGGACAATGGAAAGACGAAAATGACGTCGGGCGCTTCTCCGCTCTCAGCGTTCCTTCAAAGACGCTTGCTGCGGCCGGCGTCATCCTCAAATAATAATATGTGATTTACTTGCATCAGGTTTCCATTGCATTTTTGCAAAATACACCTTTACCGAATTGCCTGAGAAATCACCTTATGCGAGCGTAAAAACTTGTTTGCTATATATGCAGGCCCGGATTAGCAGTGTAGTGCCCTAGGGTGACAGTGCCCCCCTCCCCAAATTTTTTTTAAAGTCTAGTCATTCAGGGCTCTAGATTAACTTTTTGTTATTAGGAGCACTGTAGCCCCTGACTAAAAATTTTAGGAGCGCAAGCAGAACATTAAGGGCACACTTTAAATCAGCCTGCAATGCAATTATTTAAAAAAAATTCTGCATTACTGAAAAATTACTCTCTCTATCTCTCATCTCTGCAAAGTCTAATTAAACCCACGCGGGTGCATCTTCTCGCGATTCTGAGTGAGATGTGTTTACTTTACCCGGGCTGCGTAGACCCATCGGTAGAATCAACTGATCATGGTGACAAAAAATATTGACGCGGCATGCAAATGTGCGGTTAAAACCCCGATCACGCATTCTGTATTTTTGTCATGGGTGCCCACACATTCGCGAGTACGAAAAAAACTGCTCGAACGGTGTCAAAAACTCTATTTTGGTTACAGTGTGGAGCCCTTGGTGCCGCCCAATCCTATCTATGGATAATTCGGCCCTGGATATACGTATGGTAGTTTATGCAAAATGTATGTGTTTCAATTGGACGTATTTTCAATTTGCAATGTCAATTGGCAAAACGGGTAATGGAAACGTAGCTTGCGACTTCATTTTTGCTTCTAAAATGAATGCATTGGTTTGTTATGAAAAATTTAGGGTCATAGCGCATTCCTCCACTTTCACCAGAAGAGTTCAGTATCAAAAGCTTTGAGTAAATAACCTTTTTCTGATATAAATGTGCTGAAAGCTTTGCTAGTTCAAGAAAGCTTCACTTCGCCATCACTACTTAACAGACAAACTGCTCTACAGAGCTTGTTTGTCACTATGTTGTCTTGAATGATGAAATGTTTGTCCTGTGGCATATCTCCTTTATGTGCTTTGAAAGAGAGGGGGTAAGCAGTGGAGAGCTTTGGTTGCAATTCCCAACCCCACCATTAGATGCCGCTAAAATCTACACAGTGCACCTTTAAGTTGCTTTCAATAGCAGTGTTTCCCAACCTTTTTTTTTTTGCCACGCCGCAGTTTTTAAAAGTAAAAAAACATACTGCACACCACTTTCACAATAAGCATTAACAGATCTGCACAAACCTGTATTGCAATGCTTAAATGACTTAAGTTAAACTGGAATATTATACGTAGTATATAACATAGTATTCACATTTAATGTAAAACTTGATCTTGTTTTGATGAACACAAATGATATGCCGACTGGAATTAATGACAGTGACACATGCAGCTGTGACCAACTCAGCAACCTGGTAGCTAGCTTCGAGCGCTTTTTCAAACACTGTGGCAATGTTATTTTTCCACGGCACACCAAACAAGTGGTCACGGCACACTAGCGTGCCGTGGCACATGGTTGGGAAACACTGTTGTATACAATGTCAGTTCATGATGACCATAAAACTCATTATAAAGCACTAATGATGTAACACACGATCTATAGACTGTATTCCAAACCTTTAAAATCACCTGGATCTTTAGAGTATATGATAATAGTTAAATCTTTATCTTATTTCATCAGAGGATTTAGAATATACATGTAGCACACAGATTGTGTTGACTAGGTGTACTCACACTTTTAATAAAGAGAAAATGTTTTGCAAAAACACGAAGTCTAATAAACAATGACAGAATTTGCATTTTGGGGTAAACAATCCCTTTAAGTGACAAATGTACATTTGGACACATTCTTCGCTGTGTTTATCCGTGCTACTTTCTTGAGTTCTTTTAAAAGCCGGCATTATATTTTTGCACAGAAAGTAGAGCAGCAGACAAAAAAGTAAACCTGGAGATCAAGACAATACAAAACATGCCAGGCTCTACAACCCAGAATCCACTGAATGAAACGTCAACTTGCATCAGCATAAAAAAATCAAATAAACAAAGCTTAAAACTTAAAAAATAAATAAATAATACAATCCGTAGACAGCAAAGGAAATATCGCTACAGTCATATGTTTATATGGTAATGTGCATGCCCAAAAAATCTGCAAATCAAAGCAGGCATTTGTAATTCTTATAACACGACAGAACCGCTTGGCCTTGTAGGACACAGCTGAGGATGCCCTGCTTCCAATGCCCTCGCCTGGTGAACAGCCAGGGCGAGGTTATATACCGCCGCTAAACCCTCAGAGTCTGAGTGGCGGGTCAACGTCAATCAGTCTAACATCGGCTGACACACTAGTGAGGGTGGTGACAGGGCAAGGTTACGTGTCACCCAGTCCTCCGAGCTACCGCAGTGTCCATTATGCCCTGTGAACTCACCCCTAGGGTACAGAGACCGTCCAACTGAGGCTCTGTGGGTGCTGTGGGGCTAAACAGAGCTTCACCATCCCTTGTAGCAGATCCTGTGGACAGTTGAAGTCAGTGGATAACTTCTCTGTGACCCTGAGGAGGCCTCCAGCTCTGCTCCACATATGCATGGGGACCAAATGCACAGAGATTAATTTGTTAAAGTGAGCACGATCTTCAGAAGTCTCATCCTGGCCCTTAACCCTTTGAATGGTTTCTGTGTCAACACCATTAACCTTGGGCCTTAAAGTACACTTGTCAATCAAATTGCATTATGATGCCTTACGCATCGTTCCTGAGGGAACATGTTGCTGTCTTAAAAATTATGTCTGATGACATGATAGAATAGGGTTTTTTTCAATAACAGTTAATGTTATCTTTAATCGCTGATTTCATTTTAATTTCACTCTTTGAGATGCCCTTACTCAATATGATTAAATAAATCAAGGTTATATTTTCACAGAATGTTCTTTACATTATGGTAGAGGATTTTATACAGAAAACTCAGCTGGTTAGTAACTCTACCGACAGTAAAACAATACCATTCACACATTGCAGCAGAACTTCCGCTAAACAAGTCAATCCTGTCTAAAAGTGTTTAGTCTATTGTAGGCTTTAATCTCTGTGGATATTATGTGATGGATTGTGCGGAGAGGCCTCCTCAGAGTTACGAATCACATTCACCTGGGTAGCTGACGTTTAATCAATAAACTCCTGACCTGTTGCCATAACCTGGAGCCACGAGGATTAATTTTGTTTCCCTACACTGCCTCTGCTGAACCCTCACAGACAGAACGACTGCCCCCTGATGAGCAAATCACCTGGACCAACAACACATGCGGAGAAAATACACAAACAACACAACGATCGCGATTATCCCTATTAACAGTTTTTTTTATTTAGAAAACAGTTTAATATTTTTCAATTGGAATATTCATTGTGTGGGTCTTTTAAAATGATGTAAATGGAGATTTACGTTTAGCAATAAGATTGATATTTGTGTCGATCAAATTTACATAAGCATTAATCTCTGCAATATACTTCTCTCCTACATTTCCCTTATATTCCACTATAGTGTTTTTTTAAAGAGCCATCCATCAAGATCTCATGTGAAATATCTATTTTAAATCAAAGGACTATGCTGCCATCTACAGTTGGAAATAGATTTTAATGTAAGATGAACAGAGAGAGATTTTGCCATAAGAATACATCATTAACCCCTTAAAGTTCCAATGTCGGTGAAACACTGCATTATTAAACAACTCAAAAACAAAAAGCTCAACATGTCACATATCTTTGGAAAGCTGAGATTCTTGTGGTCTGAATGATGTAAACCGTTTACAATCAACACAGCAGGTACAATAAGTGTCCTTTTTAGGCATTTTAAGCCTTTTTTAAGAATGCTATGGGTTTAAAAATGAGTGACTTATATGTCTTTCAATGAAATGGTTACAATTATAATCATGGTTATATAAAGCTGATAAGTAAATGGCTTATTCTAAATGAAAAGAAAGTACATTTAAGATTCTAGCACTAGCTTATCTAATTCTTATGTCACTATTTTGGGTAACACTTTACAATAAGATTGTATTAGTAACAGTGGCGGCCGGTGAATTCTTTTTTCAAGGTTGCATGATGCGAAGTTCGTCACAACATGTATGTAGCCCATCATGCGTGTGGTTCGTTATTTCAAAATATGTGTTCTGCGTGTAGCTACGGCGTAGGACCTACGCACGACTAAAAATCGCCCTTTAGCATTGACTAGTAAATGCTTTAGAAGTGGTGTTCATTGATAGTTCACGTTAGCTAATGCAATAACTAATTGTTAACAAATGCGACCTTATTGTAAAGTGTATATTGTATATATACTGTATATACATATAGTTCCCAGACAGGGATTAGTCTAGTCATAGACTTAAATAAATGTAAGAGCTGTCCAAACTGAAACAACTTGCACTGACATATCTTAAAGGTGCGGTGTGTAATTTTTAGAAGGATCTCTTGAAAGAAATGCAAAATTATATACAAATTTATATTATCAGTGGTGTATAAAGACCTTTTAAAATGAACCGTTATGTTTTTATAACCTTAGAATGAGACATTTTAATCTAAATACTGTCTGATGTATATACATGAACATGGAAGTCCCCATTTTGTGCCGCCATGTTTCTACAGAAGCCCTTTACAGACAAACTTTTTTACTAAGTTGTAGTGCTGCCTCATGATTAGTCGCGACTAATCGTTTGCAGAATAAAAGTTTTTGTTTACATCATATATGTGTGTGTACTGTGTATAATAATTATGTATATATAAATACACACACATACATGTATAATTTTAAGAAAAAAATATATTTATATAATAAATATTTATATTTATATATAATTTAAATTTTATATAAATGTAAACATGTATATACACATGTAAATGTTTCTTAATTATATACATGCGTGTGTCTGTGTGCAATTATACATAATTATTATACACAGTACACACACATAAACTATGTAAACAAAAACTTTTATTCTACAAATGATTAGTCGCGACTAATCGTGAGGCAGCACTACTATGTTGTCTCCGACAATGAAATGTTTGTCCAGTGGTGGCTATCGTAGCTTTTTTATGAATTTCAAAAGTGAGGGTTGGACAGTGGACTGAGCCGTTGGTTGCAATTCGCAACCTTACCACTAGATGCCGCTAAAATTTACACACTGCACCTTTAAAATACATCGGTGCCCTTTGTTTTGCCTCAAAATGCACACAAGTAATGTTCTTAATGTAAGGCATGTTTGTTAAAACTAGTTATATTTCCTTAAGTTATATTGGCTTAAGCTAATCCTTGTCCGGGAACCACCCCATAGTCCATATAATGTCATAAATGTACTGTCAATAATTTATTATTATTTATATCAGCATTATATTAGCATTATTTTTAAGAGCGCTAGCTATGTGTATGTGTATGTCTATGTAGATATAAATTATATATAGATATGTTTTTCTTTCTGTGTTATATTCTCCAAGAATTATCTATTGTTATATTTCATCTTCCCAGCCTCTCTCTCTCTCTCATCGCAACTCTCCATGTTTTTTGTTCTCTCTCTGTCAGTTTGACAAGCTGCTCAGTGGCCCAGAAACACAGCATGTTATGCCACTCTGTTGCACCGTGTTCAGAGTTGCACCCTGAATTTGAATGTGATGTAAATGATATGATGTGCTGCTCAGTGCTAATTTTTGTTTTGTCATATTCTGACGTGCACGTGCTCCCTCTTCAGGGAGGTTTTTACAAAGATTTAATGAAGATATCGGCAAGAGAACCAGAAAGTGTCCATCCGGTATCCACTGACAAGTGACAAATGGACCCAATTTTAAAATCAATATGAAGGCTATACAGTATAAGTTTCCCGAGAAACTATTTGAAATCCATACTGTACTGTACTTTTGGAGACAAACTGTGTTTTCAGGTCAGAAAGTGTTGAAATTCACACAGTGCATTTAGGTAAAAATAGGTCAGCTGTAGTTAAGTGGCTTGCTTTTGGTTGTATTGCTGCAATGTACCACATGGGGTCAACTGAAGGTCAGATGATTGCTCATTTTGGGAAGGCCTGGAAGGACATAAATTGTGAATGTGTGTGTGGGGTGGTGGACATTAATGTGACACACTACATATATCAAAATTGTCCTCACAGCCTATTTAATAGCTTAAACACATTTTTGCAGTTGTTTATATAACCTGGGGTCACCTAAATGTCAGCAGTTCATTCAAGTTAGCAGTGTAAAGCTTCAATTAGCTCAAGCTCAACTTAAGCCTTCTTGCCATTAACATGCTACACTTCAAAACACATGCTTAGCGGTTCTGTCGTGTTGTCAAAGGAAATTTGGTGACAGTCTGATTTTGCTAAGGAATGAAGGTCAATAAGCTCAGTGCAAGGAAACAATACAGATATGATGGATCTTTCGGGGCGTGAAATTGGAGACTAGCGCTGACCCAGATAACAGCTTGTATGCTCATCAGATCATGTCGTCTGTGTAATCTGCCATTGAGAAAGCACATACATATGACCAGTTCTTGGAAGTATCGCTATGGGAAGGTTAAGTGTGCTATTCAGCATGAACGGCAAATTCAGTTATCACTGACCACTGGGGTGATGTCTGATAGTTGTTTAATTATTAATCGATTGAGTTTCCTATTTCATTTAAATATTTATTGAAGATTTTCAGTGTTAAATAACCCAAAACACATCTGATCTTGTCCATAAACACATCTGTTGCTTGTAAATAGCAAAGTGATTTTAAACATATTGTAGTTTCAGCTTAAGCAGATTTTACTGTTTGATTTACGGCCTTTAATGCTCACATCTTATTATTTTGTCCAGATTCAACCTCCGCATGCATGAATTCCACCTGAAAGTCTTGCACCTGTATTTCCATGTTTACAACAACAACAAAGTCCCATATGAGTACAAAACAGTAGCCTACTTTGTGAGATGTCTCTCAAGGAACTGCGTTTTACTAAACTTATTTTTCAGATTTAACCAGAAAACATTCTTGTAACCTCAACCAAAACTTCTCTCTCTCCCTGCTATTTATTTGTTGCGTTGCACAATGGGCATTGAATCATGACAACACAGTGTGTAATGTTAATTAACACCCTCAAGTCCAAACATGATAATTATTTAACAGTTCTCGCCACCTGTCCAGGGTGTTCTTCGCCCCAGTCAGCATAGGGGAAGCAGTATGGATGATGGATGGATGAATGAAATTGACAGGTCTGCAGTTTTTATATTTTTACGGTGTTACATGAGCAAATACCGAAAAGGAAAGAACACTTTCTGTACGTTTACTATAATAATGCATTAATAGAAACAGCAAATGTAGTAACACTTCATATCATGTCATGTCATAGGTAGGCCTAAATATGATTAAACAGCAAAATATACTTTCTTGTCACATCTTACGCTGATTCTATATTAAGTATTGTCTTTAAATAGGTTTGTTATGATCTCTGAAAGCCAATTTTGACATTTGCAATCACCTAAACAAACACGCCCCTACCCCATGAATCAGGATCTTCTTTTGATAGAACCGCCCCACACATACGCAACCCGGGAAATGATGTTGGTTAGTAGACACGCCCCTTACTGCTGATTGGCTGCAAGTGTGTTTTGGTAGTCGGCCCAACACTTTTCCAAAGTATTTTTCAAAAATCATGCCCCCGCCTTAAACTCTAGTTATCCCAAAGTCTAGAGATTAGATTAATTATCTTTCCAGGGTGCACCATGTATAGGCCAAAATGCAATCTTAAGCCTGCTCCGCCAACCTGCAGAAGTGGGTTTAGAGAATGAATATGCATTTAAACTAAACCTGACATAACTTTAACATAGTAGAAAAACAATGAATTTTAAGATGTGTTTTGTTATTAAATTCTTCATTTCAAGAACAACTTGAAAGTAAATAAAGAGAGATTTTTCATTTTTTTGGTAAACTATCCCTTTAAATGTTTGTTTAGAACATAATAATTTTTTTTTGCGAATACACAAAATACAATAAAATCTACTAGTTATGTCAAATAAATTACAAAACTGTTTACTCGTATCCAAACTGGAAATATCAAATAATGTATTTTTATATGCTTCCCAATCATTCTTGTTAACAAAGTAAAATAATAAAACTTGTTCAGCAAATGCACCTTCTTCTCATATACTCATATATGCTCAGTGATTACATTTAAACCTATAATGGCAGGCAGAGGGTGTTTGTCTGCTTAAACCCCACTAAGCCAAGTTTAAAGAGAACTGACAAATGTCCCAAGGCTCCTCACATCATTGTCCAAATCTAGATCTACTATGGCAGGCTCGTGTCCTCCATCATGAACCACTGAGCCTGAATGTTGACCTGTGTTTTAGCAGGAGTGACAAAGATAACCTGAAGCACATACCTAATAGCACTGATACAGCTCTGGCATGGCAACTGACTTCTGGGCCAGATGGACAAGGAGGAAGAAGGGGGGACATGGACATGTGGCAGAGAGGGGTTTAAAATGCTAAAATCACCATGGGTTAGTATTGAAGATACATATCGCCATCTTGAGGTCAAACGTACGTGTGGCTGAGTGAAAAGGTGATGCACACATATAACGGAGATAAATAAAAGAATCATATTTATCAGTAAGTTACTATTTATTTAGATCAATTACAGGTTAATATAGATATATATGTATATAATGAAATATAGGTTTTTTATATAAATATAGGTTTTTTGTTTCACACCTAAAACGAAACGGCTTGCCTCACCTACACTCTCTCTGCCGTGACACGTCGCGACGCCCGTATTGTATCTTCAACCACACTTATTGGGAGAACCAGTCATTATCCACGGGCAATCTTTCGTGACATTACAGCATTGTAATGGCTCACTACACTGCAGATTTTCTCATTGCGAAATAAGCAGATTTTTATATAACATACATAAAACATCACGCACATTAGCTGTTCGAGAGTTACTACAAATGCCTAGATATCAATAGGTGAGTTGATCTTCATGCGTTGCTGCGCAGAACGATCGTCCTATGACATCTGAGTACCGCGAGATGCTGTGCTTTCGAGTAGCTCTCGCGGTACTTTTTTGTCATGAGCCGAACGGTCTGCGCAGCGCCACATGTGGTCGATCAGGGTTGCACAGAAGAACCGCCTTTTAAATAAACCGATTGGCTGAATTTTCTGTCAATCTACACTGTCGCCTGACTAGCAAGTTTAGTTGCTGTGTGAAGTTTCAGGGACACTTGGGATATTTTTGTCAGCGCAATGTGGCTGTTTTTGTCTAGAAAGGTAAGTTGAATTCAGATTCGAATCAATAATTAATTCTATTTTTGAAAGCCAAAGCTTTAACTAACAGTTGACACTGTAGCTTACTGACTCACTTAACAAGTCATCGACTTTCACAACCGTAACTTTATATACTTAAGAAATTGTCGCTTGTTAGTTTGTTTTTTTGTTTATTTGTCGGGAAGATATTTAGTTATCTATGCATCTAAAGTCAGTTAGTGTCAGTTTGTGTAACGGTTATGTGTGCCGTCCCGCTCGGCGACAGATAATCGCCTCTGATTTTTATGAACAAGAACACTGACGAGGCACAACGTCACTAACCAATGTACACACCACACTATCGGTAATGCGTTGTGTTGTTTGTCTTTTGCTCTTAAAAGGCTCAGATTAATCTGTAGTTTAGTTTAGTTTTGTTTTGTTTAATTTAGTTCATCATTTACTTGAATGCACGTGCCTAAACATCTAAACTTATATTAAAGCATTATTAACAAAGTAAAACTAATTATAACGAAACACTTCAATACATTTAAACTTTACTATAAGGTTTTTGTTAATGCATTAGGAAACATTAAAAAACAATGAACAATTCTGCAGCATTTATTAATATTAGTTCATGTTAATTTCAGCACTTAAAATCTAAGTTGTAACTTTTAAGTTGTAACTTTTTAACATGAACAATTGCATGTAACTATTTTGTTAATTGTTAGCTCATGTATTTATTAATGTTAATAAATACAACATTTTTCTAAATTGTTACCATTAAAACATTTAAAGGGACAGTTCACCCCAAAATGATAATTTTATCATAAATCCCTTAACCCTGTTTCGTTCTAAACCACCAAGTGCTCCGATTGTCTTCAGAACTCATTTTTAGATATTTTTGATAAAAACCGTGAGGCTTGTGAGTGACTGTCCCATTGACTTCAGTTAGTTTCACATTTCTTTTCCCCAGTAAAGAATGAAAGACATTGCCAAAAAGGTCCATGTCCTA
This sequence comes from Paramisgurnus dabryanus, assembly GCF_030506205.2. Classification (NCBI taxonomy): domain Eukaryota; kingdom Metazoa; phylum Chordata; class Actinopteri; order Cypriniformes; family Cobitidae; genus Paramisgurnus; species Paramisgurnus dabryanus. The sequence goes on along the minus strand of NC_133345.1, from coordinate 22,096,892 downwards.
TCAGTAGTTTAATAATAATATTATGAAGCGGCAAGAATACTTTTGTGCGCAAAGAAAACAAAAGAAAACAAAACAAAACAAACAATTTTATTTTAAAAAAATGTAAATGATTCAGTTCGTGTTCACAAACAGACTATGGCGCATGTTGCTGACGTCACTTGCTGACATAGTTGCAAGCGTACAGACACAGAATACACTGGCAAGTAGTTTATATGGGCTGTGTGAGGGGCTGTCCACACATAGACGCGTATCACTGTATACGTATAAATTTGTTATCGTATTGGCGTTTCATCCACACGTATCCGGCGTTATGGGAGACTGAATCCGCTATTTTTTGAAACCGGGTCCTAAAGTGGATAAATCTGAAACCGACACCCTTGCGGTTTCGTCTGTACAGCCAATCTGTATATTTTGTGAAGCGAAAACGTCATCACATCACGTGTCGGAAGCGTCACACGTAACAGCAACAACAATAACGTTGGACTACGTGATTGTGTTCGTGCTACAGAAGCTACTAAAGCCTACTAGCTTTATTACAGCAAAATCTATTGCTTCTATGCAATTGTGGTGACCAACAAGCGATAATGGACAACACCATACGTTGGTTATGCGCATGCTCAAAGTCTTCTCCGTGTATAGTGAATATCTGTGGCAGTATTACAGCGCCCCATACTGGTCCGGCATATATACTACACCGCTTTCAGTCGGTTTCAGTGGTTTCGTGTTTACGGATTATTTCTTTAGAGAAAGGAAAAAAATGATCGGATAGGGAATGCACCGGCTTCGTGTGGACATAACCTAACTGTTGTTTACAATGTTTACATAATGGCTTAAATAAAAAAGCGAAAAGAAAAAAAAACATTGGCAACTATGTCAACAGGTGACGTCAGCAGCATGCGCCGTAGTCTGCTCGTAAACACGCACTGAATGCGAGGAAAACAAATTGTTGAATAAAATGTTTGTTTTGTTTTCTTTGCACACAAAAGTGTTCTTGTCGCTTTATAATATTATTATTGAACTACTGATGGAGCATGGACCTTTTTGGCGATGTCTTTCAAAATTATAATTTTGGCGTGAACTATCCCTTTATTACAACATAGCAAAAACATGATGAAATCCATAATAATCACGAGGCTATATTTTATAAAATATATAATTAAGATTTATTTTGAGTTCACATTACAATAGGATGATAGACTGCTCTGTTTCTCTGCAAGGGTTATGTTTCTGTTTTTAAATAAGAGGATCATATTTATTTTCATAGAAATCTGTGTAGTCGCAGTGATGAGGCGTGGAGATCTTCTGCCACAAGCCTTTCAGGCTCCAGTGGATGTCCATGCCAGTGCAGATGGCCAGGTGTACATGTTCAGACATAGACAAGAAGGACTGGACGAGCCCTCTGAGGATGAAGAACTCAATTTAATGGAGCTCCGGCCGAGGAGCAGAGAGTCATCCTCACAGGAGAGAGAAAGAGTGGAAATGCTCTTGCTGGAAAGAGACATCTCCCATGAGGACAATCTCAACAAACTCGCCCTGCAGTATGGATGCAAGGTATCTTATACAATTTTTGTATTTTAGATCAGTTTCATTTTATATTAAAGTTAACCAATACTTTTGCACACTTATTATAACCCTATTCTACTGTTTTCAGGTGGCTGACATAAAGAGAGTGAACAACTTTATTCAAGAGCAGGACATGTATGCACTCAAGTCTATTAAAATCCCTGTAAAGAAGCATGGGTTGCTAACAGAGTCCAACTCCGAGCTCAGGAAACCTCAGCAGAGACCCTCTAACGGTGTAGTGTCAACAAATAAGCAATCGAACGGTGCTGAAACAAGCATATCGGGCAGACCTCAGGTGCAGGAATATACCAGCTTTCTGAAAGAAGTGGACAGTGACATTGAACGTCTTATTCAAAGCACAGACCCCCAGGAAGAGGTATTTTCTAGAACTTCCAGGGGTTCCAGACAATGGGGATGGAGAAATCGGGGTTTGCGTAGCTACGGTGCAGATTGGGGAATCCAGTGGTGGAATGCTGTGGTTGCAATGTTATTAATAGGCATTGTCTTACCTATTTTCTATGTGGTATATATTAAAACTCAAGATAGTGGGGAATCTGTAGTGAATAATGGAGTTGGTACTATCTCAATGCCTACCTCAACTAGTACAGTGGTGAGCGTCAACACATTGAACCCTGGGAATGTAGTCAGAAACCATCTTGAGGAGAATCAAGTATAAGCAAAAGAAAATATTGTATTGTGTTGCGTATATTTAAGTGGCCTTTGAATTTTGGTTTGATGCCTAGCATAGTACTTATAACCTTAGTATTACATGTTGACATTGATAAATGGCATGTGTAGTGAAGGCACATGAGTCAGTTATGAGACACTTGACTTGACACTCATTAAAGCTGTTTAATGGGTGCTAGTTTTAATTAAATTAAATTAACATTTTATTATATTTACTGCTATAAAGATATAAAACATATCAAGCATATCTTCTACTTTTAGTTTAGAATTTGTCATTTTACTGTTTGTTTTGTGTGTGTGTCGTTGCTTGAGGGATAATATGCAAAAAAATCTGGATATAATACTGCTCACCAATGTATTAATACAACTTGTGTATGAAATGTCTGATATTTCATGCTAGCTAAAATGATGTCAACTTAGTATTCTTGGCAGAACTCTAATGTCATTTCTTTATAATGGTATTGTAGTGCCAGTGGTGCCAAAAAAGTGTATTAAATCTTTGTTTGTCCAGTCATTGGAAGTGCAATAAAAGAAGACATATTTAAAGAAAGTCTGAGAACTTAAAGGTGCCAAAGAATGCATTATCACAATATGTTACATTGTTTTCTGATATCTACATAGAAGGTATGTGGCAAAAAAAGATTTAGAGATGGTTTCACATGTCCATTCACAACCCTAGGATTTGTCCCCAGAATGAATCTGTCTATTATTACCTTATTTGAAAGGGTCATGAATAATAATGTTGAGCTGTGCTCTGATTGGCTGTTTCTCAGAGCGGCTCATTTCAGTAGTTCTGTGTGTATGCAAACATTTATTCAGAGAGAATGGACATTTCTGAGTAGTACGGGGTTTTTTTTTCAGTATAGACTTGCAAAACGTAACTGTAACGTCAATAATAGAAGTTCAGCCTGAACGCTAGCATTTAGCATTAACTAGCACAGTGTTTGATCGGTCGATCTTTGAGACTTACTCTGTAGATCCCGCAAGCAAGAGAATAAACGAAATCGAGATCACCGGGGCAATTCCCGATAGCCTGGCGACTCATTTGTCCTGCTGCGTGCGCAGTCAGCCGCTGTATTTCTTTTATGTCCCAAAGTCATAATTTCAGAATTCGGCATTCAATATTAAAGTCATTTATCAGTTTTGCTTCACTGCATGTGCGAGCAGAGCATTCGCGTCATGCACACATGCGCATCTGTGTGGATTGGTGAATGGATGAGTCATCATTTGGCATAATTCGTCACAACACCATGACGTGCATTGTCCTGTATTTTATATAGACATAATATAAAAACACATAAGAACCTTGCTTTGTGGACTGTGCATGAATGTTTCTTCGACAACATTAAAACGTATGACGGAAAATGTTCTTCACATACTATAGTAGCCTAATGAATGATAAGCTGTTCTGTCAGTGATCGTGACTAGGGTTGGGAACCGATAACCGGTTCTTATTCAGAACCGGTTCCGTTTTTTAAAAGGAACCGGAACCGCACGTAATTCTTAAGTTTCGGTTCTAAAAGCGGTTCTGATGCGAGGCACGTGCAAAACGCTTATGTCTCTTACCTCATGAATATTAATTACGTTGAGCCACTGTTTATAGTCACTCGCGCAACCAAATTAACGCAGCTTACCACAGAAAACACTCAGGCTGCTGAGGTAAGCTTTGTATACTTCGTGTTAAACATGTCTAAATGTCAAAAGTGTGGATTCTAGGGCTGTTGACGGTACAGTGCGACCCGTGATGCCGTGCACTTCAAAAACTATGAAAAATATAAAGTACAGTCTCACCCAGCGAGATGTCTTCAAGTTTGCGTGAACGCAAACAGACATAAGACTCAAGAGTTAAGGGCGATTTATAGTCGTGCGTAGGTCCTACGGCGTAGCAGCGACGGCGTAGGTTCCGCGTCGGTTTTCATTTATACTTGTGCGTCGCCGTCCGCTGGTTGGCAGTAATCACGCGTGTAACCACAGTAGCAGCAGAAGTCGTCACAGAAGAAGAAGCTAAGCAAGTTAACCCACAAACGAAGAAGAAATAGCAACTTCTTGTGTATAATTTGAGAAGACCAGCAATGATGGAAGTAAATAAACAGCGACTAATGTTGCAGTTTGAGTTAAATCACTCCTCAACTTGGCTCATCTTTGTTTTCACCGTCTCAAACGGAAATACCTATGACGCAGTTTTTTTACCTGACGGGAGGGGTTCTGGTGGACCAATCACAGCGCTTACGGTCCGCGTAGAGCCGACGCGCTGTTAGAAATTTTGTGAGGTGCGCGTCAGGCTACGCACAGGCTACGGATAGCCTACGCCGTAGGACCTACGCACGACTATAAATCGCCCTTTAATGCGCTATAAACCGATATCAGTGGGGGCGGAACAATGAGGTAAGAAATTCTTGGTCAAGGTTGCGAAAAAGTATCAATCTGCACTACCAGTATAGCAACATGCGTTTTCAGCACTGTGCAGACATTATAACCCCAAAAAGGTTCCTCACTTGAACCGTGTGTTGTTTCACGGATGAAAGTGATAAAATAAACACGCACATAGCCGCGCAGATCCCGTGGTCGCTCCGGGGCTCGAGCATCACCGACCGAAATGGCCATGCACATTATGCTCAATTGCTTCACATTTCGCATCTAAACCCACGCGGAAAACGTGATCGCTCCACTTTTCTCCAAAGCGCGTGGACGCTCCAAAGCCGTTGCTAAGTAACCTAAGCATTGCTTGATGTTGTGACGAGCAACCTCCGGCGAAAAGAAGTCAGCGCAAATGAACACGAATGTTTGTGTCACTGTTCCTGTAGAGGAACACCTAGGTTTACTTCAATATTTTGGATGTAAATGTTTATTGAATCATGACAAACTATATATTTTTGGAAAGGTCTAAGCCCCTAGAATACATATTTCAGCAGTGTTTTATAAAATAAATTATGTAGGGAGAGTAATTGATTCAATTTTAAAGAGAGTGCGCCTCAAAACATTTATGTACTGCTAAATGGCATTGTCCCACCGGTGGGATGCCTACAATTACTTCAGTGTTTTGCATATTAATTCTTATCCAATCATGACAAACTGTATATCAATGGAAAGCTCTAAGAGTGTAGTTTTCATTTGTCATCATCATTTTGGGAAAATATTGACATAGTGTGAGTCATTTTCTAAAAGGTCACGGGCCCTCAAGCGGGCCCACATTGTTTTTACATATTTATAACACTAATACCCTATCCTAAACCTAAAAATCTTGACAAACTATGTATCTTTGGAAAGCTCTAAGAGTGTAGTTTTCATATTTCATCACAATTTTTGGAAAATTATGACGTAGTCAGAGTCAGTTTCTAAAATGTCACGGGCCACAGGTGGACCCAATTTGTTTTTACATATGTATAGCACTAATACCCTGTTCCCTTTCAATACGGTTCACTTCGCATTGCGTCAGTTTGCTGACGCTATGGGGGGAAACTCCTGTTTACTCCGTGATTGAAGCCTATTGGTTAACGTCTGTAGAAAATACAGACCAATGACGTTTGAGCCCGCGCGGGGGCGTGGCACACGTCCCTATATAAGCCGGTGAAATACGTCAAGAGCTCATTACTTTTCTCCTTCAGCGCGAACCTTCTCGCTGCTCCGAAGAAGAAGCCCTTACTCGTTGTCGATCCAAGCACTGCAGCGGACTACAACACACCAGCGTGTTCCCCTGCCGCTTTCCGGTGAGCCTAAAAGAGAGTTATCTAAAAGAGCAGAAGCGCGTTGAGATAATGTCGCTTCGGCATTGCGGCTCCTGCCGAGCCCCTTTGCCTGTGGAGGATTTCCACAAGGAGTGCGTCATCTGTCTGGGTCCTGCCCACGCCGAGGCCGTACTCGCCGAGGCGGGCTGCGCCCACTGCGAGCTCCTTCCTATCGCGGTGCTGCGCTCCCGCCTCGAGATCTTTAAACGGAAGGCTTCCCGTGCTCTCCCGCCTAAACAGCAGCGGAGCCGTGAAGCTGGAAGACGCCCTGAGACCGAGTCCACGCCGGCTCATCCCCCGCGTGCTCTGTCTCCCCGCCGTCACCCTGTCACCTTCGCCCATGAAGACCTACGCCCCCTGCCGAGTGCTAGCGGCATGGTTTCCTTTGGGTCCGGTGACAACTTGGAAGTGATGTCATCCTCTGAGGAGTTAGAGGATTGGGCGGCTTCGGATGACGACGCCCACGCAGCCGCCGCTGATGAACCTACCGAGTCGCGTCCTCACGACTCTGAGCTCATCCGCATCTTGACACAAGCTACGACGGAGCTCAACATCAAGTGGTCGCCGCCGTCAGAGCCTCAACTCAGCCGGTTGGACGAGTGGTTTCTGCAGCCCGGGCGCCGTCAATCGTCCCGCCAACGGCAGGCGCCGTTTTTCCCTGAGGTTCACCAGGAGCTCACCAAATCTTGGCGTGCTCCCCACTCCACCCGAGCTCAGAGCGCCGTCTCCCACGTCCTCTCCGTAGTGGACGGCGCTGATGAACACGGCTACTCCAAGATGCCGCCGCTCGAGGAAACTGTCGCCGCCCATCTCTGCCCGTCTTCAGCCGGCGGATGGAGGGCTAAATTGAACCATCCGTCAAAGCCCTGTCGCCTGACATCGACCCTGGCGTCGAAATCTTACGCCGCCGACGGCCACGCTGCATCCGCTCTCCATGCGATGGCGGTGCTGCAGGTATACCAGGCAAAACTCCTCCGTGACATGGACGAGACAGGTCCGGACCCGTCGACCTTTCAGAACCTGCGCAGCGCGACTGATCTGGCCCTTCGCGCCACTAAAGTCGCCACTCAGGCTGTAGGAAGAGCCATGGCCAGCCTGGTTGTTCTGGAGAGACATCTGTGGCTGAACTTGACGGAGATAAAGGACACGGATCGGGTTGCCCTTCTTGACTCGCCCGTGTCACCGTCGGGGCTCTTCGGCTCCGCTGTGGAGGGGTTCACCCAGCGCTTCACTGAGGCACAGAAATCGTCGCAGGCTATGCGGCATTTTCTACCAAAACGATCTGCCTCAGCGTCTGAGACCGGCCGCCCAAAACCGCCGCCAGCTCAACGCCCTAAGCCAGCACCAGCTCAGCCCCAGCAGAGAGCTGAACCGGAGGTCAAGCGCCAGCGTCCTGCACGACCGGCTGGCCCGCCTCGACGCCGCGGTCCCCGTCCTCGGATTACGCTGGACCCGGCGCCGCCTCCCTGAAGAGAGTCTGAGGAGGAAAAGAGGCTCTGGTCCCGCTTCGGCCGGCCCGCCCTCGAAAGTTCTGCGTGTTTCAGTCCCCTCGGGCGCTGGACACACCCTCGCTGTAACAGCGAAACACAAATTTTTACCTTTTCACAAAAAGAGCAAATTTCCTCCTCTGTACACACAAACACACACACACGGCTTAACGTCCATAAGCATATCGACGCTCGCCGTCAAATTTCACGTTTGGCAATCCACCCCCGGTATGCCGGGCTGGATTCTAAACGTAATCCAACACGGTTATTCACTTCAATTCGCCCGGAGACCACCCCGGTTTCGCGGCGTTCTCTACACCACTGTCCCAGACGATCGTATGCAGATCCTCAGGGAAGAGGTGCGTTCTTTATTACTAAAAGACGCGATAGAGACGGTCCCGGCGGATCAAAGCGAATCAGGCTTTTACAGTCGTTATTTTCTCATTCCAAAGAAAGACGGCGGCCTCAGACCGATATTGGATCTACGCGTTTTGAATCGCGCTCTTGCCAAACGGCCGTTCAAAATGCTTACAGCCAGACGAATCATGGCGTTAATTCGACCGGGCGATTGGTTCATATCAGTGGATCTGAAAGACGCTTACTTTCACATTCCGATAGCGCCACGTCACAGGCCGTTCCTAAGATTCGCGCTCGACGGGACAGCATACCAGTACAAAGTTCTGCCCTTCGGATTATCTCTGGCACCACGCACATTTACCAAATGTGCGGATGCGGCTCTCGCCCCTCTCAGACAGAGCGGCATCCGCATATTGAATTACCTCGACGATTGGCTTATTCTAGCACAGTCAGAGAGGGAAATTACTGCGCACAAGACCGTTGTACTCCAGCATTTGGAGAATTTGGGGTTCAAAATCAACCTTCAGAAGAGTTTGCTCACCCCCACGCAGCGAATCGCGTTCTTAGGCACGACACTCGACTCATTAAAGATGCGGGCATGGCTTACACAGGAACGCGCGCTCACGGTCAGACGCGAGGCGGCATCGTTCAAAGCGGGTTCACATCTCCCTCTCAAACGATTCCAAAAAATGCTGGGTCTGATGGCAGCAGCATCCCCACTAATACCGTTGGGAATGCTGTTCATGAGGCCGCTTCAGTTTTGGTTGAAAGCGAAAGTTCCGCCCCGTGCTTGGTTGTCGGGCCGCTTATTAATCAAAATCACGTACAGCTGCGTGAAAGCGCTTTCGATATGGACATCCCCTCACCTTTTCCTCTCGGGCATGGAGCTCGGCTCCGTGAGCAGGAGGAAAGTGGTGACTACGGATGCGTCTGCGACGGGTTGGGGCGCTCACTGCGACGGCGAGCTCGCCTTCGGTGCGTGGAACAACCAGTTGTCTCAGCTACATATCAACCACCTCGAGATGTGGGCGGTTATCTTGGCGCTACGACACTTTCGACCGAAACTCCAACATCAACACGTTCTAGTGCGGTCGGACAGTATGACGGTGGTTTCGTTCATAAACCACCAAGGAGGGCTGAGATCTCGCTCCCTATCCAGGCTGGCGAGACGGCTTTTATTATGGGCTCACGTGAACGTACTTTCGTTAAAAGCGACTCACGTACCGGGTGTAGCCAATACGGGTGCAGACATTCTCTCGCGCAACGGTCCGCCGCCGGGAGAATGGAGACTGCATCCTCAGACGGTCGAGAGAATATGGACCGTCTTCGGCCGGGCGGAGATCGATCTGTTTGCGTCAGACGAGAACGCGCATTGCCCGATCTTCTTCTCGAGACACCACGATGCCCTGTCGCAAGCATGGCCGGCGTGTCTTCTGTATGCTTTTCCTCCGGTGGCTCTGTTACCACAGGTCCTTCAGAGGATAAGAGAGACGAAATGCGCGATAATTCTGGTCGCCCCGTTTTGGCACAATCAACCATGGCTCCCCGACCTATGGCAGCTGAAAACATCAGCACCATGGCCAGTACCGCTGAGGAAAGACCTCCTATCTCAGGCGAGAGGGACGATATGGCATCCACAGCCGGAGCTATGGAATCTACACGTTTGGTCTCTGAACGGCAACCATCACGCCTTTCAGGACGGGTGTTAAATACTCTAACTGAAGCTAGGGCCCCATCTACCAGGCGCCTTTACGCTCAAAAGTGGTCTATTTTTTCTGACTGGTGCACGACGAAAGACTTAAACCCAAACACCTGTGAAGTGGAGCATATTCTCTCCTTTCTGCAGGAAATGCTGGACAGCGGTCGCGCGCCCTCGACGCTTAAAGTGTATGTGGCGGCGATAACGGCGAATCACGCCCTTATCGCCGGTCGCACCGTGGGAAAACATGATCTCATCATTAAATTCCTCAGAGGCGCTCGCAGACTAAACCCACCGCGACCTAACACGGTCCCGTCTTGGGATCTGTCCACGGTCCTGAAAGCGCTGCGCGGTCCCCCTTTCGAGCCCCTCGAACAGGCTGACCTGCGCGCTCTCTCGTTTAAAACCGCTCTCCTCCTGGCGTTGGCATCGGTTAAACGAGTGGGCGATTTACACGCGTTTTCAATTGACCCGTCGTGTCTGGAATTCGGTCCTAACGATAGCAAAGTGATCCTTAGACCGAGAGCGGGATACATTCCTAAAGTTTTGACCACGCCATTTAGAGTTCAGGTGGTTTCACTTCTCGCCCTTCCGACGGCGGACGGCGAACAAACCCCGAACACGCTCTGCCCCGTCAGAGCGTTAAGAATATACACGGACCGTTCTGCCTCATATCGCAAGTCAGATCAGCTGTTCGTAAGCTTCGCACAACATTCCTTAGGTATGCCGCTCACTAAACAGAGGCTATCTAAATGGATCGTCGAAGCCATTGCTTTGGCTTACGCCTCCCTGAATGAACATTGTCCAGTTGGTTTAAAAGCTCACTCCACGAGGGGTATGGCTTCATCTTGGGCTTGGTCTACGGGGATTTCTATCGTTGACATTTGTAACGCGGCCGGCTGGTCCTCGCCGTCTACGTTTGTCAGATTTTATAGCCTGGATGTCCCTGCCTTACAAGCACAGGTCTTATCGGCTTAATGATTCACGCGACTGCGTTTCTGTATGCCTTCACGGTGCGTTGCTAGCTCACCGTCATGGCTACCTATTAATAATTCATGCACAGCTCGCGGCGCGCTCAGGGAACCCGCCGTCTCGTGCTCTATTGTATATGCATCATGGTGCGTTTAGAAACTTCACTGTATGCGTATTACTGTCTCATATATGGTGCTTACACTTGCGCTCGCTAGAGCTATGTATATGCTGGGTTAGGGCCACATGCAGTGTCTCTCCGGTAAGGGCACCTCAGTCCGTTGTGTATGCACGGCGGGATGGGATTACGTTCCCCCATAGCGTCAGCAAACTGACGCAATGCGAAGTGAACCGTATTGAAAGGGAACGCTTAGGTTACTCACGTAACCCCGGTTCCCTGAAATAACGGGAACGAAGCATTGCGTCGCTGGCCGTGCTACAAACGTCTACGCAGCGAGTGTTATTCGGCTGCGCGCTTCAGTCGAATAATAATGAGCTCTTGACGTATTTCACCGGCTTATATAGGGACGTGTGCCACGCCCCCGCGCGGGCTCAAACGTCATTGGTCTGTATTTTCTACAGACGTTAACCAATAGGCTTCAATCACGGAGTAAACAGGAGTTTCCCCCCATAGCGTCAGCAAACTGACGCAATGCTTCGTTCCCGTTATTTCAGGGAACCGGGGTTACGTGAGTAACCTAAGCGTTCTAAACCTAAAAAATCTTGACAAACTATATATCTTTGGAAAGCTCTTAGAGTGTAGTTTTCATATTTCATCAAAATTTTGGGAAAGAAATGACGTAGTGAGAGTCAATTTCTAAAAGGTCACAGACCAACATGTAACCCCAATTTGTTTTTACATATGTCTAGCACTAAACCCCTACTGTAAACCTAAAAAATCCAACCTGATCTCACGAATTTCCGTGGCATAGTCACGGAATTTTGTGCTCATTTTTCCGTGGCATTCTCACGGATCTCCGCATTTTTCCGTGGCCCTGCTACGGACTGTCTTTTTCCGTGGCATTCTCACGGATTGGTTACTCAACTGTTTTGTCCTATTTTCTTACCATTTTCCCTTCGGTTTAGGGTTAGATTTACATGAAATGACATCCCTACCCAAACCCAACTCTAACCCCAACGCCAGGCGACAATTGTTTAAAGTTTAGAAAATATAAAAGAATAAATCAGAAAAAATTATATAAACCAATAGTTAAAGTGACATACTAATGCAAACACCAAATCTAACCCTAAACCGAAGCGAAAATGGTTTGAAAATAGGAAAAAGCAGTTGAGTAACCAATCCGTGAGAATGCCACGGAAAAAGACAGTCCGTAGCAGGGCCACGGAAAAATGCGGAGATCCGTGAGAATGCCACGGAAAAATGAGCACAAAATTCCGTGACTATCCCACGGAACTTTGTGAGATCATGTTGAAAAAATCTTGATAAACTATATATCACTGGAAAGCTCTCAGAATGTTGTTTTTATATTTCAAGGTCATCTGATGATAGACATAATGTAGTGACAGTTTTTAGATACATGACCCCACCCCCCATAGGAATGCATATTAATTTTATATATTCATAATTCTAATATCATATTATAAAACTTCAAAAATGTTGACAAACTATATATCATTGGAAAGCTCCAAGAATGTAGTTTTCATATTTCAAAACGTTTTAGCAGTTATAATAATGCAGTGACAGTATTTCATCAATTTGTGACAAGAGAATGCAGCAAACCGTTGACATCTAGTGGCCGTTGTTGGTAAAACCACTAAAAGTGTTACACAAACCTCATTTTTTGTGATTTTAACTTAAAATTTGGATAACAACTGCTTGAGACATATGGCCTCATGTTTACATTATTACTTTTGTGAAACATTTTCATTTTTATAATTTTATTTATCAAATTAATATGTTATTGCATTATTTTTAATTATTATAATAAATTTAAACTGCTATAACAATTTTTCTGTTAAATATTTTCACATCCAGAAACATCAGTGAAAAACCTTACATTGTCTTCTTTAAAACAAGACCAAGATTAGTCTTTTAGACCAAAAAATGCCAAAGTTATATTAATTTGAAGCTACACATTAACTTTTCACCCCCCACTCAAAAGGGTGGAGTGACAGGTAAGTGGTTAAGAAACGTATATCTGATCCTCATTTACATTTTTATATTTCAAAATATATGTATGCATTATATATAAGCCTATACGCATGCACATACAAAAATTATTACTTGTACAGCAGCCTTTTCAGGATATATGACAAAACACTTGCTCCAGCATATAAATCTCAAATCATATGTTTGAGAACTACTGCTGCTATCATGTTCACTTCAACAGGTAGGATCTTACGAGGACTACAACAGGAATAAATGATATAGGCCTAGTGACTGAAAAAGTGAAAATATTAATCATTTTACATTTAAAATATTTTATCAGTAATTAATAAACACAAATTGAATTGTTTAAGTATTGTGCATCATTTTTTATTATATGGAAGCGGAATCAGAACCGGAAAATTTTTTAACGATTCCCAACCCTAATCGTGACTGATGATGAACTGATGATTGCACAGTTTTAAGTATCATTTGACACAGTCATACAGTCAAATCCCTGCTCGCTTGAATTGAGCTCATTTATCAATTAGTATAAAATTCAATACGTTGTCAGACCTTATTTGGTGACTTCCTTTAAATAATGCATTTTCTTATTAAAACAACAAAGAAACAAATATAATGATATTTGAAAACATTGCAACATGTATTTTCAACAGAGACAACATGGTATTGTTAACATTTAAACCATGGACCAGTTCTGATAAAACAATTAGGCTACCATAGGAATGAATGGGGCTAGGCTAAATGCTAACACATTCACAACGTGCTGTACAGTACACGCTTTGAAAAAAAAAGTATGTATTAATTCGTCTAGGACAGGTTGAGGTAATTACATAGTTTAATATGGCAAAAGGGTAGACTATTCCTTTAACATCGTATTTTAAAGATTAACATTAAAATGCATGTTTTTATGTATCCTTCTCAACTTTACTTTGGTGAGTTAATAAGAATATTGGTAACACAAAGTGTAGTTTACAACTCTCACTATTAACTGGTTGGTTAACAGCATTGATATTACTGAGATATTGGCTGTTTATTAACACTTAAAAGCACATAATAATGCCTGATTCTGCAAAACCTTATTCTACATCCTTTATCCTACCTAATTCCTACAGATACTTAAACTTAACAACCACTTCACTAAGTATTAATAAGCAGTAATTAGGAGTATATTGAGGCAGAAGTATAGTTAATAGTGAGAATTGGACCTTAAAAAGTATGACCAGAATAATAGATTCACTTTTATATGATTTATTTAAACCTTTGAAGCCTATCTTTGTATCATTTACTAAATAGGATTTAGAACAAGGATGGGCAACTTCGGTCCTGGTGGGCTGGTGTCCTGCAGAGTTTAGCTACAACCATAATTAAACACACCTGAAGCAGCCAATTAAGGTCTTACTAGACATACTGGAAACTTTTAGGCAGGTGTGCTGATGCAAGATGGAGCTAAACTCTGCAGGACACCGACCCTCCAAGACCGAAGTTGCCCATCCCTGATTTAGAAAGTTATAATAAGTAATTAAATATTTTTTGCAAAGAGTAATTTGTACAGTAATCTAATTGCATGATTGAAGATGTAATAAATAACTAGTAATTCATTACTTTTTTGTTTGTAAAATCATTTATTTTCATTGCATTTACTACACCGCTTTTACCAATGGATGTCGCCAGCATGCAGTGTTCTGGCGATATTGCGCATGCGCGTGTTAAGGTTTAATTTTGAGAAAGTTTTCTCATTACTAAGTCATTATTTTGATAAAGTTTCTCATTGTTATGACACACTGCCAAACAATGGTGCATGTTTCCCACTCATTTTGAAACACTGAAAGTTGGAACTGTCAAATATTATGAGTTTTCTTGGCACTTGAAATTGGATCAATGCATTTTTAATTTAATTATGATTAGCCTAAAAAAATTCCTCATGTTGGAGTTTCATTCTGGGCACTTTGATAGGTAGATCTTGCCTTTCATCAAGGCAGATGATTGTGGATCTTGGGTGTAAAATGGTTGGTGAGCACTGAACTAGCATATAGAGCTAACTTGGCATTCAAAACTGTTTATAGCATTGAAACAACATTGTAATTAATTTAATGTTGGGGCGTACATCCCGACTGAAACATCACAGTCGGTCTAATGTTGAGATTGGCCTGTTTTTCAGTGGTCTTTTGCATGCAAAAGGTAAGAATGAGAAAACAATAGTGTTTGAGGCTCACAACATGTCATTACCATGTACAGAACTCTTATTATTCATTTTTAACACCCTTAACATTGGATCACTACAACTTTATAACTTTTGACCACTAGGTGGTGCAGCTAAATGACATTTAAGACAGAAAAATGTGATAATGATAGAAGCACACAAAATACTTTTTATAATGAGAACACACTTACCTTGTACACGGAGAAAAAGGGAAATTGATGGAAATGTAATGGGGCTCAGCTTGACTTGATCACTTCACACTACGTCACACTAAATTACACTACACATACATACATAAATTAGATGTGTACATGTTTCAAAGGAGCTGCAATAGTTTAGCAACTTCAATAGTTATGTCTTAACATATTTAGAGGGGCTTAAAATCGTGTCATTCACTGCTCCGTCAAAAAAAATGGGCCACCAACCAATAGTCTCCACCCATAATTAGACTATTTTCAGCTTTTTCCATCATACATTACACCATGTGTTTCCAATCTTTTCGTGCTTCAGTTCCAAATATATTTTTTCATTGTCCTCTTCTTTTTTTCTTTCCACATTAGCATGAGCCCTGTAATTACAACTATTTACTTTACAAAAATAGCCCCAAAACATTCCCAGCATTTATAAATATTTCCCTCAGATTAATCCAAATGATGATTAAAACAATAATGCAAATTAAAGCATCTTATTAATATGTTTATTATGTGCTAATACAAGTCAATGAGAATGCGAGGTATTTGCCTAAAAAATCTAAATAACATCACATGGAAAGAAAAGGTAATTGTTAACGTTCGCTCAACAGCTGCTTACACTCAGTCCCATGCGCTCTCCCAACCTGAGAGTTTCATCTCAGGCACAGCTCTGAAACACAGGCGCTGCTGCTGTGATCCTGCTTCAGGCCCCGCAGCTTTGGCCCTGTGCCACGTCTCCGTCTGCTCTTCCACTGCTCCAGCACAGACTGGGGGTGTGAGGACCACCCCTTCTTTGTCTGCAAACCCTAACCGCAGTTATTACGCAAACCTTAAAGCTGCCAGAGCAAGTCCTGATGTGATCTGTTCTATAGTGCTAGATGTCTGCATGATCCCTGATTTAGGAGTATTGTCCCAAAAATGTGCCTGCTTTAAAGACTTTAACAAGACTTGTGATTGAAAAGGGCCTGATCAGCGATCACATTTACCATTTTATTAAAATATGTTCCAAAACAACTCATGTGGAAGCATGCACAGAATATGTAACGCTGATTGCCATAGGCAATACAAGTGTGAGAGATTCTCAGTCTGGGAAGTAAAGCCAAGTATGTAAGTATACGTTGTTTAGTGTTTGTTGAGAACTGTTTTGTTTTCTTGTACTGTACTTGTCAGGCAAAGCTTTAGTCCATCTGAAGCATGCATTGAGAAAAAACAGTTCTTGTACTGTGGCTTTAAAGAATTTGCTCACTCGTGTAGCTGGCAAACTTCAACATGGCCAAAAAACCACCCCTAATCCTTTTTCCAAGTAGCTTTCAACACTCTTCTTTTTAGCAGTTGTGCCTCGAACTCATTCTTGTGCAAGCACACCATCACCAAGTCAGCAGTTATTGGGTGAAATATCCACCAGGGGGCAGTCTTAGCATAAAGTTCCAGACTTGTAAAAGCATACAATGCAGATATTTAACCCTCAGGTGTGTCTTGCTTCCATTCACACCTCGAAACTTTATTGCACCGAGGAATTTCAGTCTGGAGTTATGAAAATAAATACAAAAATGACACGAATAAATACACATGAATAAGTATTATGTAAACAGGACTTTGGGTGCGAATGTAAATTTTTACTTCATTTCAGGTGTTTATTTATTTAACTTTTTAATGGATTTACAGTATGTGTGTTGATAAGCGATGTTACAGTGAGAGCCGGAGAGAACAGGGTTTTATTCTGCTCCCGAGGGGACTGTGCAGACACAGGGTAATTTGTAGTGAAATTTCCAGCAGGGTTCGTTTTGCAGGTGGCTGAGAGCATAGGGCGTGGTGGGGAACGAGAGAAGCAATTTGCTGTCTGAGAGCTGTGAATATGAGCATTGTTGCACAGCAGCAGGTTGGGTCACCGAGGCTATGTGCTTGGAGATCAAGCATGTTTTTGTGGTAGTAAAGGTGAGGGGGTGAGATGCACCTTAACAAGAGGATGATCATTGACCCTGGTCTGCTGTCTACAGTATAACATAATTGTACTTATTTGTCAAATTGAATCTGTAATCTGTGACTGCAATGGACATTTCCACACTCTCATTTACTTAATGGGCTTTTGCATTTACAGTATGATGAGGTCTGGTTATTTTCTAAGCTTGTTTTAAATATTTGCATGAGAAATTATGCATGCAACTGTATATGAGATCACATGCACAGTTGTTTTTGACTTTATGCTGTTTGTTGTTTCTGGGAGGTCAAATGTTAAAGGGGACATTTCACAAGACGGTTAGATGTAAAATAAATCTTTGGTGTCTCCAGAGGAGGTAAACCATATAGATAATTTATTATAGCATGTATAAAATCGCCACTTTGTTGGTGTGAGCAAAAATGTGCTGTTTTGTGTGTGTCCCTTTATATGCAAATGTGCTGATCTCTTTTCTAAATGGCAGTGTTGTGGTTGGAAAGTGCAGATTAAGGGGCGGTATTATCCCCTTCTGACATCACAGGGGGAGCCAAATTTCAATGACCTATTTTTTCACATGCTTGCAGAGAATCGTTTACCAAAACTAAGTTACTTGGTTAATCTTTTTCACATTTTCTAGAAGCACTGTGGACCCAATTATAGAACTTAAACATGAAAAAAGTCAGATTTTCATGATATGTCCCCTTTAAATTCCCATTGAATTTGTGCACCAAGAACACACACTTTGTTTCTTTGCTTTGTTTTAATAACTGAATTGCATTGATATGCAGACTTGAGCATCAATGTGTGAGGTGAAGGTTATATCATGAGACACACGAGCGTGCATTTGGCAGTTTTATTCCAAGAAGAATTATGGTAATCTTTAAGGCTTTGGTGCTGATTCAAATAGCAATTCAGCTCTTTAAATCCCCTGCCAGCAGTCTCCTACATGGCTTAGGTCATAGCAGAGGAAAAAACACAGCGTGGAAACACACATGGGGCACCGGGAGAAATTGGGTTGTTTGATTCTTCAGCAAATTTGTATTCTTGGCAGAGTCCTCCATCTTTTTTTCTAAGTGCTATATATCTAAAGAAAAGACCTGAGAAAGCATAAAACGCAATAAGCAAGGTGTGATGAGACGAACCACAGCAAAGCTCACGGCCGCGTGCGTGTGGTCAAAGACATGTGTTACTCTTTCGGATGATTTTTGCCCTGCTGGTGAGCATCTCCTTCTCGTCGTTTCTTTGGGAATGTCTTTATGGAAAATCAGCAAAGAGGCAGCTGGCCGAAGAATGTGATGTGTTGTCAGTCATGTTCTGGCTTAAGCGTGGGTGGGGAGTTTTTCTTACTCCCCCACTGTGGGGGGAACCAATGGCATGGCACCTGTTTTACATTCCACCAAGAGGCGTTGGGTTCTGGAAAGCCGGGTCTGATTCCAGCAAAAGCTTCTCAGGCATGGCGTATGGAATAAAGCAGTCAAAATGTGATTTCTCTGCACTGATTTCATTTGCGGTGTATCCAAGTTTCTGCTGCTGCTGAAGGGCCATCATATCTTTATGACAAATGCAGACAAAGCTGTGCTTTCTAACTAACAGCATTTATTTGAATTAGCTTAAGGCCTGTAACATTAAGACTGATTTTACATAATAAATGTCTTTTTGTACAGTCCGCAATTACATAATTGTAATAATGTTTTGGTAAGGTTATATTCCTGGCACATCATTTTCATGTGTTTCTGCTTTGTTTTAAATGGGACTTTTCTGTTGTACAGTACACTGTTCATGTCAACATGATCTCATGGCAAGTCGTGTTATAGTCACGAAAAAGTGTATTAATTGTCCATGCAACAAAATTCAGCTTTATCCGTGCCTTGAGCACAAATTTCTTTTTCATGTCACTCAGCACGTATTTCTAGAAATAGTTTTTCATGTCCATGGCACAACTTTCTTTTTCATGTCCTATTATGTATTGTTTTTTCTTTTTCACCCCTATTTTTAAATAATTTTCGCTTGGGTTTGGGGTTAGATTTGGAGTTTGGGTTAGGATGTACATTTATGTACTGGTTTCTACATGTTTTTCTTCTGCTTTTAAAACTACTCTTGCCTGGAGTTGGGGTTCAAGTTGGGGTTTCGGTTAGGATGTCTAAAAATGTAACAAAAAGTGATTCTAACCCCAACCGATAGGAAAAAGCTACAATACATAAAATGCCACAGACACCACAAACTATTTATAGAAATTAGTGCAAGTGACACAAAAAAGACATTCGTGCTCAAGGCATGAAAAAAGCTGAATTTCGTGCAATGGACACAAATAAATGCATCACATTTTTTGTGACTATAACACAACTTTCCGTGAGATCAGTCTGGCTTATGTATAGATGTACATTCATATCTTGTAACTTCATTATACATCAGTAGCCTAAATTAGAATGCATGTCAATTTACCTTTTGCGTCTTCTATTTCTGGCCTCTTTAAGGTTACAGGCAGCAAACGACTCCGGGCCAGACCTGCACCAGATCTGCTCCAAAGTTAGCAGCTCTGGTGTGGAGCCGGCCCAGAGTTGTTTGCTTGCGTGCAAGTATTTAAATATTTGAACACAGAAATATTTGCTGTATATTCATTTACAGGAAACTGATTTTGCATTACTTATATATATATATGAAGAATTTGGTTCCAAAACTCAATAAACGAAAAAAAAATAGTTATTGCCAAAATCAGTATTGTATCAGGTAAGTATTAAAAAGTAAATTCATAATTTTATGGAAATTCCATTATCCCCCGTGTTATTCTGTCATCTTTTCTCCCTTTTCCCCCAAAATGCAATAAACGCCATTCCTCCTCCAATACATTAACCCCAGGGACCTTATGAAAACTTTCTATTATTTTACTCAAAGCCAACGAAAATCAAGCAAAACCAAAAACATTTTATAGCTGATGGCTGTAAAAAAAAGTTCACCGACGACGTCCCAAGTATAACCGCAGCAATGGCGGTGTTCTTAATATGAAAAAGTGTTTTGATTAATGCCATTAATGTTTAATCAGTGTATACCACTAGTCAACTAAATGAAAATAACATGGCAAAGATGAATGTACATTTTCAACAGATTTATAGCATTATGAAAAAAAAAACGTTTTAACCGAATTTATTTAAAATGGATGTATTGCGTTTTGGAACCAAACTCTTTATATGTTTTTCATATATATTGGACATTTATCTATATAATGCATATAATTTGAAGAAACACGTTGTAATAAACACTTTCCTTGTATTTAATGCTGTATGAATGACACACATCCGTATGATACTGCCACTGGTGAAGGTTGCATGTTTATTTACTGCGTTAGGTACCCTTAAAGTCATTTCACAAAGAAACATGAGTGTCACAACTTTACACTCTCATTTGCAATCAAAACGATGCAAATGTTGTGACTTTGACGATACCTTTTAAAAAGTACCATTTCGGTACATATATGGTAAATGGACTGCATTCATATAGCGCTTTCACAGACCAATGGCCGTCCAAAGCACTTTACAAGTTTTGCCTTACATTCACGCACCGACGGTGTCAGAAGGCACCATCCAGCTCGTTGGGAGTGGCTGGGGTTAGGTGTCTTGCACACAGTCGGGAATTGAACCACCAACCTTCCGATTTGTAGACAACCTACATGAACCACTGCCACCCCCAACTTTACTTAACTTTGAGATACCAATATGCATCTTTTAGCTACAAAAGTGTACAGCTACAGTGACAACTTTTGTACCTTGTACCTTTATTTATGAGAGTGTAGAGACGGGACATCAAACAATACAGCAGTATGAAGTGGATTTGGGCTTTATCTATGACAGGCTACCTTTTGGTCTGCTGACTTTAAAGGAGACATATCATGCTAAATCTACTTTCTTAGCTCTTAAATGCATTTTGTTGTATATTTGTAGTGTTTAGAAGTACATAAAAGTTGAAATTAGTCTCTTCAGGTGCTTTGTTGATATCTTTATATTCTGTTTTGGTCATATTTTCCAACAGGTTATGATTTCTCTATTATCTATTACGTTTTTTGAACAATTACGTCACAGTATTTGCAGCGGAACTGCTAAATAAGGACATCGACTTCCAGCCCAACACTATACGAGCAATCCGCCATTTTCAATTTCTCGCTGCGATATTGTAGTCCAAGCTCAAGGATGCAGAAGTTACGAGAGAGTAAATCAAAATGTTCGGTTGTTGAACCTGTGCCTGGTTCAGTTTTATTTTTCACGGAAATGTCATTTTTTAGTGCGCAAAGCACTTCAAGGATAACTATTTCACCAACCTCCACCAGTATAAAGTAGGATTTGCCGATAGACTTCGTCTGATTGAGGGGTCAATTACTTCTATCTTTGGAGACGACGAGCAGAGCACTTCGGTAAGCTGTAAATAACTTTAAAAACACGTGTAAAGTACACGGTTGTCATGGTTTAGCAGTGCTGTTTCTCAATCCGAAGGCTGCAGCCTGCGGATGTCGCATGTGGTCATCAACTCGGGATTAAGTTATAGCATATTACAACAACTTACAATGAACTAAGAGTAATAGTCAACTTTATAATTGTTAATATTCTGAAATAAGACAGCCGGCATTAACACACCATTGCGATACCTCCATATGAAGACGTTGTTCTGCAGGTTCGTCGTCTTCATTTTCATCTCGCTCCATTTCCGACTCTGGCGCGAACATGTACGGCTGGATAGACAAGTCTTCCGTTGTTGACATTTTGTGAATAACGAGTAAATAAAAAGTTTCTGTGCAGCTAGATAATCGTATCTCTGCTATAAAACTACAAAAATGGCCGAACGGGGTGGAGTTTAACCGAGTGTCACCTCTGCAACCTGGAGAGGGGGCAGGGTATGACGTGCATTTAAAAAGACAGTACCAAAACGAGTTGCTCTCAGATGCACATCAGAAAAGGGGTAGAAAGGGGGCCTGTGGGGCTATAATAATGAGGAATTCAGACCCAAGCATTGCAGTTTCGCTTTATATAGACCACAAATAGATGATTTATATGTAAAAAGGACAGATTTAAAAGCATGATATGTCTGCTTTAATGGACTTTGTTGTCTTGCAGATCCCAGCCAAGGGCACTGCGTAACTTTGCATTGTTGCTGAAGTAGATGTTTGATTAATGCTAAAAAGATGAATCCAACTTTGTGTGCTAGTCATATTCAAAACTACTTTTGGCTACTTTTCTGTGGAAACAAAGGCCTATTCAGATCATTCGGTCAGGGAACTATTAAAGATATGACTAAATATAAATGTAACAAAATCAAATCTCTATGGTTTCAAAAGCACAACAAATCCCATAATTGAAGCTCAGCTGTGAAATTAGCCTCTTTTATACACTTCATCTGTTTCACATGTGCTGCCTCGGGTTTGGTGCTGAAACCTTTTATTTAGTAATTTATTATTGTTTGATTGATACACCGGCCCCATACTGTGCTCACATGTTCGGGGTCAATATAACTGTACTGTACTGTTCAGCAGCTGTGTGCAAGTCCATCAGGATATGAGCCTGGGTTTGAAATATGACAAGCTGCTCATGGTATGTTTCATACTGGAAGAGCTCCATCTGTATGTGCGGCAGGACTCGTCTCATTTCTCTTCTGCAGAAGAACTCCACGGTGGCACACAATGTCTATTTAATAGCAACATCCCCTGAACTATGCTAAATGTATGAGCTCTTTTACACTTCAAATATTGTACAGTAAACACTGTACACTGTGTCATACCAAAAAACGCTGTGTTCTATAATATACTGTATGTATTTTTTAGTTTTGTTAAACTTTTACCAGACTTAACATCCATATCATCTCACAAAATGTGGCTTTTTTTACAAGTGTTACATAAACTTAATGTGGTGGTCTTTGAAAAATATATACTGTGTTCTATACTGTTTGGTATATAACTTGTGTATGCCAAAAATGAAAGTATATACCAAACATTTCTGCTTCTCTACTGAATGTGGACCCTTGGCAAAGTATTGAGGATTTTAGTTGGATCTAAAAGCTTTTTGTGAAGAACCATCACTTTTCTGCTGATGTGGCCATTGCTTGATTCTAACAGGCTTGAATGTTTTATTTGCTCTCGAGAGCTTTCTCAGGTTGATGAACAATTGGATGACTATTGATTTTCATGCTATGTGCAAAACAGCTGTGTCAGTCCAGGTGCAGTCGGTTCGTTTCTGCTGTCTGAAAAACAATTTATGCCATAACGCCTGCTGGATAAGTCTTAGTTCTTGGCTGCCAAGGAAAACCAGATGAAAGCTGTTAATGCCGGGTGGCTTTGGAAACAAAAACACCTCTCCATAAAGGTGTGCATTTCAGGATCTTTTGCTCAGCTTCAAGTCTCCTTTGTGATTATTTTTCCTGTCAGCTTGACTGGACTCTCAACCAAACAGATGCTTCAAATCATTTCGAATCGAGGCATTTCAGTTATAGAAAATACACATTCCTGGGCCCGGTTTCGCAGACAAGGCCTCAAGTCTAGTCCCAGACTGAAATGCATGTTTGACCTGTCTTAACTGAGAACAACTTGCTCTGACATACTGTATCATAAAATCTATTAGCGCCCAGTGTTCGAATTGTGTCAAATATTATGGGGGTCCCCTAGCTAAGCCCAGCTCTCCTGATTTTGCCAAGTGGTTGATGTCCTCAGGGCAACATTATGTTGACCCTGGGACAACATTTTAATCAACCAATCATATTTCAAAAATAAGTTTACATTTTCCTCTGATTTTAGGGTTTGGTTATGGTTAGGGTTGGTGTTTGGGGTGGGTTTACTGTAGGTTTTATTTACAAAAATGTTGTCCTTGGGTCAACACAACATCTCTCACTTGGCAAAATCAGGAGAGCAGCTAAGCCCCCCACCCCGTAATTATAGGGTCGCTGTAATTTCATAAAGTAAGATGTGATCCTGAATCAACATTTTTTGTTGGTCCTGGATCAACGTTTTAATCAAAGAAACCCCAAATTACCCTTAACCCCATCCTAAATCTAATAATGTGACAATTCTTCCAGCAAACAGCATCAGGTGCACTTGAGAGTTTACATTTATTTCAGACAGAAATCTTTTAGATTAGTTTATTGCGAAATTATGACAAATAATGGGCAGTAATGCTTTGTGGCAGCACAGCACAGGAATTTTAAATTCATGTAGCATTTTATTTTTAAAGGTCACGTTTTTCCTGATCCCATTTTGCAAACTTTAGTAATAGCTTTTTAGAGCATAAATAATACCTGCAAAATTATAAAGCTCAAGGTTCACTGCCAAGCGATATATTTTCTTTAATAAAATTCACTTTTAGTTAAAACCTACTGCGAACGTCTGGTTTGGACTACACTACAGTGTTTGACTAACCTCCGCCCACAGGAATATGGCAGTCGCCAGCTGAGCTCGATGGCTTTTGCTTAAGTTTGTTTAAAGTGCCCGTATTATGAAAAACTAACTTTTTCTGGGTTTTGGGGTGTTCATTTGTGTCTCTGATGCTCCCACACGCATACAAACTTGGAAAAAAATCCATCCATGCTGTTTTGAGTGAGATACAGGTTTCTGAATGTCCTCTGCCTTGAGTCTCAGATTGCGGGAGTTCAAACTCAGCTCCGTTGTGACGTAACAAAAAGTTTCGTCACATTCAGTTTGAATTTTCCCGCCCACCACCCCACTCGCAGGTCTCCACCCACCAGGTAGCTAGAGAGCATAGAGCAGTCACTTGAATGAGACCCTCTGTGCTGTTATCATCTCTCACGGAAATAACAGCGCTATTTGGATATTATGGATTATACTCCCACCTACTTTTAAAAACAAAGTTTTAACGCGTGGTTATTGGAACCCGGAGAAATCTTATATACAGTGTGTTACGACGCAAACAGTCCTCAGATTGTAGGCGATAAGACCTTCATGCGAAATCTGATGTAAACAACAGACTATGTATCTATATTTCACGGATTATAAGCATTTGTGGACAAAAATGGTAATTGGATGTATTTTATTGGACTTTCATGGATCATTCACACATCTGAAACAGACTGGATTCGATTCGCGTTGTTTCATCACAAAAGGTAAGAAGTCACGTTATATTTTGCATGTTGTCATCTTCTGTCACAAAATACTACATTTATGATGCTAGAGCTAAAAGCTTTTTGCCAAACTAAGACCGGTCTTCTCGAGACCGTACGCCCCGGCTTTTCTGACGAGGCGAGCCTCTTAATAACTTTACGGTCCGCATAGATATATACACGGTCGGTCCGGCCCTCCCGCTAGCTTCTAGCAGTTAGCACGCGGTCCACAAGCAGTATACATCCCCCGCCGAGTCTTAATTTCTGTAATTTGCGAAAATAATGCGTTTGAAAATGTTTATAACGGGAATATGTTAGTATGGTCCAGGGAAAACGAGTGTATTGTTCAGACTGCTACATCACAATTTACGCTGGAATTTTGTGTGTCATGATGAGTTTGACACACCGAGACCGGGCCTTACCGCCCCGGCTTTTCTGATGAGGCTAACCCCCGAGCCTCTTATAACTTTACGGTCCGGACCTCCCGCTAGCTTCTAGCAATTAGCACGCGGTCCACAAGCAGTATACATCCCCCGCCGGGTCTTAATTTCTGTAATTTGCGAAAATAATGCGCTTGAAAATGTTTTATAATGGGAAAATGTTAGCATTGTCCAGGGAAAACGAGTTTATTGTTGTGACTGCTAACGTAACATCACAATTTACTCTGGAATCATTGTGTGTCATGAGTTTCTTCTCCTGTAGTGTACTTATTAGTGATACTTTTCTGCATGATTTGTCTGTTGGCAACATAAACCGTTAATAATAATAATATATAAAATAATAACACAGTATGGTCTGTACTGCTCACGATACCACTGAGCACGCGCACGGGCACATGACGTTAGTAGTGGGGCGTGATCAAAGGAGCAGCAGCTCATAAATATGTAAGACTAGCTCAAAACGGCACAATCTGAACTGCCCTGAAACAGAGGCTACTAGAGATGGGTAACAATATTTTCCTACAAGCTATTTCGAGCAAACAACTTTTGAAACATGCTTTATGGAACTCATACACCTATATAACTTGTGGAAAAGCAGTCATAAGATGGGCACTTTAACTCTTATGGATTGTTAAGGTCATTTTTGGTCATTTTTATGTCTTAAATTGGCCACAACTTTCTCTGTGTTTCAGGAGGTGGATTGATTTTTGGTGACAAATCTTATATTGACACATATTTTGATAAAATGCTTTGAAATTTTTCAAAAACTCTACAATATACCGTAGGCAAATTCCCTATGTGTACGTGTACAAAAAAGCCATTAAATTAAACGGCTGTAAAAATGTAAAAAAGTACTGATCAAAACTACCAAATGCTTACAAAATTTCTATGATTTTAACTCTTTAATTGCCAAGTTCATAAGTGGTGTCACTGATTTGATGAAAAAACCCACAAAATTACAGATTTTTAATATAAAAAGTGATTGTGGACTGGATTTTTTAAAACCTTTTTTACAGTCTTGGGCATGTCAAAGATTAGTAAACACATTGGCTTTGATGCATTTTTAGTTTTTGTGCAGCATCATTTTTTATTCTTTTCTCCCTAATTCGTTCTTTGTGGCTTGTCCCATTGAATTCCATTATAACCACATTTTTTGATGCAAAGCCACGACACCATATTATCATGCATTCATGGGGCAAAAACAGTAAATGAGGGAGAAAAAAAATTAAACTGATGCTGCACAAAAACTAAAAATGCATCAAAGCCAATGTGTTTACCAAAAAGGTAAAAACATCCAGTCCACAATCACTTTTTATATTGAAAATTGGTCAATTTGTGTGTTCCCCCCCCAAATCAGTGACACCACTTATGAACTTGGCTATTAAAGAGATAAAATCATAGAAATTTGTAAACATTTGGTATTTTTGATCAGTACTCGGGGTGATTAACAGATTTATGAAAATCTATTTTTACAGCCGTTTAATTTAATGGCCTTTTTGTACACGAACAAACTTAAGCAAAAGCCGTTTGAGCTTAGCTGGTGCCATATTGCTGTAGGCGAAGGTTAGTCAAACACCGTAGTCCGAACCAGACATCCGCTATAGGTTTTAAAAAATCTGCTACATTTTTACAGCCGTTTAATTTAATGCCTTTTTTGTATACAAACAACCTGAAAGGGTTAAACTTCCAAGAAACATTTGTATGTATATGCACAGGTTGGCACACATCAAACACATAAAAAGTTCCCATTACATTAAACACTACCTAAACAATAAAGCAGAATGAATGAACTTAGAAACGGTTCAAGCTATTTTAATTCAGCACAACATGGGGTAAATAACAAAATTAGTCCCCATAAGCACAGCCCCAGCTGCGAGAGCAACACAGCAATTTGTTAGGAAGATGACATGGTTAATGAGAAACACTTGTTGCAGGACTCCATCAATTCAGAAAGGGGGGGGGGGGGGTGTAGCTCATCCTCTGAAGTTCTTGGAAAACATTCATTGCACGTCACGCTGACAGCCGCTGAATTTCCTGCCATTCCAGATGTGCCCGCACAGCTGGGAAACAAATGTTACCCGGGGCCTGTTGTCTTAGGGCAGCCTAAAAACTGAGATCTTTTGTGTGTGCATCTGTGACTGTGTATTGTTTATCATTTGTATGTGTTGTATACAGTTTGCGAACACTGTGTATGTTGGTGTATCATGTTGCATGTAGGCGCTTGTGTTTAGCAAATTAGCCTCGGGCTAGTAGGCCATGATGGAAAAGACAAACAAACCATTTGCTCCAAATGTGCCTCCAAATTGTAGTCAGCAGCAGATTAAATACTGTTCATCCAGTTTACATCTAACACGTCTGCATCTGATAGACACAAACGTGGATTTCACTCACATGTTTTATGGATAAACTCTTGAATTGTATTTTTTCTTTACACAAAGGATTTGACATTGTTCAAGAAAAAGCTATATTTTTTGCTGCGAACTTTTGCACATTTAGCCACGTCCCTTTATGTATAAAAGCTGTGATTGTTTCTACACTTTAATGTATTTTTTTCAACAAGTAGATCTCAATATTTCTAACACTCATTTTTTTTGTGAGAACCCAATTTGTTCTGTTTGTAAAACTGTTCATTTTCAACATACACAACACAGTTTCTGGCTTTACTTAACAGTCTCTGATCTCGCACAACCCAACGGTATGGTGCAGATAAGTGTACAAAGCACTGGTGACATAAGAGGCCAAAAAGGGAAGGTTATCAGCTACGGACATGATAGATGGATTAGCTTGCACTGAGGATGGACACAGGATCCAGGCACATGTCTCTCATCATCGGTACGGAGATGGTCCTGTTTGGGACCTGAACCGAGATCAGATAAACACCTTTACTGGCTTTGCTGAAAACCAACAGGCTATTTTACTCTGTGTGTGTGTGTTTTACAGCCAAGTTCAGCAGACACATTGAATGGACATTGAATGAAGGCTCTGTTCCATGCAGTTTGTATATTCACTCAGCCTTCATTGGCCCTCCGGCAGAAATTGAACTGGCGTGGGCTCCTAGACTATCATTAATTTGTCTTTAACATTCCTCTTAATGCACTGCCATACACCGGGTGCTTGAATTTGACTGAAATAACAGCGCTGTGATATGACATTTATCTTCTTGTCGATGGGTTTTAATGATATTTGGATTTAAATTATGAAAATACTGTAATCCAAAAGTAATCTGAATGAGAAAACAAGGTGTGAACAGAAGAACTGCTTACCCAAGCAATGCCTGTCCTATCCCACCATACAAACACTGGGTCTCATTCACTAATAATTGCAGATAAATGTTCTCACATGCATGGCAACAGTTGTCGAGCAAAATTTCTGCCAGATTCACTGCACACACATGCATGCACGCACACATGCACGCACGCACGCACGCACGCACGCACGCAAGCACACACACACACACACACACACACACACACACACACACACACACACACACACACACACACACACACACACACACACACACACACACACATACACACACATTCTGGTTTCCATGTTTTGTGGGGACATTTCATAGACGTAATGCATTTTATACTCTACAAACTGTATATTCTATAACCCCAACCATCCCAGAA
The DNA here is from genome assembly GCF_030506205.2 of Paramisgurnus dabryanus. NCBI lineage: Eukaryota > Metazoa > Chordata > Actinopteri > Cypriniformes > Cobitidae > Paramisgurnus > Paramisgurnus dabryanus. The sequence goes on along the minus strand of NC_133345.1, from coordinate 22,067,787 downwards.
AACTTTGATACTTCACATTTTCAAGAAACATCATTCTGTTTGATTTATAAGCTTGTTTCCTCATGGGGTCCTCAAAATGTCCCCACAATGTCACAAAAATACTGGTATTCCTATCTTTGTGGGTACACAACAACGTGATAATTACCACACACACACACACACACACACACACACACACACACACACACACACACACACACACACACACACACACACACACACACACACACACACACACACACACAACACACACAAAACTGCTCTTACTTATATGTTCTTGGAAATGATTGAGCATTATTTCAAATGATGGATCACATGCCCACAGAGAGTAATTTGCACAACACACACACCCAAAAATCTTCCATTGCCATGTCGGAGATGTTCATACAGATACAAAAGTTGTCACTGGGACAAAAAAAGTAAACATTTGTACCAAAAGAGTGCATACCTAAAAGGTATATATTTGCACCAATTGTATACATATATTTACCTACATGGTTCATATTAGGACATTTTGAAAGGGTACCATCCCAGTAAAAGCTTTTGAGATTTTGACCCTGGAAAAACATTTCTGTAGAAATTCCTACCCATACTCCAAACCATAATATATCCCTAAAATCCAAAGGGAATTATAGGTGAATAACAATAGTGTAAAACCACATAACTCTTAAGTGTAAGCCTAACTTAACATTAGCTGTAAAATGATTTGTTGATTGTAATTTTTTCCAACACTGTCATAAAAACAAAATATGTACCCCAGCTGTCTCTGGGGTGGTACCCTTTCAAAAAGTACAGCTTTGCGCCTAAAGGGTTCAGCGCCTATTGGAACCAATTAGAGCTTATTACCTCAGAGATTCATATTAGTATTTTAAAGGTACATATTTGTACAGATATGAAAACATACTTTATCTGTACCTAATGTTACATATTTTTCAGTAGGCCTACCCCAGTGACAGGGGTCCATATATTGACTAACAGTGCATGAACATCCCTCACTTGGCAAAATCAGTTAGATCCAAATCTGTACATTGTAAACCTACAGTACAGTATACATTACAACCTTTAGTATAGAAAAAATGCAGCAAACGTGCCCACTTGCACCATATCTGCCAAATCCTTAGTGCACTGTCACTGACAATACCCTTTAAAAAAGGTCCTAATATGTACCATTTAGGTACAAATATGTCTTTGAACTACCAATATGTACCTTTAAAGGTCTGATCCCATTTTTTAAACCCTAGTTAGTGTGTAATGTTTCTATAATAGCATAAATAATACCTGTAAAATAATAAAGCTCAAAGTTCACTGCCAGGCGATATATATTTTTTTTAAACAGGATTCACATTTCAAAGCCTACAGCGAACGGCCGGTTTGGACTACAGCCCTCTACTTCCTGCTTTAATGACGTCAATAAAACAGTTTTTGGACTAAACTCCGCCCACAGGAATACGTCAGTCGCCAGCTAAGCTAACTGCAAGCTAAGTTTCTATCGAATCACAACACACTAAACAAACTAAACAATCAGAACTCATTACGTATTTCTGAAGGTGGGACGCATTGAACAAGGAAGACATCAGCCTGTTTATACAGTAGGACAGTGAAAACAGCGGTATACAGATAAGTAAATTGTGTGAAAAATACCATGTTTTTTTACAAATGAAACATGAACACATGTTATATATTGCGCACTGTAAACACAATCAAAGCTTCAAAAACACAGAAAGAACGGGACCTTTAAAGTACTTATATTCACTCTTTGGGTACAAAAGTGTTCCCTTCAGTGACAACTTGTGTACCTTTATTTCTGAGTGTGTGGCACAGAAATTAAAAATCTAAATCCTGTGAGATAAACCAGCTGCTCAGAGCGCTCTGTGATAAATTTCCCTTACATCACGTCTCGCTTAATTTCTGGCAGATGAGTGCCTGGAGTACTCTGTTCGCAGCTCAGGTGAGGAGAAAAGATGAGAAGAGAAGAGAAGGGGAGAGAGCCAGATGCCTGCACCTTCTCCCAGTGCGTCCTCATTACAGCCATCTGCCTGCCCTGCAGGGTCTGCGGCGGTTTGTCAGGCCCTTGCAGTGACTCTGATGCCCCTCTCAGCACAGCAATGAGTGAGTGAGAACAGACCGCTGGAGATAAGAAATGATTTGTGAGGAAGCAATATGATAGCGTGAATGTGTTTAACTCACACCCTCACTTTTTATCTTTTGCCTGCTTTCCCTTTCTTTTTTGACTCTCTGAACATGCATATGTGTATGTCTTTGCCTATCTGTGTCAGATGTGTGCGTGTGTGTGTGTGTGTGCATATGTCTTTATGTGGAAGGTGATGAGTGAGAACCAGCCCCACGGGAGATCACGTCACCTCAGAGATAGCCACTATTGCCTAGCAACAGGGCCCTTAGGCCCAGAGAAGGAATTGAGACGGGAAAGTCGATCCTCTTTTTATAAATGATAATAATGGATCTTTTCAAATAGAGAGACAAAATGGATTAACCCTCATAAAGCTAAACCCCCATGTTAGTCTGCTTTAATTGGCATCCGTAAAACAAACAAGATGCTATCTATACAGTATCACATTTAAAATAAACCAAATGACACACAATTTTAACACACAATAAAAAAAATCAATTGCTATTTTGAGGTATAAAACAGGCTCTGTTTCTACAATCTCGTTTTATGTGTTTTGTGGTGGAAAGCAATATACAGCCAAACTCTGTCCATGTGATGCCCATCCTCTCCTCCCTTATTACAGAATTCATGACAGCAAATCTCAGTTATCCTTAACAGTCTCACAGCAATATCAAAACATCTCACACCCATGTGTGGACCTCAGTAAAGCCCCATACCATTTAACTGTCAAGCTCTCAGTAAAAACATCTCATAGTGACTTGGGATGTCCTTATGAATAAAAAGCAGAGGAACTAATCGCAATGCAATACATTTTGCATAACAAAATCTGCATAAAAATATTTGTTCATAAATTTTTTACTTTCTTCTCTTTATATACAGTACAGTACTGTGCAAAAGTCTTAGGGCACCAACACCAGACATTTTTTTTTAAAGATTTAATGTCCATCCATATTTATTTTTCAATTTATTTATTAAAATACAAATAGAAAATACAGGAAATATGTAAAAAAAAAAAACATTTTCAGGACTAAAAGTCTTCTTTAGGGATCGTCTGTGTTTAGTGTGACCTCTCTTGGCACTAAACACATCTTGAGTGTTTTTGAGCAGAATGAAGTAAAAGACTAATTTCTTTAAAATCAGAAATTAGGATTTAATTTTATTTAGGTTTAAGAGATCCTGCAGTTTCCTGCTATTGCTCAAGTGGAAGGGGGTTTACCCTAAAAACCTGACACATCAGTTTACATTTTTATGCAGTTTTTAATACTACATACACATTTCCTGTATTTTCTGGATGTATTCTATTAAAGAGACTGAGAAACAATTATATATGATCACTATAACATTGCAAAAACAACAAATCTAATTATGGCATGGTGGCCTACAGTGCATTTTATAAAAGCTAAGGGGGTTCTAACAACACCCTTTAGCTGTTATAAAATGCACTGGTAACCCAGTTACCGAGTTACTTTTAAAAAAGTAATCCAAGTTACTTTTCAGTTTAATTAATTAAATTTAAAAATAAAATAATGTACTGAATTAAACTGTAACATGACATTACGCACTCTGTGCAACTGAGCGGAAACAGTTTGAGTCAGAAACCGAGATGGCAGACCAGAGCTTGACATTTTTGCGATCATAAAAAACACCTGCAAGGCCTGAAAGAGATCAAGCCTCAGCCAAGTAAGAAAAAATAAAGCAAAAGTAACTTAAAAGTAACGTAAGCATTACTTTCCATGAAAACTAACTAAGTAACGCAATTAGTTACTTTTTTGGTGAGTAACTTTATATTGTAATGCATACTTTTAAAAGTAACTTTCCCCAACATGTGCATTTAATGCAATGTGTTGCCACTAGCTTTAGTATGTTTAGCTCTCCGCTTCTTCAGTTACCCGAAAAAACGTTGACCGCTGACTGCATCACATGTTCAACAATCCTCACTTAATTTTGGTTGAAAAATCGCATCTGGGCACTGTGTCTTTTCGCAGTTTTCTGTGCAAACACTATTTATATCACATAACTAGAGCGCGCACCAAGTGTACTGTATAACTACTCGGTTATGCTCTTGTTTTCGCCATCTGTGCAACAACTTATTTACTTTACTCACACACACATATACACTCAAGAATCCTGAGCTCATTTCAGCCGTGTAATGAGACAAATGATTGTCTTCCCTCTAGACAGTTCGGACGACGTCTGTGGACACGGCAGGTGCAGCTGTGCCTGAAATTGCTTTGTTTAAACTTGTCAGGTCAAAATGGAGATTTTAGAAAGGTTGCGTTCTGAGCCGGGAGCATCTGGGCTGTACGGAAGTGCTGCAGACATTGTGAGTCTGTGCATGTGTGTGTGTTTGTGTGTGTAAAATATGAGCTGCTGGTGTGTTTGGCCTGAGCCTAGGATGAAAATAGCATAAAGCCTGTGGCTCAACAGTCTAATCAAGTGAATGTTTCAATAATTTAGCGTGTTATCTTCATACGGCACTGATCTGAAGTACAATGCTAAATTTGTTTATGCTTGTATTTGCCTGCTTGGCTGTTAGACGGAGAAACGCTTTCAATGAGAACATTTAAGCGGAGATTCTGTGGTAAACAAGTTGAGTGATTTATAACTGGAGTCATGTTAAATGATCCCAGCAATAATCCTAATTAATAGCAGGTTTATTTCATTACAACACCCCACTCTTTCTGGCAATATTAAAGCAATGCAAGTACTGTATGATGGTTTTAAAAGCTGTCCTATTTGCAAATGGAGATCAGACATGTATTGAAATATACAGTAAAGAGGGCTCAGGCATTTTATAAAATATATGGCAGTGCTGGACTGAGGCAGTTTGTGGTTGGTGGAAAGCAAACATTTACACTGCAGTGCTAATGTGGCTTCATTGAAAGCTTTTGGCTTTTGCTTTTTTTAAGCAATGATGATTTGATTTCCCATGGGAGCAAAAGCTACATCATTCCAAGTGCAGCTTATGAACTTTAACAAATCAGAAATGTTCCCTGTTAGTTGCATTAACAGTACAGATTCCCAACATATGAGCCATATCATATAGCTAGAGATTGCCCAACGCTATCTCACGAGAATTCATACATACTTTACGAGTTGGCTAATTCTTATTTAGTTCATACAACCACTTTCGAAAGTTTTGGTATGATTTGCCTTTACCCCTGTGACGTTGGGGTTAGGTGCGGGGTCACGATTGATACGAATTTGCCAACTTGTAAAATATGGATTGCCATAGCAGGTACATTATCATAGCAGCAATGATCTGTAATCTCCAATCTCAACCATAATCTTATACAGTATAAGCTTTTTACATAAACCACTTTTAGCAAAATAGTAAAGACTGTGAAAGCATTTTTACATGGCAGATTAAACGCAGCTCTGAACAGGCTCCTGTGCCACCTTTAAAATCTGTCTAAAGATGCAACACTGCACATAAGCTATAACTTAGTTTGAAGGTATAAAGTCAGATTTTCATATATTGTAGTAAATATCTTATTATTACTTTTATAATTTTTTATTTTTTAGGATTCGTCCTATAAAAGTCCAAACGTTGTGTCACTGTACCTTTTGAAAAGGTCCCAAAATGTACCACTTTGGTACAGATATGTACCTCTGAGGTACCAGTATGCACCTCTTATAACCAATGTATACCTTTGAGGTACCAATATGGAACTTTTTGGTAAATAGTGTACTTTTTAAAAAAGGCACCACCCCAGTGACAACTTTTGTACCTTTATTTCTGAGAGTGAAATAACCAATTACAATGCACATTATATATAAAATATGACATTGTTCAAATATAGACTTTGCAGTGTAAAAATGGCATTTGTTGTAATTTTTTCAGAGTCTGCATAACCATACAGTATTCCCTTATGATGTGCAGAAATTCTGCAAGTCAAGTTTTTCTCTTCTTTATTAAGGACATTTTAAGGATCGTCTGTTTCAGTCTCACAGCTGTGAATAAGAGCTAGTGAAAGTGTGCAGCCTGGGGCTGTTTTTCACAGACTTGTAAAGTTGCTGTTGTGAGCGTTTTAGACTAAAATGCCTAATAGAGGAAGAGCAGATTATTACATCTCTAACTTCCTCTCTGAAATCTCTGTACATTTTCCAAAAGTTGTCTCAGTCTGGAAACACAATCGCCTTTCTGCAATTTGCTTTCTATGGTGCAGTGTTTAATGACTTAAAATACTTTTTTGTCTACGGTTCTCTGTGACTAATAGGAAAAGCAATCATCCAGTGATCTTCAATTACACTGACATCTATACAGGCCTTTTCTTTATTTTCTTTATTATTTTGCAGGTACACTGTGAGGTTTAAAACGGTATCTTTTCTGTCACTGGGGTGGTACCCACAATGGTGCATTTTTGTACCTTAATGGATTGACCCTAAGGACCTATTGTGTACCATTTAAATGTTAGGGGTACAAAACATTTAAATGTATCTTTAAAGGTACACACGAGCTCCTTAAGGTATAGTAATGTGCTCATAAAGGTACAACATTGTATTATGTAAGGAACACACCACCGTTTTTCAATATTTTACTATGTTCTTACCTCAGCTTACATGAATTAATACAAACCTATCTTTTATCAATGCATGCACTTTTAATCTTTGTCGGCGCTTTTTGAATGCGTTAGCATTTAGCCTAGCCCCATTCATGCCTATGGCTCCAAACAAATGTTTTATTTTGTGCCACCATACTTACTTGTGTAACTACTCATGTAAGAGTCTTTAAATAGGGAAAACAAGGAAGTGTTTGGTGGCTTCTAAATTCATCCCTGTTTGGATCCTAAGGAATGAATGGGGCTAGGCTAAATGCTAACACATTCACGAGGCGCTGTACAAAGATAATGGGCCCTATCTTGCACCCAGTGCAATTGACTTTGTCAGTGATGCATGTATCATTTGTATTTTGCACTGGCGCACAGCGGGTTTTTCCCTCCACAGACGCATGTTGGCAAACTAGGGAATGAACTTGCGCTCCCTGGGCGGTTCAGCGCAAAAAAGGAAGCGTGTTCCGGTGCAAACCATCCCTGATGCTATTTTCCAGTTTCAAAAAACAATTGCGCCACTGACAAAAAAAACTAGTCTAAAGTCAGTGGCGCGTTGTTCATTATGCTATTTTAAGGGCGCATGCTTGACCATAATGTATAGCGTTCACAACGCAGACACACTTTGCGTTTCTAATCTACACAGATGCAACAGTTATTTTTGCAAATCATAAATTGTTACAATAAATATATTACCTGGCGTCAGGTCATGTGTGGAGGCAGATCCACCTCCTGTTACACGGCGTGCCCGATTTATGCTGGCAAGCTTGGGATTCCCCCGTCTCCTGACATCATTGTAGCGCTTGGCGCAACGTCCTGGGGATGCCAGCTGATGAGACAATTGTGGCTATTTCCTCTCACGCCTGTTTAACCGACGCTGATTTGGGCGGGTTTCTCCTATCCCCATACAAAACAACTTCTCTGTCTTTAACTGCTCTTACAGGAACGTTGGTCTCCTCGGCTGTAAACCGCTCCTGGCGTGCGCCTGGTAAATCCGTCATAATAATAGCAACCCGCCATGGAACCTGCGCACTTCCTTTTAAAGGGAATGTTGGATGACGTTCTGATTGGTTTATTTGAGGTTACGCCCAAACCACACCTATGAATAATGAACCTACTTCAGACCAACCCCTTATTGATTTGCGCCCGGCGCAAGAGTTATTTCTCCCGCCGGGAAATTAGCAACAGCTCCCAAGATCCGCCCACAAAGTCACTTGCGCTTTGCGCTTCACACTTGCGTTTCAGATTGTTAAAATACGGCCCTAAAAGTGAACGCATTGAAAAAAGATAGGTATGTATTAATTCATCTAAGTTGAGGTAAGAACATAGTAAAATATAAAAAAAACGGTGGTACCACCCCCTTGACAAAAAAGGTACCATTTTAAACATTATTTCTGACTGTGTATTCTATCAAAAATGAACTGCTTGTAATAGAAATGAAAGTACGAATCTCTGTCGACACTGTTTAGACAAGGCTAGTTTCCGGTTCTGAGCTGTTCCAGGTACACTGCTCCTTAAACAGGTGTTAGATATCTGTGTCTTCTTCTAGATGTCTGTGACATTTTGCTCAGTTCAAGTCAAACAAATGGTGACTTCTTTATGTTTCGACATAAACCATTACCCACAGGATTTATTCTTGCACAGGTTGCTGCTGTCTCACATTTACAGTTCAATGTGGCATTAAGATCCTAATCCTCATATTGCATTTCTCAACTCTCAGCCATCACATACCATGAACAATGAGCATTGTCAAATAAAAAAATATTGCTGGTCGGATCGATGTATTGTGCTCAGGGTGGGCAGCACAGCAGTATTATGAATGTCTGTGTTATGCTTATGAGATCAGTACAGTAAATCGGAGCTTCTGTGAGGGTGAAGCTGTCCAAGCCACAAAATTACAGTATCTTAGCTTGTGGCTGCGGGAATGTGTGCAACGGTTTTCTAATGAGGACTTTAGACATGTCACAGACCGCAGACAAGTACCGCAGCAACCAGAAGAGGGCAATATGGGTCCTACAACTATGTGTGGCTATAATAGGACCATAAACGGCCCTGTTTAAGTATGCATACTACAGCATATGAATAGTGAACTATCAAACAAGTTGATTAGAAGACTGATAGGTTGGATCAAGAGTTATTTGTGCATAAATCATTCATTTTACAAACAAAATAATGGATAAGTCTTCTTCATTGAGTGCTATGTTATATTTTCATGAACTTAGTCTATTTTGTGAGTCCAGTGGGGTTATGATTCAGTTTTGTCACTATGGAACAGGAGGCATTTAACTGTTGAAAAGAAGTGCAACAGAAAAGGAAAACCACAATAGTAAAATTATACGTTTGTTTAGTTAATGAAGGATTTTTTTCTATATCTGTTGCAGTTGTTGAAGATAAACCTGAGTTTGATTTTAGATTTATGTAAATCTCTTTTTTATTCATATAGTTCATAAAACAAATATTTCATCCAGATGCTTCTTTTAATTAATCCACTAGGAAAACATTACCTCGAAATTCAGTAGGTCTACTTTGTTTAAAGCTGTATTTTGAAAAGGAAAGTCTAAGAGGACTTCCTAAAAAGGCTTGGTAAAAATTCCCAGGTCATGATATATGAAAAACCATACTAATTACAGCCATTAGGAATATCTAACCTAAATACAGTGTTATGTGTTCAGATATGGGAGGTTGATATGAACAAACAAACAAACCAATAATAAAGTGTATGAATAGGTATTATTTGTATGTATATTTTTATTATATATACAAATAGATATATAGAATAAGTGTGAATAATGTAAGTGAATGTATGGGTACTTATATAAAACTATTATGTTTAGTTTATTTAATCTCATTTGCTTTCAACACATTTTATGGTTTCATATATTGTAGTTTTAATTGCCATATAAAAATATAGCATTGGCATATTTAAATTACCTGTGGCGACTGTAACTTCAAATTGTATGCATTTATCTAAGTGTGCACATTTGTATGTTGTTATGTATGCACTGTTACAGTCGATGCCCAGGAGCTAAACAGGATTATGAGCAATGCATATTGTATAAAGTGTGTCTGCACACATTCACTAATCACGTACAAAAGGTATATTAGCCTATGCAACAGACATTTGAAATCTTGTGGTAATGTGTGTGCCAGTGCATGCATATGTGTCCATGTGTGTATATCTGAGTTAAAACAGCTGCTTCTACAGACCTGTTTCCAGCTGCTTCCAAATTGGTCTGCCATTAAGTTATTATCTGTTTATGGCTCTATGACCAGGCCCGCCTCTGGCAGTTTTATCCCTCATACAGTGGAACGGTTAGAGATGAGGTTTCGGGTCCGGTGCGATAATTGTCCGTGTCATACACATAATGGCTTGATACAATAATGACTTGGGTTGGCTTCATGCACATTCATTGTTGAGCCTCTAAGCTGCATTGTTGAATGTTCGCCTGTTGTTTCCACTATAACACAATGAAAAGACTACCACATGTTTATTTAACTTTCATCTGTCCTGAAAATCCATGAAAGAATGCGAAACAGGTCACCTGATAATCTTGTCGAATTCAACCAATCGGATGACGACTTCAAAACTCCTGAAGTGTTTCCAGTATTTTGTGCATGACACTACTCTGACCTTAATTTCATGCCATTGCAATTTCCAAAGATATGAGTGTTGTGATGTGCATTTTTATTGCGCAGATTTGGCAGCATGCAAAGGAGAGCAATCTACCCGCCGTCACTGTGGCGTAAAGTGAACATTCATAAAGTAATTCAAAGGCCTTTCAAACCCCCAGCCCTGTGACAGACAAGCCATTTTAGATATAGATAGACGTACTGACTGACAAAATTTTTCGGACACTTTTTATACCGAACTGTCTTATCACTGCATGCAGCTGGCAGATTAATTCACTAATGGAATCCTAATGAAATGATTTATGAAATGTCTACATTGCATACTGACATGTGCGTCCCGGGGTAAGCTGTAAGCATCAGCAACCATGTAGAGAATTAATAAAAACCCAAGAATGAGTTAAGAGGGAAAGTAGTCAGGAGTGATGATGTTACTGCGCGCCGAGGTCGAAGTGCGGCAAACTAAGTGCTCTTCCACCATACAATATAGTTCTCATTTTTATCCGCTTAAAAAATTGCCAGTTTTTTTTTGTGCCACCGTACTTACTTGTGTAACTACTCATGTAACAGTCTTTAAATAGGGAAAACATGGAAATGTTTGGTGGCTTCTACATTCATCTCTGTTTGGATCCTAAGGAATGAATGGGGCAAGGCTAAATGCTAACGCATTCACGACTCACTGTACAAAGATTAAGTGCATGCATTGAAAAAAGATAGGTATGTATTAATTTGTCTAATGTGAGGTAAAAACATAGTAAAATATTGAAAAACTGTGGTGTTTTCCTTTAAACAGGTGTTTATTAGCACTGTTTATTAATTTCATGCATTTAATCTAAATTTTTATAAACTCACGGTGTATACTACATTATCCAGGCTTATGGCATTACAGACATAGGTCATGTAAATTCAGCTTTTTAGCTTGTGAAAGTAAGGGAAAAGTCAGCGAATTTGACATTTGACTTAAAGTGGGAACCCTGTTTCTGGTACTGTACAAGCCGTTTACGGATCTGTGCTGTTTACCCGTGGATGCTTCATCATTATGAAGCATGCTTCAAGGTTAAAGGTTCATCATCCTGTTTGCATTTCAATTAGCTTTCATAAAATACTGTGGAAACACGTCATTCGTCAATTAGCATAAATCAGCATCTCACCGAGCCTGCAATTTACTCCCTGAAAAATGCTCATTTCGGCCTCAGAGCCAAGCCGTCATGCCAGCCCATGGGGAAGCTCTGCAGTAGTGAGACAGATTGGGGGTAATAAGTCCCCCAACGCCGCAGAAACCTCATTTTATACTTCGTTCAACTGGAAGGTAGCTGGAATCAAAATTTTCAAAGCTTCTGGCATTTCTTATCTGCCATCTGTTTACATAGAGGTAATAGAAAATACAGATTTCAATCACAAGCCATGTGCACGATTGGTTTACGCTCAACTGGTTGCCTAGAGATAGCAATATAGATATGTGGTTTTTGGCATATTTTAGACCGGTACTATCAGATGGGCACTCTTTAAGATTAAGTGAGGATTTGAAAGTGTAGAGTACCTGTATGAAGCGAATATGATCTAGTTGTGGGTGGTAACTTTAATACACTTGTTGAAATTATTTGTTTAGCCTGAAGCAAGGAACATTCCTTTCTCTAAATAATAAAAAAATGCTTTCACAATTAAGTTTATTTAATAAAATTTTATGAAATTGTTGTCTCTTAAAATAGCAAGTTGATATAAATTAATATTTTGTCCATTCATCCAATAGAAGTAATTAGCCAAAAAATTGCACTTTAGAACTTTGACAGTCTGATGTCATCGTTACTTCTTGTTTTTACTAGTGCATTCCATGCACGCAATGACACGTTTGATTTGTACGAGTCGCAGACGTATTTAAATCTTTGGTTAAATGGAACAAATGGAAAAGGGTGGGGAAATATGCTTACATATTTGTCTTTTTAACAATAGTTCTGGAAACTTGCACTTCCTGGTGAGTAGCGGTGCAACAAATCACCAGCCCTCCAACGCTGTGAGCTATCTTTGAGAAAAAGCTATTTTACTGCAGAGAGTAATTGCTTTTCAAATGAAAATGCACCTGTAATGCGCGCTGTAAATGCGGTGCCATTCTGCTGGCAACATTTCAACGGTAACTCTGTCAGAGCTGAAATTGCTTAGCATCATCAACTTTCATAGCGTTCTGGATGGAAGTGAGCTGGATGGAGGCAGTAACTCAGAGGAAATCTACCTGCCTGCTGTGTTAACAGTCGGCCTGCCACAAATTTATCTCTACCGTGAGATACAGAGGCTGACAGAGAGGTGTTGGGTTGGTAGTGATATGACAGTCTGGATTTTCTTTCTTACACAGTATATTATATTTAAGACAGGTTGAGGCTGTAGTGTAGCATTATATAAATCATAAAGGAAAGTCAGTTTATTTCCTGCATAGGTTTCATGACTGTGGCTCCTTTTGATATTATACTTAGTATTTAAAGCAGACATATCATGCTTTTAAATCTGTCCTTTTTACATATAAATCATCTATTTGTGGTCTATATAAAGCGAAACTGCAATGCTTGGGTCTGAATTCCTCATTATTATAGCCCCACAGGCCCCCTTTCTACCCCTTTTCTGATGTGCATCTGAGAGCAACTCGTTTTGGTACTGTCTTTTTAAATGCACGTCATACCCTGCCCCCTCTCCAGGTTGCAGAGGTGACACTCGGTTAAACTCCACCCCGTTCAGCCATTTTTGTAGTTTTATAGCAGGGATACGATTATCTAGCTGCACAGAAACTTTTTATTTACTCATTATTCACAAAATGTCAACAACGGAAGACTTGTCCATCCAGCCTTACATGTTCGCGCCAGAGTCGGAAATGGAGCGAGATGAAAATGAAGACGACGAACCTGCAGAACAACGTCTTCATATGGAGGTATCACAATGGTGTGTTAATGCCGGCTGTCTTATTTCAGAATATTAACAATTATAAAGTTGACTCTTATTCTTAGTTAATTGTAAATTGTTGTAATATGCTATAACTTAATCCCGGGTTGATGACCACATGCGACATCCGCAGGCTGCAGCCTTCGGATTGAGAAACAGCACTGCTAAACCATGACAACCGTGTACTTTACACGTGTTTTTAAAGTTATTTACAGCTTACCGAAGTGCTCTGCTCGTCGTCTCCAAAGATAGAAGTAATTGACCCCTCAATCAGACGAAGTCTATCGGCAAATCCTACTTTATACTGGTGGAGGTTGGTGAAATAGTTATCCTTGAAGTGCTTCGCGCACTAAAAAATGACATTTCCGTGAAAAATAAAACTGAACCAGGCACAGGTTCAACAACCGAACATTTTGATTTACTCTCTCGTAACTTCTGCATCCTTGAGCTTGGACTACAATATCGCAGCGAGAAATTGAAAATGGCGGATTGCTCGTAGTGTTGGGCTGGAAGTCGATGTCCTTATTTAGCAGTTCCGCTGCAAATACTGTGACGTAATTGTTCAAAAAACGTAATAGATAATAGAAAAATCAGAACCGGTTGGAAAATATGACCAAAACAGAATATAAAGATATCAACAAAGCACCTGAAGAGACTAATTTCAACTTTTATGTACTTCTAAACACTACAAATATACAACAAAATGCATTTAAGAGCTAAGAAAGTGGATTTAGCATGATATGTCTCCTTTAAGGACATTATGTTGTTTGTTTTTCAATATAATTAAATTACTTTGCATGAATATTTTTTTCATTTGAAAAGAAATACGCTAGTAAATAGTTTTAACCTTACGTTTTGGTAGGTTGTGACAGCTTATCTTCAATAAATTTCATCCATTTTTATGGACTAGATCAGAGTTTTTTTTTTTTTGGAAACACTTTTCTTGAAGGGGTGTTCGTAAGACACCTTCATAATCATGACATAACACGTGTCATGAACATGAAGGAGATTTTATGCACGTTTATGACAACTGTCATTAAGTGTCATTTGTTCAATTATGTCTTTTAATATTATGTCAATTATATATTTTTAATGCAAAGATGAAATTGTTTGAGATGTCTTTGTTATGACAACTGGACATTAACTAGGGATGTTCACATTGACCGTTTAACCATTAACCGAAGGTAAGAATTTATGACCGATTAACATTATCAGTTAAAATAAAAAAAAATTTGTTAATACATGGTGCGTGTTGATCACGCGATAAAGTCATGGCTCCGCCCTGCGGAGCTGTCCGGCATCCGTCAAAAATAGAAGCTCTGCGTATTTGTGCCGGAGGGCTGCGGATGGCCGGAGCTGTGACGGATTCGGAGCGCAGTCAGTGGAAATACACACATTGACTTGAATGGAAACCGATTCACTCCGCCGCCATTCCGCAACAGATCCGCAGCCGTTCCGCAGTCGGTGGAAATCCGGGGTTAGACAGAAGTGGATTCAGGCTATCCGGCGAGACTTATAATGTGTCGTTTTAGTTAACAGTTCAGTAACAGCAGAGGCGGCCTTAGCTATGTTTCAACCGTTTCAATTGAAACGGGCCCCGCCCTAAAGGAGGGCCCCAGCCCGGCGCAAGAATGTTTGAACGTGGGGCTATGATTCCTGCACGGGGGAGCTCACATTGTCAGTGCCTGTGGATGTTAAGCAATCACATATCTTTCATTTTAAATCAATTAATTTCTGCTCTTTATTTTCTCTCGGACGTTCATACGCGCTTTAGCCTGTAGAAATCGGATTATTAATATGAAATGAATGTATTTTATAAAAAAAATATAGAACTGCATTAATATTTATTATATGTCATTTAAATTATTTTTAAAAGTAATTTCTTTCATTTTTATAAATCAATGTAGAATCGTTTACAGCCAGAGGCGCGGGAAGATATTTTCGGTAGGGGGTGCGGGGTTATAGAATAGAGTTATAGAATTCTAATGTTGTTCACAAGCTCTGTATTCTGCAGACCACTCTACCTATGTCTTCTTTTAAAAAAATCACTCGCCCCTCCCATCCATAAAGTAGCCTACAGCTGAGCTGACGGGGCATACAAACTATATAGCCTATTGCAACATAGTAGAGATTCTCTGCCCAGGACGTTATTTTCCGCTACTATCCTCGGGCCGGGCCGATATAAGCATATTTTGAATCATTACTTTATTACCCCAATTGGGGAGAAAGCTATGCCATAATTAGAAATATTATGACTATATTTAGGCCAAAGTAACAAATGTCTCCAAAAAGTTACACAAATTACAAATTACAAAATGATTTGTAAAAGTTACAAAATGCAACGCGAGTCAGGTGCGGAGCAGAGTCGTATAATAATAGAGTTACGACACTCACATAGACGTCCGTTGTAAGAATGGAATGCGGAAGTAACAGCGTTTCATGTAGTGACCGGTAGTGACGCATAGTTCCAAACGCAGCACTGAAGCCCATTCATTTTAATGGCACCTGCTGGTAAATCGATGAAATTACCGTTTCTCTTTACATTTTCGGACATTTCATTAATATAGTCAACAGTGATATTTTATGAACTCTGCTGTAGGTAATGATTATCGTTAATAATAACTAGTAAATTTTTTATATTTTAATGAGTTGTGTATAATGTGTGAATAATATAGATTTAATGGTTTAATATTTTATTACTGGTGGCCATCTACTTTATACTTATCTTTTTTTTATATATTACGAGTAACACTAGGGGGCAACAGCGACAAGCTAAATGCCTTATAAGAAAGTCACACTGCTTCACAATGCTGCTATGTGTTTCATTGTGTTTGGTAAGTAATACGAGTGATGTATCCTCGAAAATCATGTATGATTATATTAACATTTAATGTGAATTTAAAATATGAATTTAGTGTGTTTCTGTTATGCTTCACTGTTACAAATAACCGCGTTTGCGATCTTTTTTGTGATTTTAATATAGTAAAAGTGTAGGAATTATGTTTTTAGCAGATTGATAGCCATTTATATAGCCATATTTTGCTACAAAAATAAAAGATAAACTGTGTTGCTGTAGTTGGTATAGATAACCACAGTTATATTTGGGTCACAATTAACTGTTTATCTTTATTAACTGATTTAATGTATTTCCATCACTCCCTAGTAAAAAAAAACGTTATAAACACAGTAAGTATAGTGATCAATTCCCA
Source organism: Paramisgurnus dabryanus (assembly GCF_030506205.2). Classification (NCBI taxonomy): domain Eukaryota; kingdom Metazoa; phylum Chordata; class Actinopteri; order Cypriniformes; family Cobitidae; genus Paramisgurnus; species Paramisgurnus dabryanus. Next base: position 22,051,348 of record NC_133345.1, on the reverse strand, counting down.
TTACAAGCTAATATTTACCTAAAATAGCTGAAAACCTATGCAAACAGATTGACAGTCCTGCTTGGTTTGGAACTGTAGAACGTTACATGAATCACGTGACCGCGCGGCGGCGAGATCAAAGCGTTTCGTAACTCTGTTATTATACGACTCTGGTGCGGAGTCTCCTCTGGCACGCATCACGCACCGGGCATGCTGTGCGGTATGGTGGAGCTTAAGTGCAACATGGAGTTTGAAGGAAGATGTAAAGAAAAAAGAAAAACAGGAGAATTAACTTTGAGCAAGTTTGGAGGAAAGTCGGAGGTATGGAACCAGTTTATGTACACATATGCATTCTCACTGGTCCCAGTAGTACGCCTTTTTGTTGTCCTTTGGTTAAGTTTTTAATATTTCTAAACTCTAACATAATAACTTTATTGACATTACTCGAGTTAAGGCGATTATAGTGGTCCTTTCAATTCACGGGTTTCATTTAATTCTATTTTACACGTAAATGTAATATTTGTGTCTTTACGTTTTGTTTCACTTTGCCATGGCTCCTGCGGTGTAAAAATAAGATATTTTTCGACTTTAAAATTCCAAAATCATGTCCTAAATTGTCGGAATATATTCCAAATGGATTCATTTGAATTTATAGACGTTTAACATTAAAATCGATGCATGGGAATAATTTAGATAATTTTTTTGAAATACCTTTTAAATGTCGCATGCATGTTCCTTATTGTACATATATAATTTAGTTCCTTTTACGTCGTTTTAATAATTTAATTCAACCGTTTACACTTTCATTCAATAAAGCACATGTTCTGTAACATTTACAAGTGCGTTAAACACCGCAAAACAATTTGGCTATATTTTTTAATATTTTTGAAAAGATGACGAACTAGAAAATCGTTTACTGAACCTAGCTTAGCTTGGACGCATTTTTCCATCGGAATATGTTTAAAATATCAAAATGGGCCAACATATTTTGATTAAAATATATTCTAAAACCATGCTAAATTATTTTAAGAGTAGTAGACCTTCTAATATAGGCCAACCACACTCCACAGTTCATTCTTGTTCGTTTTATATGTGTTAATGTTATATGTTCGTTTTATCATTGTTGCATGCACTTTTTACGCATGCAAACTAAAATGCTATTTATATAGTGCGACCATTGTAAATCAATGCGAATCATTGTAAAAATGTATTAGCAATACATACCTTAATAACTAGTCCTCGGGAATTTTGCGTTGTGTGATTGAAAAAAATCCAAAATTCTCTTTTGAGACATTGCGAAGCTGATAGATAAACTCATTCGGCGTTCAGTATGTCGCTGTGAGTGTGCGTGCTTGTGTGTTATGCTTATGCCTATTACAGCATATCGGCTGAATGCAATCACGTCGTCAAGACAGAATCTGATAGAATCTGGCTAATACACACTGAAATAAATTAAATCATTTTAAAATTACTAAAATTATCCCTCTCTTCATCACACACCCAACATGGCATACAAAATGTCTTTGTACAGAAACAAACCAAAATCAAGAGATATTTATGAGATATAATTTTAATGTCATCGCAGTTTTAAATCTCTGCCACCAGCACCCCCAGCACCCCCACTTCCCGCGCCCCTGTTTACAGCAGCATCACAGTGCTTCATAAAAACTCTAAGAAAACGTGCACATGTGGATAATTCTAGAGGTTTAATTATTCTTTAGCATCGGGATCACTAGACGAGAGCTTAATAGCCTTATTTTTGTGAAAACCGACATTTCTTAAATGTGTTACCTGTCGTAGTTAGCCCGTGCGCATTCATTCCGACAAATTTTCCGTCACAAATGGAGAGAATATCAATTTGAAGTACTCATCGCTATATGCCCTATTTATTCCCTTCAAATATCAGAGCTGTGCAGAGAGTTGCGCAATTGTGTCTCATTGCGTGACTGTGACCGCTAAAATACACTTGGAGAATAGAGCAATGAAAGCAACGTCATTTTCATTTTATCTGGAGTGAAAGTTTAAGCGGCTCCCTTCCCGAAGTGCCCTTCAAGGGCGCAAAAACGCAGTTTTGAATTCGACCATGCTCTCTCTCATCAGGCTTGTCTGTGCAAGTGCGATTCCAGGTTTTTAATAATACATTATTTTAGGGACTGATTTCAATGGTTTTTTTTTAAATAATATTATTGGATTTTATACTAACCTTAATGCAGTATTTAATTGTATTTAAAATATGTGTATAACATCTGTGTGCATTTACTGACTGCCTTTAATATATTTTGTGCATGACGGCATTTCCTCTAACGCAACATCCACACAATGTTCCATTAAATGAACATAATGACCAAGAACTTTAGATAAATGAGGGGTGATTTTTTTTTACAGTGGCTTGGAAATCGTCTATTTTTGTTTTGCTCCCGCATAACAATGTAAACTGTTTTTATAATAGCCTATTGAACATAGATGCCGTCAGCTCTCGTTCAGATTTTTATTGAGCACGAGGTGACAAAATCGCTGGACAAAGATAAACTTATCAGGGAATTCTCAGCACCCAAACACAGAAAGGTGGATTTCTAATAAGGTTTAGGTGAAATCTACGCTCGCCGCCAGGTGAGCTGTCTACGGTGCTGAAAAAACGCGGAGCCCATCCTTATTTATAAGTTCGGTTCAGTGTCAGTCAGACACTTGTCTTGTTTGCTTTTGTTAAATAATTCAAGTTGAGGGGATGTTTGAGATGTTTTTTTTTAAAGTCAGCCCAGACAGCTGAAAATATACTGCGCAAATCAATTAAGCAGAGAATTTAGCGTCCATGAAAGGGCGAGGCAACTATAATTGTATAGTTGTAATTAAATAAGGTTGGATCATTTCTTTTGAGCTGCCTGTTCGTGAAGCTAAAAGTGCACGTAATAAAATAATATACCATTGATGCAAACCAACAGGAATCCTTGCTTTTTGCTCTATTATGCTTATGTTTTATGTGGGTAGGGCCTCCCATTAGTTATTGAAACGGGCCACCAGATGCTTAAGGCCGGCTCTGAGTAACAGTTAGACTCGCTCTCTACTTACCTAGAAATTTATGGACAAATTCTTCATGGAAAAAGTTTTCCTCCATTAGTCGTGTCACATCAGCAAATGTAATATTTGGCAAATCCGTTAACGAAGTTGTGTAGACTCTTTGATCCATTTTAAACTTGCCCGGGTTTATGTTTTTCTAGTGTGTTGACGCTTGACAGGAACTCCGCTTACACGACGATTACGTATTTCCGGTTACTGTGAGAAAGGTCTAATAAGGTCATGTTGGGTGTCTGATAATGTATGAATCCTGGTGCTGTTGTTGATCTGTCGCTGCTGTTAAATGTTTTGTTTTTACTAGTTCACAGACAACCGTCAACTGTATTTTTACTCAATGACAATTTCATATTAAAATCTTATAAGTTAACGGTTAATGTTCGGTTTAGAAGCTACGATAGTCGGTTGGGGAAATTAACTGATTTGAGCATCCCTAACATTAACCAATACATCCTTAAAGTCGCCATGAAACGGAAGTAGCGATTGCCTTATTTTCCCCGTGGTGACGTATATCCGAATGAAACGGCTTTTGAGATGAAATAAGGCAGGGCTGGATTTGAATTTGTCCATCGAGATCTGATTGGATCGTTTGAAGTTGGGTCGTGTTGCTAATTGCTAATCACTGCGATCTTCTCCCGGACCCCGCCCACCTGCCATACTTTTGACCGGAAGTGAAGAGAGATCGTTTTGAGGAGGGGAGGAGATTTGCATTTTTGATTAAAGATTATGAGCACACACGAATTTTTAAAAAATAATGAAGCTCACAGATAAGTCATTTGTTAATAATACCACACTATTAAAAAATACATATATAGTTTTTCATTTCAATTTCATTGCGACTTTAACCAATACATCAAAATCTTTGCTGCTTTTTAATTTTTTTTTGTTGAATCATCTCAGATTTACAAGTCATATTAACTTACTATTATTTATCTTGACAAGAGATGAGTTGCTACAACTTATAAAATGAAGTTGACTTATACAACAGTATGTAGCTATAACAACTTATTATGAACATGAAGGAGATTTTATGCATGTTTATGAGAACTGTCATTAAGTGTCATTTGCTCAATTATGTCATTTTTAATGCAAAGATGACATTGTTTGAGATGTCTTTGTTATGACAACTTGACATTAACCGATACATCATAACTTGTCATGACAACTTGACATTACCAAGACAATATAACTGACCACTTTTTACCAGAGATACAAATTGAATTTGTCATTAAAATGTCATTAAGTGTTAATACTCTGTCAAATAGTTTTATAACAGCATCATGAATATTCTTTCATTTATAATGTTTTTTTTTTTTTAAGTTTCCTCCAGGTGTTAGAGAAATAAAATCAATCATCCAATAATAGTATAATAATAATAATAATTAAAATTTATGAAATTATATTTTATTGAATTTGGAGACAGATTACCTAAAATTGAATAAAAACAGTGGGTTAAGCCATGCAGCGTTGGGTCCATATCGCGGAAAAACAGTTAACTGCACTGTAAAAAAATTCTGTAGAAATTACAGTATTACTGGGTATTACTGGCAACTAGCTGCCAGTAAATGACTGTAGATTTTACATTTATGTTATTTATTGTCAACAGTTTGTTCAAAGTTAAATGAACATGAAACATTTTCAGTTTTTTCTTCTACAGTAAGTTACTGTCAACCAGCTGCATAATTACAGCAAATTTTTTACAGTGTGCATTAAATTAATTAATTGTTTTTTTTTTTAGAAAATGTCAGAAAATGTCAGAACCCTCTGTGTGAGGAAGAACACGTTCTGTTAGTTGTCAGTTTTTTTATATATTGTGCACGTATATAAGTATAATCTTTTAACGTGTCTGTTGCATTTTGTATGGTATTTAAAATAATTTTACATACCTGTAGAATTCACACTTATTGACATTTTAGTTCAATTTGTATTACTGTAGTTGAGGTCAAGAAAAATATCCATGATGCTGTTACAAAACTATTTGACAGAGTATTAACACTTAATGACATTTAAATGACAATTTAATGTAATGTTAACCCATAAAGCTAGGTAATTTCATAAGTTTGATAATTATTCAGCTATGTCATGTTTATGACAGATTTATGACAAGTTATGATATTTTGGTTTAAGTTGTCATAACAAAGACATCTCAAACAATCTCATATTTGCATTAAAAATGACATAATTGAACAAATGACACTTAATAACAGTTGTCAGAAACATGCATAAAATCTCCTTCATGTTCATAACACGTGTCATGTCATGATTATGAATGTGTCATGTCAGTCTTATGAACACCCCTGTTATCTTTTTTTAACTGTAATATTCTTAACAAAACATATCATTCAAATCATTAAATAGTGTAGAAAATAATGGGTGAAAGTGAACGGCCATGCCTTAGTGCGGTAATCTGAGGATCTATAAACAGTGATATCTCAACAGGGCCAACAGATAGTATTCAGTTTAGTACAATCAAACTCCAAAAGCTTTTTCATGTGCTTATCTGAACCATGTTTTTATTTAAAGGTTACATTGCCACCTTTTCAATGATATCTACTCCAAACATTTCTTCTTTGAAACATTACTCCTCACATTCATTGTTTTCATGAGCCTCCCGAGAGGAGATCAATGAGGTTTGGGTTTGTATTTAATACTGTCTGTGTAGGAATGGGTGGATGGCTTTTGATAGGTAATAGATCAGACCGTATTGAATGACCTTAGACACAGATTATCTCTGAAGCAGTCAAAGATCGATTGTGTGTTCACATGTGTTCCTATGTGTGTGTGTGGAACAGATATAAAAAGAGCACTGACACTGTGGGTCATAAAAATATTAATTTTGCACGTTTTAACCAGTCAGTTGATTGACAGACGATGTAGGGGTATAAATCTATAGGGGTTTAATCTAAAAATACTGTGTTTAATTATGAATAAATGTCACCTTGTCTGTGAAATCCAGGCTAAAGTTTCATGATCTAATTTTAAGATTTGGAGCATCAAAGTTTGATTTCAATGATTGATTTTACTTCAATTTCAATCTTTGACATGACATTACTCAGTCAATATTAAAGATATCAAGGTTATATTTTTACAGAATGTTCGTTACATTATGTGTGATGATTTTATGTAGAAAACAACAATAAGAATTTTTCAAGAATAAAAATAACTAGGCTATATAGTTCATTTTTAAATCCACGCTGTAAAAAATCTTTGCTGCCTTAAAGGTATTGCGTAGGATTTTTTTCCGGGTGTGTCATCAAGACTATTGCTCCTCGTAGTTGTCAATCAGGATTGTTGCACAATTGCATTTAAAAAAAAAAAGTGGAGAAGGCGGATCTTTTCTAAAATTTGAGAAAATCCTCCGCAACACCTTTACATTTTTTTGTTAAATCAACTGAGATTTACAAGTCATGTCAACTTACTATCATTTATCTTGACAAGAGATGAGTTGCTACAATTTATAAAATGACGTTGACTTTTTTAAACTATATATTTTTTATATTTAAATTATAACAACTTATATGAAGTTATAACAACTCATCTCTAATCAAGATAAATAATAGTAAGTTGAAATGACTTTTAAATCTGAGTTGATTCAACAACAAAAAAATGTAAGGGTACAAATAATTTTTACTGTGCACCAGAATTTACAACCAAAGATTACTGAAAATGACCTATAAATAAAACTATATTATACTGAGTGGGAACATACAAAACTGCAAGTTGTGTGCAGCCAGTCTCAGATTTGAACAAGCATTCAGATGGTTTCAGTGGGTAATATGCTTTAGATGGTCAATGAATGGACTGTTGGTGGTCTGTGGATGTCCCGCCTGATGACGAGACTGGTTCACACCTGACAAATCCAATCCAGCCACCTTTGCAATCCCAGTAAAATGTGTTTGACATAGGCTGTCACATTCCACCCGCCTCCCAATCAATCCTTGATTATACTACACTAAAGTCATGGATATCACAAAACTATGCCTCTTTGATGCCACCATTCCAGATATATCACAAAGTCATGGAATATTTATAATCTAATTATAGGTCTGCTCAGAGAAGCTTCAAGGCTTACTGTCAGGTATTGTTCTCACTCATCTGACTGTCTTTACTGACTTAAGTCTGTCCGTGCGCAAATCTTGAAAATGAATGCAAGCCGCTGTCTCATCGCGGCCCAGTAAACTATGAATCCATGAGTCTGTGTGTCTGGGATTTGAGCTGGTGATGAGCTACAAAGGGATAAATCCCTGGTTATTTGGCAGTCGGGTTGGGCCGCTCCATTGGAGGGTTTGTCTCCGCAACAGCACCCCAAGACAGCGCGTGCACATTCTTGAAAGCGTTGAAATCCCTGTGGCATGTGGTTCTGGGGCGTCATCCAGAACGCCACCACCCGCTGAGCGGATTTAAACGTGACAGTATGAGTGTGATCCTTGTCCCAATGCATGAACTTGATCAAACAAAAGAAACAGTGGTAGGTTAAAAAAGGGATAATAAATGAAGTTTGGAAAACAGACACACATTGATTGGTATTTATTTATTGCAAGGAAATCTTCATTCTGTAGACCGTTTAATCGGGCTCACGTGCGGTGATGCGATAAGCATCTGGTCCGAATTTTACTTCCGGTTTCTGTTTCTTTAATGGTCTGACTAGTTGCCAGTTGTTTATTTTGCTTGTTATATAAATAAACTATGTTTAAAGTACTTTGTTGTTACTTATTCTTCACAGAGTTTACCGGAAGTCACGTGATGACCACGAAAGCTGCGTGTTTAAGTTGTTACTGCTGAAACCATCTATAGATTATAATAAATAAATAATGGAAACTGCAAAGGACACAATGTCCAATCATCCAGTGTATTGTAAGTTAGGCCCAAGAGATTGAAGTTTTAACATATTTCAGAAGTAATGCATTTAAAGGGCACATTATGCCCATTTTTTTACAAGATGCAATATAAGTCTCAGGTGTGCCTGTGAAAATTTCAGCTCAAAATACCCCACAGATTATTTGTTATAGCATGTCCAAAATGCCCCAATTTGGGTGGGAGCAAAAAAATATGTGTGTACCTTTAAATGCAAATGAGCTACAGTTCCTCACTCCTTTTGCGACAGACAGCAAGTGATTTTAGTTCAAGTTAGATCTAATTCCTGTGAATACAGTCTGGGACAATAGTATTTTAGACGCATTAGCGCTACAGTGTGCTAGAAAGCACATTTTGAAAAACGTTTGGGTAATTAACCTAATTGATTGTTACTTTCTGAGGTAAAATCAGTGACGGCTGGTGACTTTTTTTTAAGGGTGCGCGATGCAAAGTTTGTCACAACATGTATGTAGCTCGTCATGTGTGTGGTTTGTCATTTCAAATATGTGTTTGGTGTGTCAAGTGAAACTATGTGCATCACGTGTCTTGTCAAAATAAGTGCCTACTGCCAGAGATGGGGACTTGAGTTTGAGACTCGGACTCGAGTGCGACTTAAGTCGCACACACAGTGACTTCAGACTCGACTTGAGACCCGTCCTCAAAGACTTCAGACTCGACTCGGACTCGAGCCGTGCGACTCGTGAACAATGTTTATTTTTAGGAAACATCTGATGAGCTCGCTGTCATACCCACTGATCTATATAAATTACTGGATTGCGCATAGAACGCTTGACGTAACTGCGTGAGGTGAAGCCAGCGCAGAGTTCAAGCCGCCATCTTGGTATACCCAACCGGCAGAGAGCGTCATTGACTTCCATTCAAAATCATGATCAACATTGGCCTTTACAGCGTATCAGTTACACAAGGTTAATTTTTAGGATATGTGTACGTTAATTATTTGTTAATTCTGGTGTTATTTGCAATGTTTATGTTTTAATCGGGCAGGATAATGGATTTATAAAAAAACGTTAAGGTGAGTGTGTCTGTTGTATTTGTTAATGACACGGGTATAAATAAAGTTTTTTTTTGACATTCAGCTACACTGTGACGGTCAGCGTTATTTCTCTAAATATGTTTAGGTAACTTGTAAGTTTAGATAACATAATTACAAAACTAGAAACGGTACAAAGCATGATTATTTATTTAGATTTCAGAATGAGCACGTTTATTGTCATTAATACTAAATATGCTGCGGTCTGTCTGCTGATCTGATACTGTAATAAAGATGAATGTATAATAACTGATTAAAACGCAATATGTACAACTTTCAGTAAATTACTATTTACATGCTTTGGACGTTTGTGTTGTAATAATGTACAGGGTAACTTCACATATAAAAACGAAGACGAGTAAAGTGATGTTTTATCATTAAAATCTGATAACGTCCATTGCTTTAATAGAACGTTTGGGTATACCAACATGGCGGCGCGGTGGCTTCACATGTGTGACGTCATGCGCAATCCAGTCATTTATATAGATCAGTGGTCATACCCCTCCCTTCGTTACCTACAACCTGCCCGGCCACGACCTAACACGTGACGTATCTGCTCAGCGCGCGTGGCCGCGAACATACATGTCGACTGCACCAGCCGCTGCTGTGCCATTCATCTGAAGCTTTGGGTAGTGCTGTGACGGATCCGCGGTTCAGCTTGCATGCGATTCGTGAATTAATATGCAATTTAAATAGGGTAAGTTTATCATTAACGTGTTTCTAAGGCTTGCAATTGTTTAAATGGTTAAACAATTTAACCGCAAAAAGGGCTCAAGTGAGCAGATTTCTGTACGCACATGCGGTTAAGTGTGTCTGGTCCAGCTCCAGTCAGATCCAGAGTTGCGCTACTTTGTGTCATACTGTAGTCCATTAACATACATTTGCTGAATAGAGCAATAAAAAACAACGTAACGTTTTTATTTGAAGCGACTGCTGCATCTTCTTCCTGAAGCGCTGGTTGGAATTTGCCCTCCGCCTGTGTTTAAGCACGCGTTTAAGTGCCCTCATTAGTGCACATACAGGGAGAAGTGTTTCAAACGTTAAGCCAACATAAAATCTTTCTTTTCTTGACAGGGCACAAACACACAAAATGATCTCACAGTATTCTTTTTCAAATAAAAACATTTTTGTTTATGTCTTAAGAAACTAGTCAGAAACCAGTCTGGGCTTATTTGTTCTTAAAGAGACAGTAACCTCAATTAACCTACTTAAGTCTGTGTCATTTATATTAATCAAACAATCCAAGGCAAACAGAAAATCACTTCTATTGCCCTAAAAATAATAATAATAATATTTAATTTGTACAATAAAGACAGTGTTATTATCCATTTAATTAAATTTATGTACCTAATGCTTATTTAAGACCTTACTTAATGTGCAACTTTGTTCTTTTTTTATAAATGTTTATAATTTCTTTATTTGTTATTAGAGTTTTATTTGTTAGAATGAGACTTGAGACTTGACTTGGACTCGAGCCCAGAGACTTCAGACTTGACTCGGACTCGAGCTCAGAGACTTGTGAGCATCTCTCATTACTCGCTTAATCTCATGCGTAAACAGAGTTTAGTGTTAAAGGAAAACACCACCATTTTCAATATTTTACTATGTTTTTACCTCAACTTAGACAAATTAATATATATCTTTTTTCAATGCGTGCACTTTTAATCTTTGTACAGCACCTGGTGAATGTGTTAGCATTTAGCATAGCCCCATTCATTCCTATGGCTCCAAACAGGGATGAATTTAGAAGCCACCAAACACTTTCATGTTTTCCCTATTTAAAGATTGTTACATGAGTAGTTACATGAGTAAGTATGGTGGCACAGGAATGAATGGGGCTAGGCTAAATGCCAACACATTCAAGAAGCGCTGTACAAAGATTAAAAGTGCACGCATTGAAAAAAGATAGTTTTGTATTAATTAATCTGGGCTAAGATAAGAACATAGTAAAATATTGAAAAACGGTTGTGTTTTCCTTTAAGTTAGTGTCTTGCAAGTATTTTGTGAACGTCTTTTTTTCATAAACGGTTTCGATGCGTGTGCAGCAAGACACGTGATGCACGATGTTCACATGATGCCACAAACACATCTTGAAAACACATGACACTCGAACATATATATTTTGAATTTGCGTCCCTCGGAAGAGAGGTCACCAGCCGCCACTGGGTAAAATGCAACCAAATGGGGTTCGGGTTATGACGACGTGCTGACGAGATGCAAGGGTTGGTTCCGCGGTCATTATATTACGTTTTCCTGACAGATATCTTTCAGCTTTTCTTCTTTTCTCCAAGCAGAACATTGTGAATTGTTAACACATACACAGTGAAGAAAATGTGTTTGTGTTTAATGACATCATTCTTATCAATGTGATTTATGATCTTTTAATTATCTCCTGCCCCCCAGTATGAGATTAGTATTTATTTTCTCCTTTCACATACTTTTTCATTTTCATTCACACGCCACAGCAGGAAGATTCATGGCGATTCATTGCGTGTGGCGTTTCTTTGCCAGACAATTTTAAAAAGCAGCAGAAAAACTGTATTACTTGAGATTTAAGCCCCCAGTATCATTATCTGGACAACAGTCATGGTCAATGCAGAGAGAACTACAGCTCTATAAGATTAGATTGAAAGCAATAGGAGAGAAGTGTGCAGAGGGTAAAGGAAAGATGAGTTATGCCTAAACCTCATTAAACCTTCATTTCTCTCTTATTCTCTCTTTTATCTCTAATATCTCTTTCACATCCCTTTTCCAGACTGCAACAGCAATTTAAAGTAAAGTGTAGCCTTTGGAAAAGCTATGGAAAAATATATTGTGGTCCTGTGACACACCTCTGAAAAATGTGAGAGCCTGTGCTTGACAAACTGAACACATATCAAGCCAATAGGCGTTTTCGAAACAATGTCTTTTGTCACCCGTGTTTTAGCTTTGGGGAAAATTCCCACTGTCTGTAGCTTGGAGTGAATGCATATTTTATTAATGCTCAGCACCATGTGTGTTGTATTTATGACTCCACGCAGGCTAGACAGAGCTCCTCAGAGTTTGTGTTTTTCTGCTGTGCATTATTTAGAATATGACAGGGATTGTTTTCAAGTTTGCTCTGCATTCCCATACAGTCTCTCCATTAAATATGGATCTGCTGGTGAGAGTGTGACTTGTTGAGCTGTGCGTACGTTCACCATGTTTTGATTTTTGAAATATGGCTTTAATAAAAAAACAGAGTGATAGGAGGATTCAAGGGTTGACCTTTGTGTGTAGCCGACTTTGCTTTCTGATGAGCCTCATTGGGTTTGGACTCTCAATCTGTCGAGGTGTGGGGTGATGGGTATGAAAAGGTAGTGGGCCAGCTAGAGTCTTCATTTCCCAACCTGACAGAGGTCAACACTGCAGGCTATAAAGATCAGTCTGTAGGAACATCACTAGATAGGCTTAAGTATAAATCTAGTAAAAATGTGCTGTATAATTATGTAGCTGTTTGCCAGTAACTTACTGTAGATTAAATTTATGTTATTTATATTTACTGGCAACAGTTTATTTTGAGCATTAAACATAAACAAGTCTTTGTCTTCTTCACAGAATAAAGCTATAAAATAAGAGCCTCATGCAAAGCATCCTGGGAACCAGAAATCCTAATCAACCTTTTTCAGTTTTTTCCTTCAAGGCTTTGGTTCCTAGAATGATTTGCATAGGCTGTTATTTTAGTTTTATTCTGTAAAGATAAAGACTTGTTAATGTTTAATGTTCGTTTAACTTTGAACAAACTATTGCTAGTAAATAACATACATTTAAATCTACAGCAAGATAAACAGCTGCCAGTATGCCTAATACTGTAATTTCTACACACGTTTTACAGTTACCTGTATATTAAGATGACTTTGTCAAAAATGAGAAAATAATATTAACCAAATCCTCTTGGCATGTATTATACATTATCAAATACTTTCAAACAAGTAGATTTTTTTAGAAGTGGAAGTTTTTGCCAAAAAAGAGAGTCAAGTTTGTTAAAATGAAATGACAAGTGACATTTGTCAAAATAAGGCATTTGAATTACAGATAAATAACCTTTTTATTGGCATTAAAATGAAATTACTGAACATAAACGTAAGAAATTATTATTAACAAGAAAATGTCACGTTAGACAATATAATTAACAGCTATTACGTGAAACATCCAACACAACTTTATGCCCATATAAGGCACTTTATCTTCATGCAAAACTGGCTTTATAATGTTAATTTCGGTTGTGTCCTTAAAGGAAAACACCACGGTTTTTCAATATTTTACTATGTTCTCACATCAACTTATACAAATAAATACATACCTAACTTATTTCAACGTGTGCACTTTTAATCTTTGTACTGAGTGTCATGAATGTGTTAGCATTTAGCCTAACCCCATTCATTCCTTAGGATCGAAACAGAGAAGAATTTAGAAGCCACCAAACACTTCCATGTTTTCCCTATTTAAAGACTGTTACATGAGTAGTTACACAAGTAAGTATGGTGGCACAAAATAAAAATAAAATTGTTTGGAGCCATAGTAATGAATGGGGCTAGGCTAGATGCTAACACATTTAAGAAGCGCTGTACAAAGATTAAAAGTGCACGAATTGAAAAAACATAGGTATGTATTTCATCTAAGTTTAGGTTAAACATAGTAAAATATTGAAAAACTGTGTTTTCCTTTAATATTTCAATTTGGTACTAAGAATGGATTTCAATATAATGCTTTAGTTGTGACTCTTTTAAATGTGCACATCAGATCCACATTAAGGTGCTCAGTCCAATGCAAATAAGACTCTGGCTTTATTAAAAATACTTACAATACTTTCAAAACCAAATAACACTTTTTTCTAATTGTTTTAAAAAGTGCTTAAAGGATTCATGCTGCGGAAACACAGCTGGAAATGGAGGGCTTGTTAAAAACTAGTTTGGGTTATTAGCTGTGCCCTTCCTCATGCAATAAGGACTAAGCTAAGAGGTTTGGCAGAATAATGTATCATGTCGAGAGACAGAGCATTTCTACCATGTGCTACCAATTTCAGGGAAACATTGTAAAATCATCCATGGTCTCGAATGGTGAAACAAACAAACTCACAGCAACTATTAATGTTATTGTTGTCCAAAATTACATTGCTTAAATAATTACTGTATATAACAATGTGTTGTTGCCATTGCTTAGCAATACTGAATTCTTGAAGGGGGGTTGTTGATGTTTCTGTCGAATTGTGTAATGTCTTGTTGCTTGTCAGCCATATTGTTATGTGGATATTGCAACATGAGCACCTCAATGCCATATTTTGCCTTAGACCTGGACTTGGATTTGAGTGATTTAAATTGACTGTAAGTGTTACTAAAACATTTTGTTCCCTTCAATATTATCAGGGAAACTGCTTTTTTTTTTTTTTAATCTGACACAAAGATTTGTATTATATGTAATGTCTTCTTTAAAGGAAAAAATATATATTTTTAGATGCAGTAATATTAGAGAAATTTACTGTCTAGCCCAAATGCAACAGAAAGAAAAGTCTACTGGTTGCTTTATTTGCTAAAAATAATAGATAGGGAGCCAGTTTATTTTTATGGCCAATAAAAAGAAATACATTTCAAAGCTACAGCACCATGGTGAGTTAAACTTCTTTTTTACTTGTTTTGTTTTCATTAGGGGTCAAATGTCAAGCCCATGCAATATATTTATCCCATAATATTGTTCCTGTCAAAATACTAGAGAAGGGACAAAAACTTGCACTGTACTATCAAATTTATAATGGATTTTGTTTGCATTGCCTTAGCAAAACCATCTACTATCAAGATTTTTTCTAGAATTTGGGAAATGTGTGTTTGCTTGTTTATTTATTCTTAATGCCATTCCAGCATCTACAGCTATATTCATGGTGAAAATGGTTAATCTATTTATACAAGTTGATCCACAAAAACATTGAGGAAGGGGCAATTTGGCATATTTAACCAAATCACCTAACCTGCCCATTTTTGGCTTTGGGAGGAACCAGGGTTCTCGCAATAAACCCACGCTGACACCAAGAGAACACACGAATGCCAGGGCTCGAACCTGGGACCTTCTTTTTGTGAGGCAACGGTGTTACCCACTGAGCCACCCGAAGTCATATCAATGCCTACATTAGTAGCTCAACATGTAGAGGTCAAGACTCACGGTCGTAGGTTCAATCCCCACACAAATTCTTAATATAAACACAAGATGCCCTGTCAGTTGTTTGG
The DNA here is from genome assembly GCF_030506205.2 of Paramisgurnus dabryanus. Taxonomy (NCBI): domain Eukaryota; kingdom Metazoa; phylum Chordata; class Actinopteri; order Cypriniformes; family Cobitidae; genus Paramisgurnus; species Paramisgurnus dabryanus. The sequence continues at coordinate 22,036,159 of NC_133345.1, read as the reverse complement.
ATAAAAGTGTTTGCCAAATGAAAATACATTCAGTCACCAATCTTCTCTCACATTATCACTCTTAGGTCAAGGTTATTGAGAAAAGACTGAATAAAAAAGTCTACGCCTTCATTCATTTCCAGTCACTGTGGAAAAAGTAGACGACCTTGGTGCAAGGGCACAGCAGTGTAAAGAATGAATGCTTGTGTCTCCTGTTACTCTGGAGAATCCGGCAGTCCATCACTGTCATAAGCTTATTATTGATTAGAGATGTGTTCACAAACTAGCCTGTACATCCTTTAGTGCTACAATGCTAAAGTGTCTATTAAGTAGGGAACATTTATCAGTACAGTAGGTCACTGATACATTTAATTGGTGGAGCATAATTGAACATCTAAATGGGTACGGTGTAGCACACAGCAGATGTGCCCGGATGGGATCAGGATTGCTTTTCCATCCTAAGCCTTTAAATACAGCCTCAAGCTTTGTACAAACACCAGCAGGAAATTGCTGCAAATTGTAGATTCACCATTTCCCACTGCATGCCACAGACGGCAATATTCTCCTCCATGCAAATCTCCCTGCTGTCGCTCATGTTTGTTGGTAACTGCTATACTTCAACCTTTAACATCCCCTCCTAACTATCATCTGATTAATTATGCTTTATCTCTGGGGGCCCGGAGCCTCGCGCAACCCCTGCTGTTCCTCCTGCAAACAAACCTCGAGGCATGTTTGTTTTTCTCTGATTGACTTCTTGTGCCATAATTATCACAAAGTGCTTTGGTTGCAATTAAACCCCCTTCACCGGTTTTCTCATTCGCATGCTCATTTCAGGAGAAAATTCGCTGCGCAGTTAAGATAACATAGAGGAACCCGGAGGAACCCACAGTATAGTGTGGAATTTAAATTTTCTTCATCTGCACTCATTAGCCTTAAAAGTATCAATAAATGCAGACCATGTCATATGAATTGGTGCATATTGCTCATGGGAAAACTTTGCTTCGACAAATGAGCAAACAACGTGAATAGAGATGAACGTAAACACTTGCTGTGAGCCCATCTGGAGCTTACGCCAGACTTAGTCACTCCCTCTTTTAAAACCCAGCTCTCCAAAAATGTTAAAAAGCAGCAGTGCATCATCTTCATGTCATACACAGAACAAATGAATAGTTACCGCAGTTTAACACTGACCATATAGACCGTTTCATCGGTAACAACATAAACAAGCCGCTGTCGCGGTCCGCACGTAACTTCCGGTAAACTCCGCTAATAATAAATAACAACAAATTCTTTAAACATAGTTTATTTATATAACAAGCAAACAAAACAACACATAGATTACCTAGGAAACCAAAACATTTGTTATTTTCGACGAGGCATTTGTTCAAGAGATCAGTTTAGCAACAAGTCAGACCATTAAAAAAACGAAACCGGAAGAAAGGTTCGGATCCAGACGTGTATCACGTGCGTCCGATGAAACCATCTATAGGAATATTCAGCTTCTGGGTTCACTTACAGCACCTTTTATATTATATTATTATGATGATAATTTAGTCTTTCACAGATGTTAAAGGGACACTCCACTTTAAATATGCTCCTTTTTCAGCTCCCCTAGAGTTAAACATTTGATTTTTACCATTTTTGCATCCATTTAGCTGATCTCCGGGTCTGGCGGTACCACTTTTAGCATAGCTTAGCATAATCCATTGAATCTGATTAGACCATTAGCATCGTGCCTAAAAAAAATAACCAAAGAATTTCTATATTTTTCCTATTTAAAACTTGACTCTTCTGTAGTGACATCGTGTACTAAGGCCGACGGAAAATTAAAAGTTGCAATTTTCTAGGCAGATATGGCTAGGAACTATACTCTCATTCTGGCGTAATAATCAAGGACTTTGCTGCCGTAACATGGCTGCAGGGGTTGCAATGATATTACGCAGTGGCTGAAAATAGTCCCCTTGGTAACTTTCAATAGCAGGGGACAATTTCCAGGCACTGTGTAATATCATATAAAAATATTGAAACTCTTAAGTTATTTTTTAGCGCAATGCTAATGGTCTAATCAGATTCAATGGATTATGCTAAGCTATGCTAAAAGTGGTATCACCAGACCCGGAGATCAGCTGAATGGATTCCAAAATGGTAAAAATCAATTATTTAACTCTAGGAGAGCTGGAAAATGAACATATATTTAAAAAAGTGCAGTGTCCCTTTAAGCATTATATTGAACCCTACATCTCCATCACCTATATCTACAGCACCTATATAGTCATAATGCATGAGAAATGTGCTTTTTCTTTAATTAGCTGATGTGTCCCCTATTAATATTAGTAAAATAGAATTTGGGGAAGTATTGGTGATCAATTCTGTACCTAAAATCAGTTTAATTGACTAGTTCTGAATCTGTCTAAGATGTGCATTGTTATTCATTGTTTTGAAATGGGTGTATAATGATGAATCATTCTGGTGAATGTAAACGGTAAGTTTATAGTCCAGTAGTGCATATACAGGCTAAATCAATGAGAGTGTCATGGTTTCTCTGTGAGCTTGTAAGACAGTTATCAAAGGGAAAAAGCCTAGAGAGATCAAAGAGCAATGCATGCTCACACCCCCGGGTCCACTCTGAATAGAGATGAGAGGTTTTTGAAAAATGCATAGCCTTTGAAGGGTGTTGTTACCTGGGTTACCATTTTCTTTCTTTGTGTAGCATTTTGGAGTTTAGTTTGGCATAGAGGTGAGATCTGGCAAAGGAAGAGAAAAGAAGTTTGAGGGTGGAAAATGAAAAGCATGACGATGGAACATTGGACTGGTTCAGGACCATGATGGCCTTCAAAGATTCTTTATTTTTTAGGAATTTTGTGCACATCAAGGACTACAACAGCGTTTCGTGCCAGGTTCAAATAAATCAAACATCCAAACTGAACCAATTGTGCATGAATCAGATGCTTTCAACTTGAGAGGGACAGTGAACAGAGTGGGTGGCCGGTGCATGTGCAGTCGGAAGCTTAATTTGTTTCTATACATAATTTAATAAAGCATTCATATTTTTATAAGGGAAAGTTTGGTTTGTTACAACATGAATTTTGTATGTACACTGATTACAGAGCAAATATCAAAGACTGTTTCATGCTGATTAAAGGTTAAGAACAAGAGAAGCCGACTGTTCTGATAAAACACTTTAACATGTGAATATATTTGGGTCTTTAAGCAGGAAACATGCTGTGTTGATGATTATTTTTGCTACAGCAATTCTGCCTCAACTGATGATCTTTAATACTAATCTCTTATTTTGCACAATGCTTCATCGATTTTTGTTGTTTAGCTTAGAGTGTTTTCAATATGCTAACGTAGAGATCTCCCAGTGGTAATCTAGGATGGCCTTGAGTTAAAAACGGCAGCCTCGGGCGATGTTCATCGACATCCATTATTCGACTTTCCTCTAGTGTAAATGCCTTCGGCTCAAATGAACACAACACACTTAGCGGTTAAAGAGATTGCATTCATTAGCTTCCCTTTTTATTTGCTGAAATTGATTTGAACAAAAGCCAAAAAATTTACAGCGGCACATTTATTTTGCATGATTTTGTGGTGGTCTTTGCCCACTTCGCTTGGATAATTATTGTTGCAGTAATATATTTTTCTTCTATTGAAACACATTTGTTACAATAGAAAGATAATATCCACAGCTTATGTTAGCTGTAGGGACAACACGAAAATATAGCCTCGTCTTTTGAAGTAAAGCAACGCAAAGCAGTATGAGTCACAAGGAAAGCTTAAATTACACGTCAGGTTTGGCGAGCAATTCAATAGGAAGTGAATCAATCTCAGGATGAATTGTCTCACCACATCCTGAGGAGCAGACACCTGATCTAGCCGGAGGGGAGGCTGCAGTAATGTCCTGGTAATACTGTCAACACATGACAGCTGTCCACATACACTATAGTGTGCACTGAGCTCTATAAAGGACTTTAAATGTGCATCCATGTCGTAATTGTACAATTCCTTTACCTGGCTGATTTCATAATACACTGAGGAATTAATCTGTTAAAGAAGAAAAGCAGAACGATGTTATATTATACCAACACTTCATTAATCCAGACTGATGTATTCCCTTGAAATTTCACATCAACATCAATGCCTAATTTAAAATGATACGTTAAAGAAACCTACTGACTGTAAGCTTAGTAGTTATACTGTAAGCAGATGTTTAACATCACACGAACATTTACTGAAAGCTAACAATAGATGGGATTAGGTTTAATAGCTATCCGGTGACATTCGGCCCCTTAACTGTCAAACTTTAAGCAAATTTTTAAAACAGATCTAATTTTGCATGTAAGGAACATAAGGGGTCCTGACCTCTTAAGTAAGCTTAAGTGAAATAGCAGTCTGATTTTTTATTGTCAATTTTAACACGATTATATTCTGGAGAAATAAACCGAGGGATATCCCAAGGGAATAAATTATTCACTGGTGTGTTTCTTTTATTTGACTGTTCTTCTGAAAGATATACTGTACGTGCTGTGACCTTTGTGACTAAAAATACAATGACGGTTTTATCTCGCTGTCTTTTGTTATTTTACGCTTGCTTGTTCGTAATTGAACTTGGCATTTAATGAAATATTACATACACAGATAGCTTTGTGGTGCCAAAGTGTCCAAGCCAGCTGAGTCAGTTTCTTTATTTCTCTAAGGGTATCTTACTTATTTTATTAAATTTTTCCACATTTTAGAATAATAGGAAAATTATCAAAACCAAGGAATAACACAATTGTAAGTACTGGAATCACAGGCGCTGATTCCTTGCGTGCTCCAAGCTTGAGGAAATGGCCGACCCCCAAAACGCCAAATATGCTTAAATAATTTTAATCAAAAACGCTTTTGAAATTCGATAGCCTCTCTGATTGATTGAAGGATCTCAGGAGTTGTAATATTTACAATGCTTTGATAAATAAGGGGTGCTTCATATTTCGATAAAACCAGATGCACTACTTTTCAAAATGCTTGGGCGCTCCCATAGCGTCTGCCGCTGCTAAGCAACCTAAGCGTTGCGTGACGTTGTGCCGAGCACCCACGGACGGAAAAAGAAATCGGCGAGTATAGCTGAAATTATGTAGGTCTAAACAAAATTCTAAATAAATTGTATTAATTTATCAAGCCTAAGGGATCTTATTGGCTTTGTCTTTATTATTTTGTCTAAATCATGCTTTTAAAAAAATAAATACTTTGTTTTGTATTGTAAATGAAGAAATTAATTTGTTATTAATAAGTTTTAAAGATTTCAATCAACTGATCCTGAAAGGTTGCACTTTGGTTTAAAATTGTTGTTGTTTCTAGACTTAACAGTTGAAACAGACTGACTGTTATCAAAAATACTTTGTGTCCAAACAATTTTGAGTCTTGATTCATTGTTCAAGTAGTATGTAAACTTTCGTTATATTTTCTCTAATGCATACTGTAGATGCCATGTGCTATTAGCGCACATGAAACAGATTTCAGAGGTATTCAACAGCTGGGCTGTATCATGTTTTAAAATCACTGCCCCAAAAAATTCATAAAATTTGATTTGATTTGAGTTAAAACCAAATTGCATGTCTGACAAGCTTGTCTTGTTTGCCAATTAAGTTGTCAATATTCGAAAGGCTTTCTTTTCTCCTACAAAAAAATCCAAGATCAAATAATGCAGTTGCATATGAAGGACATTAACCTCAAACCTGACGTTAAACATCTGGAGTCGCTTTCCTCACTGTAATGTTTGATTGAAATGCAGTTATTTGTATGTGCTCTTCGTGAAGCAGTTTGTTGCATTTGTTGCATTCAAATGTTCATGCTAAGATTTTGAGCTACATCATGTGATAATGGCTCGAGTCGGCACTGGTGAGACAATTACATTTGCATAAATTTGAGATTTCTCCAAATCTCTCTAGATCTTTCCACCGATTGGAAATTAAGGAGAAGACCAATATGACTTCATTGATATTCTTCTTATTGCATTACAAGACACTGACAAGCTTCTATATTGTACGCAGTACATCTAAGATGTGTGATTTAAACTCATATTTGTTCACTATGTGTGAGATTTTATCAATATAAGAGAATCCATGTGCACAAACAACCCTAGGCATTTCTACATTAGATTATGTGGTAGAGGAAGAATAAACGATGGCTGCCTCCCCAGGGATACCGAGAGTATCTTTAGATAGCAGGCCGGGTTGATAGAAAGCTTTATGAAGTGTCATTTGTCACCATGCTACCGCAAACACTTTCCACCAGGCTTCTGCGCCTGGGCTGGACAGAAGATAGGTCTTAAAAACGATGAGCCTTGTCACATTAACGGAAGGGACTTTAAATGAAAGCGCACAGCTCTCTGCTTCTCTTGTACGTGTAATTTATTTGGTTCCCCCGGAGCGGTGATTGTAATAGCATCTAAAAGTGGATAATAACAAATGTAGGCCTACCAAAAGTCAATAGGCAAGTTAATAGATGCTGCTTTTTAGCAATAAGCCCAGCAACTGTTGTTTTCAGATCTAATTATACCTCTGTGAAACGTTCACAAAGCCTTAGGAAAGCTTTTTAAAGCAACACTATGTAGATTTTTTACGTTTAAATGTCTCTAAAATTATTTCAGTGATAGAACAACTTTTAACTGGACAAATTGTACTGTTGCTGCAACCTGAGCAGCCTCCTAGCTGCTACAAGCACAGTCTGAAAGTGGCGGTGGAGGGTAGGAAACACAGCTCCGCCCCTCCCCCCGCCTGCAGAAGAGTGTCTAATACCAGGCACTGTTGCGCTTTTCAACCACATGGGGGAGCTGTAAGTCATTTTTACATGGAAACTACATAGTGTTGCTTTAATACATCCTTTGCTTACAGCGCTGTTTTAAGTCACATCTGGATATGTTCTTCTGACCACGATACATTGACATGTGTAACATGTCAGTCGCATACCACAAGTTTCGATCTCTGCCCAGTTCCACCTCGCTAACTCTGAACTCCCAAGAGGGACTCGCATTTAGGATATTAAAAGATGACCCGCATGATCTTACTGTGAATGGGCATCCATTCCTCATGCCATGTTAAACAATCACCATCTATGTGCAGATGGAAATAAATAGGCCACATCAATACAAATTCCAGTGCTCTTTCTCACTGCATGAAGCATTTTTGCTAATGCTAGACATGTGCAATATAATGTGTGGTACATCAACAAAATAATAATAAAGAACTTGGAAGCCCCATGAGCATAATATTCAATTCTGAATCATGTGGTAAAAATGTGTGAGCCATGCAGGGTTGTTTTCTCAGCAACAAATCAGGTCTAGTTGCATAGCAGCATACACACCGTGGGTTAATTTGAGATTCAAAAAACATTCAGTGAAGATGCCATCCCATGGGGGGCAATATGAGAAGATATAAAATGCATATACAGTTTTTGCCAGTTAATAACATGTACGCAGGGAATTTAAACACCATGGGTGTGCAAATGACATTGGAAGGTTTAAAATCAACTGCATGGACTGCATGCACTCATTTAAATAATCAAAGCTGGTGTTATGCTGCACTTAAACACACCTACTGTACTGTACCTTTAGCATGAGTGACACTAGCCAATAATCTACATTTATTTATTTGGTAGATGCTTTTATGCAAAGTGGCTTACAGTGCATATACATGTTATTAGTATGTTTGTTCCCTGGGAATCAAACCCAAGACTTTTGTGTTGCCAACGCAATGCTCTATTAGAGCTGCCAGACTGATCTGATGAGAATTCATACATATTTTACGAGTTGGCTGATTCGTATGAATTTAGACTAAGTTAATCGAGCAAAAACGTATGATTCTCATTAAAAAAACAACAACAACGAAACCACCCCAAAGTCACAGGGTTCAAGCCAAATCGTACAGAAACTTTCGAATGTGGTTGTATGATAAAATATGTACGTAAGACGAATAAATTCTCGTAAGTTAGCATTGAAGCTACAGGCACACATTTGAAAAAGCTTTAAGCTAAACTTTCTATTTCTTTTTTTTTTTTCAAAAATGTACAACATTTCTATATTTTGTGGGCACTGGTTTATGGCCGATAGTCTTAAACATGATTATGTAAGCCATGTCCAGTGTTAAACAACTCAAAAAGCTTGTAAACTTGGAAGATACTTATTCTTGACTCCTGCTTTCTGCTTTATGGACACCCACACACATTTAATGACTCCAGCACACACCCTTCAGAATATTTGCCCAGCATGGATGTCTATTTCAGTGTTAAGTGTTTCTTCCCTCCTGCTGAAAGTGAGCCTTGTACCCCTGAGGATTTCCTCCAGTCAGCCTTGTTCATAAATAAATGACTTCAGGATCTCTCAGCTGCACAGTCAACACTGTTTTGCACTCCGGTGTTAGATTCACTTCTGTGGAAAACATAGAGAACATGTCTAAATCTAAAGTCTAAATCTGCTGCTGTAGTGAATTGACTTCTTTCATCTTTGCAATCTAAACTACCAAAATACTTTTTGTAGTGTATAAGAGTAGCATTCAAATTATTACAATAAGGGAACTATCATGGTGTTGTAGGAGACATCATGTATTAGCCAGATGTTTTTTTTTTTCGTGTCACTCGCACAAATTTCTTTAAATAGTTTCTTGTGTCCGTGGCCTGACTTTCTTTTTCGTTTCATTTTATGTATTGTTTTCTCATAGTTTTTTTTTTCTATTTTCTTACCATTGTCGCTTGGGGTTAGAATCACTTTCTGTTACATTTTAAAACTTCCTAACCCAAACCCCAACTCCAGGCGAGCATAGTTTTAAAAGCTGAAGAAAAACATGTAGAAACCAATACATAAAAGTACATCCAAACCCCAAATCAAACCCCAACCCCAAGCGACAATGATTTAAAAACAGGGGGAAAATGGATAAAACTATACTTAAAATTACTCAAAAAAGAAAGTTGTACCACGGACACGGGAAACTATTTATAGAAATTTGTGCAAAAAAAAAGAATTTCGTGCCATGGACATGAACAAATTAATAAAAATTTGCGTGACTATAACGAGATTATGTTGGTATTAGCCTACGTATTGCTATTTTGTAACACTTTAGTATATTATTACTAAAGTGTATGCTGTAAATGTGATGTTTATGGCCATTTCAAATGCAAATCATAATTACATAGGGCAGTTTCCCAGACATGGTTGAAATTAATCCAGAACTAGGCCTTAGTTTTTTTAGGACATTTAGTTTTTACATTCATACAGTACCTTAAACAAAACAATACTGGTGTGCATCTCGATTCAAAACAATGGCACTGATATATGTTAAGATGTATCAGGAGGGCAAGATGTTTTTAAATTAAGGCAGCATGCATTTTAGTCTGGGACTAGGATAAGCCCTGTCCGGGAAACTGCCCCATGAAGACCAGTGAATAAACTTCACATCATCTTATTGGCAACCTTTTAAACGTATAATTTAGGATAACTGTTTATTGCTCTGGTTGTTTGTACTCTGTGTTGTATGTTTATCTGGAACTGTGAAAATGTGATTCAGCCATCTTGGCCAGGACACCCTGGAGGAAAAGATTTTTTATCTCAATCAGAGCTTCTTGGTGAAATAAAGGACAAGGTAAAGTAAATAAAACGGTCAAAAAAAAAAAAAAAAACGTTTTTTAAAACCTAGTAAAAGTGATGGCTTTGCTTTGTAGATTTGCTTTTTCTCTTTTTCTATCCAGTAGCGGAGTGGCCATTGGGAGAGTCGGGACATTTCCCGGTGGGCTGCTAGTGTTTTGAGGCTGCGAGGGCTGGTCTGATAATAGGTATTGCAAGTCTGGCGGCCTAAGAGTATTCATATAACGGCAATAAACGTCTCATATAACAATACATATCCACATATAACTTAACTTAACAGCATAATGAAATGAATAAAAAGACAATGAAGCAGGATTGGCATGAAAATTGTATTATTATTATTAGCGGAAAAACGGCAATATTACTGAAATAATCTCTGAGGTAAATGCGAAATACGTTAAAATAAATAAGTAATAACAGTGGAAAAAACATTATTATCTCTCAAAACTTTATATGACAAAATTATATTTAAAGGAAATATTACAGTTATTCAAAGATGCACATATTATTCCATATTACTCCCATTTATGAGCACGTTCATTTCTGGCCTCGCTCTGTTATGTAATAGCTGATTCAGGTGCGCATCTCCGTCTTTTAAACATTTATCATTTTGTATAGTTACTCATTTAGGAAAATTACCAATGACTAAATGATATTATTATTATTATGAAAATGTTTTTTTTGGCAGATTACAATTTGTATTACCCTAGTTTTACTACAAATAGGCTACGAGACCTTTTGTAGTAACCACGGTGGGCCAGTGGTATACAAAATTTCCCGTTAGATTTTTTGGTCCCACTCCGCCCCTGTTTCTATATATCTGCTTTGCTCACCTTCAAACCTACTTATTGTATGTACATTTTATACCCATTTCTTTTGTGTGTGTGTGTGTGTGTGTGTGTGTGTGTGTGTGTGTGTACCTGGTAATTATCATGTTGTGGGGACCAATTGTGACCAAAATGATGTTTCTTGAAAATGTGAAGTAGGAGAAGGTTTTCTGTGATGGTTGGGGTTAGGGAATGGGGTAAGTAAGGGGAATAGAATATACAGTTTGTACAGTATAAAATTCATTATGTCTATGGAATGTTCCCACAAAACATGGAAACCAGAATGTGTGTGTGTGTGTGTGTGTGTGTGTGTGTGTGTGTGTGTGTGTGTGTGTGTGTGTGTGTGTGTGTGTGTGTGTGTGTGTGTGTGTGTGTGTGTGTGTGTGTGTGTGTGTGTGTGTGTGTGTGTGTGTGTGTGTGTGTGTGTGTGTGTGTGTGTGTGTGTATAACTTCATTGCAGTTTTGTCCACACCTCTGTGTAACACGTGTTTATGTCAACAGGTGACGGTTGTGTTTTTGTTGAGTGCTAACTAAACAAAACTTTGTGGTTGCTAAGCACAAGCAGGGTCTTACCACAGACCCGTCCAATCAAAAGTTTAGATTTGTTTGCGCTGCTGTAGCAACGCTATGTCCAGACATGAGCACCTGTTTTTCCTAAAAAATAAGTCAGAAACTAATCAAGCACATTTGTTCATTGAAGAGGGCCATTTATTTCTGTGCAAACAAAATCTGTGACCCGGCATATCAGTGTACACACAGCAGGATTAACTACAGGCTGGCAAATATTTCAGCTGTTTACAGATAAAGCCTTGTTCTCAGTTGGCCTTGTTTTTCCTTTTTACCAAAAGACACCACTGGTTTGTAACCACAAATAAATAAATAAATAAATAAGCATTGTACATTTTAAACGCAGTGGTGCTGTTTCTGATTTCACTTTTAGGGAATGATTTCAAATTGGAACTTTCCCATGCATTGTGCACAGACATTAAACAGACATAAACAGACATTAGGAAAAGTAAAAAAAATGTTTTGGTAGTTTATTGCTTTTTTGAAAAAACATTCAATAAACACGCATGGCACAAAGAAAATAAACTTTGCAGGTAATAAGAATCAAGGGTTAATTTTGCAACACAGATTATAAACAAATTTTAAGTTAGGCCTAAATCCTAAATATGTAATAATTTATTAAAAATCATATAATTTATTAATAATTTAAAAGTGTGGCTCCATATACATTTGTTTATGAAAGTAGTATCTTGTACATTTAGTTGTAGAGGATGTGCTCTTGGTGAAAAGGTGTTCATAATAATACTGTACTTAAGGTGCTATTGCTATTACATAAAGCAGGAGGCAAAACTTAATTTGATCATAGTTGGGGTGTTTTAAATTGGGCATCCAGGAAAGATGCAGGGTTAGCTTAGGTTAAGATAATATCTACCACAATATAAAAACATTGCTCCTCTAAAGTGAATAATTCTTAAATAAATTATCTGGCATAATATTATTTTGTGTTTCAGGACACTTTAGTCCTGGTTAGTCCTATGGGATTGTGCTTATTATTGCACCTGCTAGATTAATATTCCACTCACATTCAGGGTTGTGTTATTGTGTCTGAATAAATTTCACATCATAATACCTCCTGGATTTGTATCTGTATGCAGCTGAAATCCAAAACTATGGATTCTAGCTGCAAAGCTCACAACATCAAATAAACATCGACATTTTTAATTAAACTATTATGGATAGTATCAACAATATATTTTATTAATTGAAAAGTTTAAAGCTCCAGTCTCCAATTTTCTTTTTCTTAATCATTTTCAGTCCTTAGTCTCTGATGAAGTTCACTATTTTGCCATTTCTTATTGATGTTTTTCTGCACAACATGTGAATGTTGTATGCTACACGTTCTGCCAGTGTTTAATGCTCTCCTTGCATACTGTAATTGGCTACTATTCCTTTACTGATCAAAGCTGAAACCGACAAATATGTCATCTGTGTTTCACCACGATGTGTCTATAAAAGTTGGAATTTCTCCATATTTAATAGAATACAGGACAGAAAATAGTTTCATTGAAATTCAGTAGCTTTGTGATTGCTTGCAGCTGTTGCAGAGGTCAATTTACACATTAACATATTTATTTTTTCTTTCTTTCTTCCTTCTTTTCATGCTTCTCTTTCATTTCTTTATTTTGTAAGATTTAGATGTTAATATTAAATAGATACTGGATTTGTAATCTAACGTGTTACTGAATAGATAATAGAAAAACACAACCTGTTTCTTATACCATGACCATTGCAGAATGTTTGTCCTTTATAAAGGCCACTGTGAAATTCATCCACGACCCTGTCATTGAAAAAAGACCCCATGAAAGAGGTGTTCATTGAGGTGCCTGACCCAAACAGAGTCGGGTCACACTGCAAAACTGATTTTCTGGAAATGTCAAATGTCTGGCACACGTGATTAGATAGGAACAAAATCACAGTATTCTGTGAACTACAGAACCTGCAGTGATTGTATCTTGAGTTAACAGAGACAGACTGAATCTCAAGTGATTTTGGGACTGTAATACTAGTATTGTGATGCTTTAAAAAATAACTCAGTGTAATATTATAATACTATACTATATATACACATACATACATAAATAGTTGTCCCTTTGTGCAAAACTTCCCTTTGTAAGATAAGACACAAATAATAAAGTGTCTTATATAATCTTATTTTCATGTTTAAGGTTGCACATACATAAGTGTAATGCTTTAATGACTAAAACATCTAAACTTCTGTACATACAGTATAATATTTAGCATTAGAGACCATACTGTGGTGTATTTCATCTGTATCTTTATATAACCATATATAGTTTATATATTTCTATAGCCTATTTTAGCTAAACATTACAGTTTCATTCTCGTTGTAATGATAAATTGACATGACTGCACTTACTAGCACTATTGTGGTCTTTTATATTTTAAATGACCTATAAAAATATGTTTTTAAAGCATAAGCATTCCAGACACTGACTCACTGTCACCTGCTGAAGCACAAGGTCAGGCAAATTTTTATGAAGATTGGGGGTGGCTGGTTTTATTTAATAATAATCACATGCTTGGGGAACAACCCAAGGACATAATTTTACTCTTAAACTGCCCCATCTAAAATGCTTAAGGTATACAGTTCATGGTGAATTTGTACTGATAGCTGTATTCTTCTTGTCAATGTGTCTTTTAGATGAAACAATAATAAACCATTTTAAAGTGCAGTTATATAAACATGTAGTTTATCATTACAATTTTAGGGGAAAAAGTACCATAAGGTACAAAAAGGTTGTTACCTCAAATATACATATCTGTACAAAATCTAAGGTATACCGTCCAAGTGACAACTTTACTTTTTATCTGAGAGTATACTGAAGAACACACTTTTGTTTAATAAAAATGTCTGTACTAGTCTTAGGATTATATGCAAAACAATGATCGTGTTGTACAAGGTTCTGAGGTCTCTTTTAGATTACTAAACTTTGATGAATGAGAGCTGTTAGCAGTCTGCTATGAAACAAAACATAATCCCCCTTAGACTGCCATTCTCTATCCCAAACTCCAATATCTCCTTTTTCCTTTCTAATATTTCAAACCTGTAGAGACAAGACCATTTATCCAGCATTTACTTTGTAGATTAATTAAATAAGATGTTTTATTGGTTGCCTCAGCAATCAAATCAAACACTTTCACAACAACAATTTTTTTTTTTTCCCAAAAAGAAAAAGCTGATAAATAAAATTAAAAGGTAAGAATATATTTATGAACAAACGATTAAAGGATGTTTCAATGACAATTAAAAATTGTATCAACAACATTATCAGATATTTGCTCCAAAGTTCACCTCAAGATAATCTATCATACAATTATACCTTTAAGCTGTGCAATACTATACTCCAGCTCAGGATCTTTGGTTGCTTCAGTTGACCTGCCTGAAGGGAACTATCAATCAGTGGTTATATTCATTAGTCATACACGGACACAAGAGAAATGAGTATTGGTTGGGTGTGGTTATTTGAGAGATTTACTACAATAGCAGAAAATGACTTTTGGTGTTAAAAATTCAAGTTCAGTTTTTATTACTCTTTTTAACAAATGTTTAACTGTTCCTCTCCAATTTAGAGTTTTACTTTCTTTAGCATTTTTTATATTTAAGGGAATTTATATTACTAATATCTCTTGTAATAGATGGTCAAATGATAGATATCTTAAAAACAATCCCATAAAAAGACACTGAAAAGCATATGTAGATAATCCCTGATTGCATATTGTACTTTCAGACACATAATTTCTCTTCTCATTCTCAAAAGTGATTTTTGATTGGGCCATCGGTGTTCAGTTTTTGTTTTAAAGTGCCTTCTGGAGAGTCTTTTAAGCGGCTCAGTGCGTAATTCCCTGAAAATATTCATTCAACCACAGTGAAATTCAAAGAGGATCATTCTTAACTCACAGGCCCATGGGAATGATAAATGGTAGCCTGCCTTACACTCCAAATAACAGCACATTTGATACTGATTGGTTAAGTAGGATTACATCACAGTCCCCTAAAAGAGAATATCCTCAGAATCCAATACTAGCCTATACGGTACAGTAAACACTGAATGCATTATGCAATGATATGTGTATTATTCTGCCTGTAAGCCCGAGATATGCTGGGATAAGCGCGCACACCACCAGCAACCTGACAGGTATACAGAGAATGGATGATTTTTTTTCTACCCCTAGGGAGTCAGCTGACATTGGCTTAACTTAGCACCCTCTTCTAAACGTTGCATTATTACTACGCTAGCTACTACGGTTTAATCTTAGCCGCTGTACTCTGCTGCTTATGTTGTCCATCGAGTTTTATGTGTTTTCTCCTGCATTTATTAAATGATTAGTACATTTTCTTAAAAAAAATTCAGATAATTTACTCACCACCATGTCATCCATAATGTTTATGTCTTTCTTTATTCAGTCGAGAAGAAATTATGTTTTTTTTAATAAACATTCCAGAATTTTTCTCATTTTAATGGACTTTAATGGACCCCAACACTTAATAGTTTTAATGTAGTTTAAAATTGCAGTTTCAAAGGACACTAAATGATCCCAAACGAGGCATAAGGGTCTTATCTAATGAAACGATTGTCATTTTTGACAAGAAAAAAAAAATGCACTTTTAAACCACAACTTCACGTCTATCTCTGGTCCTGTGACGCGCCAGCACGACCTCATGTAATTGTGCAATGCCGTGGAAAGGTCACATGTTACATATATGAAACACACAATAAACGTTTAAAAGTGCATATCTTTTATTTTCCTGTCAAAAATGACAATCGTTTAGCCAGATAAGACCCTTATGCCTCATTTGAGATCGTTTAGAGTCCTTTGAAACTCCGTTTAAAAAAACTGTTGAGTTAAGTGTTAAGTGTTGGGGTCCATTAAATTCCATTTAAATGAGAAAAATCCTGAAATGTTTTCCTCAAAAAACATAATTTCTTCTCGACTGAACAAAGAAAGACATCAACATTTTGGATGATATGGTGGTGAGTAAAATATCTGGATTTTTTTTAAAGAAAATTTACTAATCCTTTAATGTAAAGGAGCATTGAAACAATTAAACAATTGTGAAAAGCGCTATAAATAAAACTGAATTGAATTAAATAATGAACATTTGAACAATTCACATGACCTGTAAATTCTCTGGTTTAGTTTCATGAATGGCATCACCATGTAATGTTAGAAATAATAAAGTTATTTTCAACTTTTGACAGTTCAGAAAAGTAAAAAAAATCATAAATTTTCCAGTTTATGTCACATAAAATTAAGTCTTAGGCATTGAATTTTGGGATTCAGTAACCATTGCACTGCACAGCACAACTGCTGACAGTAAGCACGGCAAAATGGTACATCATGATATTATGAACATAGCCATAAACTAAATACTGTAGTATGAACACAAATTCTCGCTAACTGGGTCAATGCTGTTCTTGTTTATCCATTTAAAATGATACAATCTCTACAAATGGTCATTGTATGACAATAATACAAAACATTTCAAATGAATTGTTCTTAGCAAGTGTTTTCTATTTCCAATTATTTTGTGCACCTGTTTGCAATTACATTGGCAACCAAACGAATGCAATGACTGGCAACAATGTTACTAAATGCAGTTACCTTCATCTATTACATCTATATTTTGGCATACGCATTATGTTTTTTGCAACAAATTAGGGTTTTATAGTTCTGTCTTTTTCTAGCCAAATGCCAGATCTACATTTTCTTTGAAACAAGCTTGTTTGAAGAAACTTTCAAAGGTGGCCAAAGAGATCAAAAATGCAAGTGATCGTCTCTCAAGAGAGAGTTGGCATGCTGTTAGCCATAGCCATCTCCGCTGGAAAGATGGATTGGAACAAGAAACACTTTTCTCCCACTTCTCCCGCTGCTGTTAGACCTCAGGCAAGCTTCATCTATCCAGTGACCTTGCTGAATAGACTGCAGGTGCTCAAAGGACACCGTTGTGCCAAATCAGCAGTTTCAGATGGACATCTGAGTGTGTGAACAGGAATGTTTGTGACATAAAGAGGGACACCCCCTGTAAACAATAAAATACTTTGTGCAAAATGGTTTTACAGAGCAAAGCAAAACCAGAGAAACACACACCCACATTCAACTGTAATCGATTAAGATGATCTTTCTCACAGAATTGAAATGAACTGCATGAGAAAGCAATCGGAGAATGAATGTTTACTGATGTCTGTGAGAGATAAAAATAATCCCCTTATTCTAGCATAGTAAAACTGAAGCGTCAGGGTGTCTGTCTAATTTGGAGGAATGCATTTGAAATTGTCACCAAATCCTAAGGGGTTTTTAGACGCACATGGAAAGAGAGACAATGGATAAAAAGCATGGATTCTCAAGGGCTCTTACATATGTAAGTGGAACCACTTGCATTTGCTGTAGTACCCAAACAAATAATTGAAAACACACCCACATTCAAACCCATTTGCATTTTGGCCATCTGAAGTGGCCACTGAATGAGAGAATTTAAATAGGATTCAGCACTCAAGCAACTCGATCTGTGAATATTTTCCTGCATAAATGCCTTTTGAAGGGTTGGTTTATAAAACATCATGCAGACAAGGGCTGCAAAGTCTTTATACAGAACAAACACAATAGAGCTGCTGCAGAAATATTGTAATAAGTACTTATATTGCATTAATACTTAACAGTCAAGACATCATTGCTTTTGTAAGCAAAGAATAAAATCACAAAACCATTAAAATCAATGCACAGCATATACCAGTGTGGCCATCCTCCCAGACATCTGTGATGTCATTGAGGGTTGTTGTACTGTAAGTGGAATTTTTGACGGTTCCTTATAATAGTAACTATTAGCACCAACAAGGACTTCATTATGTGAGGTTAGACACCATTAAGCACAATAATGAAACGGGCTACACATGCAGACCACGGCTAAAGCATAGAAAGACACCCCTGTATTAGCACTATAGACACAGACCTAAAACAAAATTAATGAATGTCACTCAGACTTTCCATGGCGGTATAAAATTACGCGGCCCGTGTTTGTAGACCAACACTTGCAGATTGAAAACATGGAATGACTAATTTCTAATGCAAGATAGAAATTACAGATGGGCACTGATGCGTCCAAATGGTGTATGAATCTGAGTCCCTTAGCTCATTAGCATCATTGAGCATGGCAGCAGAGATAGTTGGTTCAAGTACAGATCATTTTATATAGCAGCATCCATTTCTAGCAAAAAAATTTAAGTTGCATGAGAATATCCTTTTCGTAGTTTGTTTATTCTTTCGATGAAATACTGCCATGAACATTTATTATGTTTTTTATTTTACTCATGTCTTAAAAATCGAGGTTCCAATTAGAAACACAAGAAGCTTTATGGACTCTTATGGATGCTTGAGAAAACCTTTTTTGTTGCTGAACAAGAAAATTTAAAGGGGACAAATCATGAAAATCTGACTTTTTCCATGTTTAAGTGCTATAACTGGGTCCCCAGTGCTTCTATCAACCTAGAAAATGTGAAAAAAGCAACCCAATAACTTAGTTTTGGTAAACCATTCTCTGCAAGCATGTGAAAAAATAGGTCATTGTAATTTGGCTCCCCTTGTGATGTCAGAATGGGATAATGTCGCCCCCTTTATCTGTACTATCCAACCACGGCACTGCCATTTAACTTATTTGCATTTTTAAAAAAATGCACTCAAAGCATTTTTGCTCACACCTACAAAGTGGCAATTTTAACATGTTATAATAAAATATCTATATGGTATTTTGTGCTAAAACTTCACAAACATACTCTGGGGACGTAATCTTAAAATCCAGAAAATCTGACAGCTCATGTTTTTACTCTATGTACAGAAAATAGAAATGTCTGTGATTTCCCATCAGCCATTGGGTAAAATCTTAAGTTTTTTTCATTTAAAACAGGACAGACAGACAGCTAGACAGATAAATTAGAGGATCTCTCTCTCTCTCTCTCTCTCTCTCTCTCTCTCTCTCTCTCTCTCTCTCTCTCTCTCTCTCTCTCTCTCTCTCTCTCTCTCTCTCTCTCTCTCTCTCTCTCTCTCTCTCTCTCTCTCTCAGGCATAGCTGCAGGCTGTCTCTCATCTTAGTTCCAGCGGTTTGCGGTACATTTCTCTCAGGTGTTCTTTCATAAAGCAGCAGGAATCTTGGCTTTGCTCTGACAGTCATTTGGAGCCTCCACTCTCGCTACTTGGATCCAGGAAAGCCATTTGCTAATCTAACAAAAAGCTGTGGTGGAAATTGTGTGGTACACTAAAGTATGCAGTAATCCCCTGTTAAAGTGTCACATAATCCAAAAATTACACTTTCAGAAAGGTTAAAAAAAAAGTTTTAGATCTCTATTAATATCCCCAATAACATTAACTGTTTAACCATTTGAATTTGATTGGGAAATTGTCTTGTTTAGCAATATACTCTTGACAGAGTTAAGTAAGATTTTCTCCAACAAATTACTCATTTAATAAAAAAAATTGAATATGGTACACCCCCTTAATATAAAACATATAGCAGCCATGGTTTCTTATTAAAGTGCACCAATTTCATCGCTAAAAAGCAACGTTATTTTGCGTATTTGGTATAATACAATGTGTTCGCGTAGTTTACTGTATCACACAAATTTCAAAAAATTGTTCTTCGTGTCTGTCTTTCTTTTTTGTGTCATTTCATGTATTGGTTTTTTCCCCATTATTTCTTACCATCGTTGCTTGTGGTTGGGGTTAGATTCACTTTCTGTTACATTTTAGACATCCTAACCCAAACCCCAACTCTAACACTCCTCCAGATAAGAATAGTTTTAAAAGCAGAAGAAAAACATGTAGAAACCAATAAACAAACATAAAAGTACACCCCAAATCTAACCCCAAGTGACAATGATTTAAAAATAGGAAAAAAATTAGAAAACAATACATAAAATGACACAAAACAGAAAGTCATGCCACGGACATGAGAAACTATAGAAATTATTTATCGAGTGTCACGAATAAAGACATTTGTGCTCAAGGCATGGAAAATAGCTGAATTTCATGCCATGGACACGAATAAATTCATTTTGCGTGACTATAACACGACTTTCTGTGAGATTATGTCGCATTTTCCACATACCGTACATTTTTGCAGCTCCAGATTTTACTCTCTTTCTGAAACGGACTGATTTGGTATAAAACTCATAATTTGAAAAGCGCTGTGTTCCTGATTGGCCAGATAATCTGTATGTTGTGAATACCTCTGACAACGGCATAAGGGTCTTAATGTATAAAGGACTTTTAAACCACAACTTCTTGTCTTGCACTTGCCTTGTAATGCACCAGCGTGACCTTACATATTACATTATCACTTGTAACATACATTTCTAGGTAATATTATGACTTTATTAGGGAGAGGTGAGACATGTAGATAGTATCATGCTCTCTGTGCTTAACAAATCAATAGGTTAATCAATAGAGGTCATTCCAGTGACCTGTTCCAGTGAAACCATCATTTCTTGGTCATATTGTATATGCAGATCTGGTGTTGTGGATGACAGACTGATCATGTCATTAGTCACTGGTTGATTTTCAAACTGTTGAGTAAGCAATGAATCAGCCAGTAATTAAATGCTTTGCCTATTTTGACACCTGAGTCAGTGTGTTTCAGTGATTTGTCCTACAGATGGAAAACCGTGACCCAATAGTGCCCATCAGTTAAAAGGTCCCTAGGGTTGGGCGTAACTATGGAAACAGAAGCTGCTGGATAAACAATGATCAATAAGACACAGGTCAAAGGCCTGATGCTGCTTAAAGATAAAAAAATCAAATATACATTTGCTATAGATAATGAGAAACACAAACCCAAGTGAATACATTATCATTATATTATGAATAGGATAATTCAGTCATGTAGAATTTACAATTAGACTAAACCCATGTTAATCCACGCAAAGTTACAACCTCTGAGTGACAAATAATGGTGCAGGTATACAGTAATTATAGTGTTTCTAAAGTATAGTCTAAATACTGTAAATTGCAGTTGAGATGTGATTTAATGTTAAAAAGCAGCCATACAGCTCCTTGTGTGTACTGTATGTCAAAAACCTCCACCCATAGCATCAATAGGATGAAATAAATACTACTTTAGGTATCTTCAGGGCAAGCTCTCTGTTTTCTGAAGCAATTTGATTACACGTGTCCTTGTTCTTATTGACTTGCTGTTTTACAATGTGTAAGCGATCTATGTTAATAGGATTATAGTGTGCAAAGAACTTGCTCTTTTCTCACCCCTACAGCCAATCACTTTCTATCGGCTACAATTAAAGAGAACAATATTAAGATGAAACAAACCTATATAACATTGCTGTAATGTTGTATTGAAATGAAATGTGAAAAAAAAAATGAGAAAAACTATTTAATCCAGTTTACAGTGTTTGCTGAAAGTGTGTCCTCTGCGTATTGTGTTGTATATGAATATACATATATACAGTACATTATGTATTATATTACATTGTGTATTAGTAGAGTCTTTAGTTTGTAATATGTGTGTGCAGATTTGTTCATGATACATCAATAATCTGCAAATATCAAGAAGGCATCTGGAGACTATTAGAGTTATTGTTCTGTTCTGGTGGGCCAAGATTTTATTCTACAATACATATGTATTTATTTATACTAGTAAATAAATTATACTACGACACATACTGGTAAATAAATTATACAGCAACACATACAATATGTATCCTGTTTTCAGGATGAACAATGCCTCAAATCATGTTGTTTGTTGGGAATGGCATGGTCCAGTATAACTGGTAACTCTAACCTTCTGGATGACAAAAGAGGTAAACAGTCGCTGTCTGTGAGTAAAGCACAATAGTGTCCTGTCTTTTAAAAGATTTACTTAAGTGAACCAAGTATGTGAATATTACATGAGGTGGGATATTTGACTTGAAACAGTATGCAACCACCCTAGCATCCACTTAGCAGGATTTGTAAGGTCACAACTGCATAGCAACCATCCTGACCTCACGAGAAAATCGTACATATTTTACGAGTTGGCTAATTCATATCAATTCATACAAAGTTAATCGTGCAAAATTGTACGATTTTCATGAATAAAACAACAATGAAACTGGACCCCTAACCTAACCCCATCGTCACAGGGGGTCAGGGGTCAATGCAAATCTTATTCAAACTTATGAATGTGGTCGTATGAATTAATACGAATTTGCCAACTTGTAAAATATGTATGAATTCTGGTGAGATAGCATTGCTGCAACACATTATTTCTTATAAGGTATCCTTACAATATTCAACCTTGCCTAAGACTGTACACATAAATATTATTAATATTCATGGCAATGGAAAGATATTGTAAATTACAATAAATTTGTTTGTAAAATCCAGGGTATGGTCTTATAATCTAAATATGATATTAGAAGCATCAACGTTTGATTTCAACCATTATTTTATATCTTTAGCCTTCCTTAGTCAATATTACATGTATATCAAGCTTACAATGTTTTTTACATTATGTACAATATTTTATGTAGAAAACGGCAAATAACAATAAATTACGTTAGCTGCATGGGTTTTTACGGACAGGGAAACAATTAACACCATAATCCTGTTGAAATTACACCACATCTTTTAATAAAAGCAATAATTTCCACATCTTTCACCAGAAACTGTTTCATATTGATCATCTGATTAGGACGCAGAATTTAATGAAAGGGTCACAGCCTTGTCAAGCTAGAGCCTTAATAAAAGCTACTTTTTCATTTAGGATATGAAAATGTTTCATTAAAACTAGGAGCATAAGTAATACGGTGTGCGAACCCAAAGACTGTGGTAATCGAGCACGAGCAGAGCAGCTGACAGGGAAGGTGATGAGAGGCGCAGGTTCAGAGCCACATTCTGAAGGTTTTTAACATTCAGGCTGAGCTGCATGGATCCAGACCCAGTAGAGAAGCTGACCTCTGGTTAAGTGGCTGTGTCTGATGATTTAATTAGGGTCAGGGTCTGGACCTGAGAGGACGCGGTTACACAATAGCTCTCTAGGACGGGTGATATCAACATGTCATACTCTGTCTTTGTTCATATGACAATGGCAGCTATGCTTTTGTCAAGTTCCAGATAAGCAAAATAAATGTTTTTTAACATTTATTTTACAATAAATATTTTCACATTGCCTTTATCATAAAATTTTGGTTGTTTGTAATACACTCTAAGGTACAAAAGTTGGCACTGGGACAGTACCTTTTATAAAGACCCTAATATGCACATTTAGGTACAGCTATGTACCAGGATGTACCCTTTAAAGGAAAACACCACCGTTTTCAATATTTGACTATGTTCTTACATCAACTTAGTCGAATTGATACATACATATCTTTATTCAGTGCATGCACTTAATCTTTGTACAATGCGTTGTGAATGTGTTAGCATTTAGCCTAGCCTCATTCATTCCTTAGGATCCAAACAGATGAATTTAGAAGCCACCCAACATTTCCATGTTATCCCTATTTAAAGACTGTTACATGAGTAGGTACACGAGTAAGTATGGTGGCACAAAATAAAACGTGGCAATTTTTTAAGCGGATAAAAAATGAGAACTATATTGTATGGTGGAAGAGCACTTAGTTTGTAGCACTTCGACCTCGGGCACAGTAATATTGATGGAAGATTGAGCGAGAGGGGGAGTAGTCAGGAGTGATAATGTTACTTTACACTGAGGTTGAAGTGCTGCAAACTAAGTGCTCTTATACCATACAATATAGTTCTTATTTTTTATCCGCTTAAAAAATCGCCATGTTTTATTTTGTGCCACCATACTTACTCATGGAACTACTCTTTAAATAGTGAAAACATGAAAGTGTTTGGTGGCTTCTAAATTCACCCCTGTTTGGATCCTAAGGAATGAATGGGGCTAGGCTAAATGCTAACACATTCAAAATGCGCTGTACAAAGATTAAGTGCACACATTGAAAAAAATAGGTATGTATTAATTTGTCTAAGTTGAGGTAAGAACATAGTAAAATATTGAAAAACGATGGTGTTTTCCTTTAAGGTACCAATGTGCACCTTTGAGGTACCAATATACACTTTTTAGGTACAAAGGTTTACTTTTTTAAAAGGTACTGCCACAGTGACAAGTTACTTTTGTACCTTCTTTTACATTTCTTTATTAAAGTGTCCCATAAATAAATTTAGGAATCTATTTTATTTTCCTCTTTGTATAATTCCACATTAAAATGTGACCGGGTAATTTTTTGTGATGACTGTTTTCTACATAAAATCATATTACATAATGTAAACCTTGATATCTTCAATATTGACTG
This sequence comes from Paramisgurnus dabryanus, assembly GCF_030506205.2. NCBI lineage: Eukaryota > Metazoa > Chordata > Actinopteri > Cypriniformes > Cobitidae > Paramisgurnus > Paramisgurnus dabryanus. The sequence continues at coordinate 22,011,848 of NC_133345.1, read as the reverse complement.
AGTAAGGTCATGTCAAAGATTGAAATTAAAGTGAAATGAATGATTGAAATTAAATTTGATGCTTCTAATCTCACAAGATTTAGCCTGGATTTCACAGACACAGTCATACATTTATTTGAAACATTTTCTACTTTTACATTTATGCAATTTGGCAGACACATTATCCATTCAAGGTATACATTTCTAACAGTATGTTAACAGTAAGTGAGAATCAAACCCACAACTTTAACCTTATTATTTATTTTACACATATTGTTTCCTACTACTACTATTTTCTTTCTTCACCCTTCATTTTCCACTGCTTCCCAGACCCAGTATGATCTCAAATACCATACACCAAGGAAATCTGATAGCTGACAGGGGGAAATAATCTGTCCTATTGATCAGTATGTCAGCCACTGACTTCGGTCAACGAAAGGCAAGACACACATCCATTAACCGTAATTGTGACAGTAAGTAAATTTCCCAGTGTAACTCTTTAATTTGATCCATTTCAGTAGAGTTTTGAAACCCACATTTGTTTCCCTACCATAATGTTAATTATTCCCCCCGGCCAGGCTGTCAGTCGTATTAAAGTGTTGTTTTAGCATCAACCTGTGCAGAGTGCCACAGTAAGCTCTAGGGATTGGTTACTGGTGTCGATCTCGCTGCTTTGGAGATCACAGCACAAATCCCAGGAGGCGCTGATAAACGCCTCGACTTCGGCTTTCACTGAGAACATCTGCATTATGTCACTCGCATAGCAAACGCAGAGAGAAACAGATCCAGTTGTTGCCCAGCACAAGTCTGTGCGTCATTGAATATTTATCATGTCCCTGATATTGGAAAAAGGTTGTCGAGCGGCTGCAGGCCTCAGGGGCAGGGAATTCAACACCCTATTATAGAAGAAGAGCAATATGGCTGTCATCAACTTCCCCCCGGTTGTGTTTAATTAATTATCTGTTACCCAACTCAGATCGCCCCCTCTTTAGAAGCTTCCCTTACTCCCAAACACATGTCTCAACACATCATATTTGAGCATTAAAGACTTATTATCAGTCTAATCTAAGTCTAATTTAAGCATGTAAGAGCTTTTATCACATACGCATGGCTGTATCATGCAGAAAGCACAGAGTAAATAGATTCGATTACACCATCCAGTCTCAAAATGACAGCTCATCTGTCTATCTCTGTATCAATCCCTCAGGCACATATCATAATACCCTTTCTGAAGGTTTCACAGTTTCTGGATAAACAGGAGACGAATGCTTGTTCTTACAGTAGGGAAATACCCCAGTTACTGTGGTGAAACAGAAAAAAACAGATCTTTATTACTTTATGTTTTGATTAAGAATCTTATCCGTGCTGCTCTAATCCTCCAGCAGTGTGCATTTAAGTTCGAATTGCTGTGGTGTTACGAAGATCGATTTTCTACAACAGGAACATTAGCGATTCTCGAGTTGAGGGTATTAAACTCCAATCATTGTGTTCTATTGTTTGGCATGTCATATTGATTATCTCCCAGGTTTCACTGGCAGGAGTGAAATATTGGAGACCTCAACTATTGTGCACACAGAGAATACTCTTGCCTCTGTAAATGAATAGGTACGGATGCTTGCCTTAGGACAGCAGGTAGGATTAAATACCAGAAGAATTAAATGCATAAAGGTGTCGGTGGCTTCCACATTGCACTTGAATGTGCCATATAATGTAAAACCGTATTTAACTAGGCATAGATGAATAATAAGAGTTCTGTGCATGGTAATGACATATTATGAGCCTTAAACACTATTGTTTCCTCCATCTTATGTAAATCATTTGCATGCAGAAGGCCACTGAAAACAGGCCAACCTTAACATAACACCGACTTTGACGTTACAGCTGAGTTAGCGCCATATGCTAGTTAATACTATATGCTAGCGTTTAGGCTGAAGTTCTACTATTGATGTTACAGTTACATTTTGCAGGTCCAAACTGAAAACACAAATAAACGTATTATTCAGAAATGTCCATTTCCAATCTCCGTACATTTGGTCGTTCCCTAAAAATATGTATCTGTTCGTCTGATACAAGTTTAAACATAAATGGTCTGTTTACTTAATGTGAGCTTCTGACATGAGCCTTGCTGTTAAACAGCCAATCAGAGCAGAGCTCAATATTACTATGTATGACCCTTTCAAATAAGGCAATAACAGCCCTTTTCATTCTAGGGAGATATCATGGGGTTGTAAATGAGCACGTAAAACTGTTTTTGGATAATTTTGGCACTTAATAAAGTTACATACATTCCAGATTTATATTTAAATAACAATTTAACATATCGTCGCTGTCCTTCCGAAACCTTGTATCTCCTTATTATGTGAATTTCATAACTCATTATTATTGGTCACTCTTTATGTTTGTCAGTGGGTTTTGCAAATATTCCATCAATAAAAAGTATTTAAAGTGCTTGTCAACTTAGACAACACAATGTGTAATCATTAAAAAGTACAGTGTTTATTCTGTTTCTTGAAAAAGAGTGAATTTGGACATACAAGCTTTTGGAAGGACAGCGACGATATCAATGCATTATTTGGTACCTTTAAAGTATGAGACGACACCTCAGTTAAAAATTATATAATGATATTGTGCCCTCAGCACGTATTGAATGTTCATCAAATTATTTTGCGTCAAATCCTCTTATCCCGGCCTCAGGCCATTCAGAAATACAGTTTTGTTGGCAGAATCTGTTAAATGCCACGTCAAATTTTCAGCAAAGTCCACTAAGTGCACGCAGGAGCATTGGATGAACTATGGCATGCAAAACAACCGTGGATCACATTTAAAGTGTACCTACTTCATTGCTTAAAACAATATTATTTTGAGTATTTGGTATAATACAATTTGTTTGCGTGGTTTATGGTTAAAAACTTTTTTTCCACATACCGTACATTTTTGTAGCTCCAGATTTCTCTGTCTTTCTGAAACGCACGGATTTTGTACAAAACTGTCCCTGATTGGCCAGGTAATCTGTATGTTGTGATTGGCCTGAATACCTCTGAGCCGTAAATGTGACGCTCCTTACCATGTTTGAAAAATTCTAACAGGAAAGGACATGTAAAATCATGAATCGGAGCATAGGTGCCCTTTAAACTTGGGTCCCTTGTGAGTATGGACCTGAATACAACACAAATGTGGCAGTGACATCACAGAGCCCCCTAATGTGTGCTTCAGTTTCTTCATTTTTACATTCATTTGCAATGTTTCTAGTTGCATCTTTAGTGATTTTGCAACTGTTTACCATGTCTTGTCCAAAGAAGTGTAATTTATTATTATATTATCTTAAGGTAGATGTATTTAGGAAAGGAGAGATTTGGGTCTCCCTAAATGTACAATAAACATCTCCAAATCGAAGTCTAGTTCATGTTTTTATGTCTAGAGCATGGATTAACCTGAGGCAGTTGTCATTGCTAGGAGTGGATTGTCAGCCTGGTGTGAAGGTCAGTATGTGAGAAATGCAGCACAACATAGCCCTGGGCTAACCAGCCTATTCGGTCATCGCCCAGTGGACAGCCTCTGACACCAGCAGCATTACGTGTTAATAAAATTCCCTGTGTAGTTGCAATGTAGCGAGGGCTTCGACAGCAACAGTTTGCAATCTATCTCATAACCTCTTATTGTTTTATACCTGTTACAAGAGAGGTTGCCTTCGGGGAGGCTAGTGTCTAACTCCTGTAGCCGACTTCGATCACGTCAGTCGCTTGGGATGCACTCTGCATTATGAAGATAAACTTTCTCGCTCTGGCATCGATCGATATTGCAATCCACAGTCTGATTCACTTGGACATCTCTCTCTTTTCTCTTGCAATACAGACGGCCCAAACTGGCTTTAGATAGCAAATATGTGCTGCTTTAAAAACCTGGACTTAAATGTGTTAGCATTGACATTGTTATTGCACTGAGCCTAAAGCGTTTTGTTTTTAAACTACCTTTAATTCATCACCATGTGAATAGGAAAACAACGAAATTATTTATTTAGAGTAATTAATACCCTCATGATTGGGTATGGTAATTTAATTTTCATGGCTTATAATTATGGAAATACAGATTGACAACATAGAGCAGAAACATTATCTGTGTCTCAGCATTCAACATTAGGATGGCTTATATGAAAGATTGCATTTTAATTGCGGATATAATAATCAGAGCGTACATGAAACCAATCCTGGAGGAAGGAGATAAATGAAGAGAGTCCTGCAACATTTCACCAGAGATTTAGACATCAACCAAGTGCATTATTACTTTGTATTATACTATTTTAGGCTCATTATAAAAAGCAACATTTGAGCAGATGTGCATGCATGTGTGTTTACAATTTGTCCGGTGCAATTTTCCATCTTAATTCATTTGTGTACCCAAGTTGCATGCCAACTCCCAGTAGATATTAACATCAAATGTTGAATATTGATGAAACAGTATGACCCGAAATGATAGCTTCTCCATAGCGGCCACCCCCTCTTCCTACACCTCTCCACAGGACACAGAGAGAAGCTAATGGCCATGCAATGCCTGTCATAGTTTCAAAAGCACTGCCTTTGTTCCAGCACTGCTTGGCACTACACCACCCTATAGGCCCAGCCCTTACTAAAAATGTCAGCGAATATTGATTTGGTGGGGAGCAACAAAGACTTCACTAAATGATAGCTCCCTTTGTGCTGCGCCGATGAAAGGGCTAGACCTTTCCCCATCGCTCCTGAGCACTTCGATGGTGCTTAGCCCATCAATATTTCATATCCGTCTTACACTACAAAGCGAAGACAAATTGATAGAAAGCAGTCTTATACGCGTCAGGAAACGTGTATTATGGTCCAGCATGATATATTTAATCAATTCACACTACAGGTTTGTTTGTTTGTTTGCTTGTTGCTACTGTGTTTGTTTTGCTGTTATTTGATACTTAAAGAGGAATGTACTTATATTCACACCTGTATAATAAGCAGTAGAAATGTTACCTGATATTAAGGGGATGTAAAAGGATATGCATGAATTGTAGTTCCCACAGGTTCTTCGTCTTTATTCGCAGTACTGTTGACTTCAAAGGGACGGAATTTGGGTTATGGGGTTTGGGTTAGGGCAGTCACATTTGGTAATAGTGCAAATTAAATATAATATCTTCCATGGGCGTTGGTCCACTTTTTAAGGCCATATATATATATATATAGTGATTTGCTCGCAGCACCCGGAAAGCCCCCTGGTGAGGAGCAGAGAGTTCGGTCAGAGTTGTGCAAATCACTCCACCCAAGTAGCAGTGCTTCATCTTCTGATAATATAGTTCCCAGTATGTATACGGTTAAAAGATGGCTATGTCTCATATGTCCTTGTTATTTGTACACGATGTTACTATACAAATCACAACACATAAATAGGAAAATGTTTGCGTTATTTTGTCACTTAGTGGGAGCAGTATGCTAGCTGGAGCCATTTACTTCCAGTCTTTGTGCTAAGCTAAGCTAGCGGGGCTGCGTCAGACAGAGTTACAGCATGCACGGAGATGAGAAAGGTATGTATGGACTTATCTAACTCTTGGGGATTTGGTGAATAAGCTATATTCCAAAAATGTGGGCGTGTTCCTTTAATTTAAACTCTATATTGTGTTTTCAAAAATTTCACTACATTCGCCTACCATTCACTCCGGAGTTTTAGGCTATAAAAGCAATAATAAAAAGGCACCAGAATAAGAGAAAATGGCACCAAATCTAATAAATGTTTTGGACCCACCCACATTTTTTGGCTTCAGACGCCCATTATATCTTCAATCCTTCCCCACAGTACCCAATGATTCTTCATACATGGATTTGACCCTCTAGCGTTAACAATTAATTATAAATATGACTGATGTCTGGATTTATTTTAAATGTTTTAATAACATTTTAATGACTTAATGATGTCTTGATGAGTGAGTTCATTCAGTACAGTAATCAAAGACATGTGACAACAGGACCAAACAAGCTATTTACATGGAATTAAATCAGAGAGAAAATAATAAGGTGGTGCATAACCCTGTACTTGTAAGTTTTTTAAACTGTTATATAATTCTGAATGGCAAAAAAGTTAAGAGACAGATATTAAGGTGGTGATACTTTAGTGATTGTCTTAAAGCTCATGATACAGTGCTTCCTTTCCAATGTCTTGCATGACTAACTTTCAATTTCGCCTCTGTTTGAAAATGGCAGAAAACTCATTAGAAGTCAGCTGAGTGGAAAAAGATGCTATCATATTAATGGAACTTATATAGCACTTGTCCTACGACCTTTACATCTGAAATTAAATGTTATGTTTTAATTATACTGGTTCAGTGTGCTTTCAAATAAGCCCCTAATGTGACACATTTCTTTGAAGGTCAGTCGACAGGACATTAATGTACAAATACAATAAATTAACTTACTAAGTGAAACCCCTTATTACTTTTTATCACTCCTAAAGCAATCAAATACTTAAAGGGATAGTTTAGTGAAAAATGAAGATTACCTCATCATTTTCTCACCCTCAAGACATCTGAGATACATGTGGCCATCATCTTTTGGACGAATATTTTAGTGAATGTCCTGGCTCTTTCAAGCTTTATAACAGTAGCAAACAGGGGCCAGGGAACAACGTTTGACTTTAAAATCCAAAAAAATGCATCCCTACTTCACAGAAGTAATCCACATGGCTCCAGATGGTAAATAAAGGCCTTCTGATGGTAATCAATGCGATTTTGTAAGAAAAATATCCATATTTAAAACTAATTAGTTTTCAGTAAAGACGCCATCTTGGACTTCTCTAAAACGTTTTAGTGTAGTGAGCACACGTTGCCATAGATACGTTATGTAGTGTTGTAGTGATGAATGCGGAGGGCGGAGGCACAGAGCAGAGAGCAAAACAACAACGCCGTCACAAGTTGAAACCTTTTTTTTATTTTAAAGGTGCTCTAATTGAATTCACGAGTTTAGACCATAAACATTTTTTTCTTTCATACAGTAAACTTCTCCTCACTATCTGCTAGCTGCCTGTCCCCTGAACACACTGTGAAAAAAACGCGCTCTCTGTAGACAGTCCAGGCTCCGCAAACTGCAACAAAAACAAATTGGTCAAACCTACCACCACGAAACAAGGCAAAGTGTTCCAGCCAATAACCGACAAGAAGGATTTATGAGTGGGGGTTGGGGAGGGGTTAGCTACGCTCTGCTTTGTTTGACAACACTTCGAACGTCAACGAGAAGTAACGGAACACAGATTCACTTAGAGCGCCTTTAAATAAAATTGTGGAGGATTTTTATAAAAGACAAGAGGATATTGAGTTATCGCTATCTGTAGCTTAAACAACTCACAATGCACGGTTATCGCAAGAGTCTATTCTTACCGGATCTTATGCATCGTACGTATAATGCACAATAGCCTCTAGCGAAAGCTAGTTATTATAGTTTATAAAGTTTTAAATATGGATATCTTTCTTTCAAAATGGCATTGATTACCCTTAGAAGGCCTTCATTTACCACCCTGGATCTGTGTGGACTACTTTGTAAAGAAGGGATGGATGTAAATTTCTTAGATACCTGTTTTAAAGCAACATTAAAGAGTTTTTGCTCTTTGCTCCCCCTACAGGTTGGAAACGTAATTGTCCATTACCACTGTCGTAAATAATTTTACAATGCATTGTACAAAAAAGGAGATCAAGTCGACAAGTTTAGTATCTGTAAACCGGTATAACTCACAAGTCTAGTATCAGCAAAGCCAGGTCAACATCAGTCTTGCCTCCTTCAGCTCTCGCCAACGAGTATAAGCCCGCCCTATGTTCACTCTAGTTCGAGCTCTTTCTCTATCATGCTCATGTTTTCTTTTCTTTGCCTCCTCCGAAATGAAACCCTTTCTTTTCTTTGCAGGCTCCGCCATGATGACAATTGAAAAGCTGCATAAACGCTAGGTAAAGGTATCTTTCTTTTATATGTACCTGCTGAGTATGCTCCACCCACAGCCTGCAGGATGCTCCACTGCCGTAAAGCTAGATTTTGTAGTTTTCACTCGAACTACAGGACCGCGACCCGACGGTTGGAAACGCCTTTAGTGCGGTTTTGGCCGATAGAGGGCTGCAAAGTGAATGTGAAAGTGCCGTTCACCCTTTTTTCGAGTGGATGGACTTTTTGGAAACATTATTTTAAGGTTAAAAAAAACTCTTTGGAGTTGCTTTAAAGCTTGAAAGAGCTAGGGCATCTTTTTACTTCATGTCATGAGGAAACGCATTAGGGCTGAGCTATCGGAAACTTGTTTCTGCCCAGGAAAAATCGCAGCGATTTGCAGTTAGCAAAATGGTCCAACTTTAAACGATCAATCAGTTCTCGATGGACGAAATCCTGCCCTATATTTTTTTCTCATTTCAAAAGCTGTTTAACTCGGATATGCGTCTTGACAGCACATTGCATGCATTTTCTCCAAATCAACCACCAACATTCTAGAATAAAAGCTCTAAAAAAATAGTTGCAGTGGCTTTTAAAGAGACTGCAGTGAAAACTTCTGAGAGTCAAGATTCAGATAATAAATAGATAATAAGTCCAGCAGCAGCAATTTGTATTGGTTTAACAAGATCCATTGTAGTTGGCCAATAAACTGCATCAGGTATCGGCTCAACATGCAAACTATATGAAGCACTTAAATTGTGGCTTAAAGAAACTGTCCATGGTGCATTTATGGGACTCACTGTGCACTAAAATAGAGGACAAATGGATATAAATATGTCTTCACGGATTTTTTTTTTTTTTCGCAAATCTTTCTGTTTTTATATATATACTAAAACAAAACACTTCTTTCGCTTTCTAGGGCTTGTGCAGCACAGTTTTGTTATGACTGATTTTATTAGGGGTCAAGCCACGAAGTGGCGTAGACACCTATTGTTATTGTTAGTTTTCTTATTATTATTCTTCCTAGTTCTTCCGCCATTGAAGTCAATGGCAGCCCATAGAACCGTACATAGGAAAGTTATGAAATTTGGCACACATGTAGAGGACGGTCTTAGAAGTTACTATAGCAACATTGGTGTATCTGACTCAAACCCTCTAGCGCCACCAACAGTCCAAAAATCCACTTATGTTCATGCTCATAACTTCTGACCCGTGAGTCCTAGAAACTAAATTCTTGTTTCCTCTGAATCCTTGGCTCATGATGATTCAAATGCACACATTGATGTCATTTGTGTCATGCACATCTTTCCGCCATTTTGAATTTTTCGTAAAACCTACTTTTTCGAACTCCTCCTAGACCGTTTGTCCGATTTGCATGTCCTTTGGTATGTAGCATCTAGAGACACCCAAGACAAAAAGTTATCAAAAGCTTTTTGATAGACCAATGCGTTCTCATATAAATTGACAACATATATGGCGGCGAGCACGCCAAAACGGACGTGAGGCCTTATCTTCGCAAAACTTTATTGTATCGACACGAAACTTGGTATATGTCATTACAGTCATGACCTGAGGGTGCCTGCTACGTTTCGTCACAGCGCCACCTAGTGGTCACGAGATTCGAAAAATGCCTATTTTCGCTTATAACTACTTCAAACTTGAGTCTAAAATCATGAAGGTGGTCTTGTTAGATTCCTTGAGGCATGCCGAGTCAAACGATACCAAACGGTTTTCGTTCGGCCATTTTGGGTGTCGGCCATTTTGAATTTTCTCATTAAGTTCAGTATTTCACAAACAGAATGGCGTATCGCTACGAAATTTGCCATGGTTCATCAGTGACATGTTCTGAGCGCACCTATAAATCTTTAGGATGGCGCCACCTAGTGGTCAGGATATGTAAAAAAATGTTTTTAAATCTTTATGTCATTTGATTAAATTGCCACTATGACATAAGACTTCACTCTATTGATTCCTTGGCTCATGCTGAGTCCGACTGTACCAAATATGTCTGAGTCAAACCTACTTCCTGTCGGCCATTTTGAATTATATTGAACACCTACTTTTTCGAACTCCTCCTAGAGCGCTTGTGTGATTGGCTTGATTTTTGGTATGCATCATCTAGAGACACTCTAGACAAAAAGTTATCAAAAGATTTTCGGTAGACCTATCCGTTGTCGTATAACGCATCAAAGAATGCGAGGGCGAGCACGCCAAAATGTCTTTGAGCCTGTATCTTCGCAAAACTTTTGCGTATTAATATGAGACTTGGTATATGTCATAACAGTGATGACCTGAGGGTGCATGCACTATTTCGTCACACTGCCCCCTACTGGTCACGAGATATAAAAAAATTCTATTTTTGCTTATAACTACTGCAAATTTGAATGTAAAATTATGAGACTGGTCTTGTTAGAATTCGTGAGGCATGTCGAGTCAAACGATACCAAATGGTTTTTGGTCGGCCATTTTGTGTGTCGGCCATTTTGAATTTTTCTTTAAGTTCAAGTATTTCAGAAACGCAATTGCGTATTGTTATGAAACTTGGCATGGTTCATCAGCAACATGTTGGGAGGACTTGTAAACTTTTCGGTGCCCCCTAGTGGTCAAGAGATTTGAAGCTATATCTCTGCATCTCTTTATCGTATTTACACCAAATTTGGTGGGTGTCATCACAATCAAGACCTGAGTCACAATTAATTTTTTGGTCAGTGCCCCCTAGTGGTCAAGTCATTTAAGGCTATATCTCTGCATCTCTTTATTGTATTCACACCAAATTTGGTGGGTGTCATCACAATCAAGACCTGAGTCACAATTTATTTTTTGGTCAGTGCCCCCTAGTGGTCAAGTCATTTAAGGCTATATCTCCGTATCGCTTTATTGTATTTACACTAAATTTGGTATGTGTCATCACAGTCATGACCTGAGGCACCAACTATTCTTTCGGCACAGTGCCACCTAGTGGTCTCAAGATACGAAAAAAGTGCTTTATTTCATAAAACTAATGCAAACTTAGATGTTAAATCTTGGCAGTCATCACGTATGAATCATTTTTTGCCATGTTTGGCTTGACCCCGGTATCGCTGCTTGCAGCTATATTTTCATTTGTTTTTATTTTAGTACTATATATAAAAGTACTATTTCTTACTATTGTACTATTTCTTCTTATTTCTCAATACTTATAACATGTATCAGTCATTGCTGCCATCAAAAACTGAATCAAAACGTTACACTGGCAAAGCAACATTCACAAATAATAAAACATTTAAATGGCAGCACTAAATCTTGCCTAGAAGAGTATAGCAGCAATTAGTGAGGACAAACTCATAAAAGCCAAACAAAGCCAGCAGAAACAAAGCTTGCAGAAAGAAGTTAAGTGTAAGCAGTCTTGAATTAAACAATACAAAAGTAGATTTTTTTACTCCCTTGGCAGCATATTTGTTGAAGTTTTAAATAAAATGATAGGAAAGATGGTACCTGAAGAGAGAAAGGGAGAGATAGTGACAGAGATTGATAGTAATATGCAATATACTTTATAAACACAGAAGGGCTTTATTTATCTGAAGACTTCAAAGTAAAACACAATTTAGTATGTAAATATATGTAGGAAAGCAGACCGACTGGAACTTTAAATGAGGTCTCTAATTGGTTTTGGAAGAACAAGATTTGCATCTCCTGAGAGAAATAGCAGTGCTTGCAAGGCAGCACAAGAGAAATTGTAAACTTAAGGAAAGTTTATGTTTATGGTGCCTTTTTAGTGTAAAGATGAAGTAAATAAAAAACAAAATCACAATTTATCAAGCTAAAGATTAAAGGAAACAAAGCAAAGTATTAAAGTCATACCAAAAAAATAAAAGAAAAGGAGAATTTGTTTGCTCTTGTCTTTAGTAGGCTGTGTGTTAAATGATAAATAAAGGGTTGTTGTTTGAGGATTAATACAATGCTGCATTACAGGCCCTGCAGTTATGAAATGTTTGTGTGAGATCGGTACAACGCTACAGTAAGAAACAACTAAATATATATGTATACAACAAATTGATATATTATTTATTTTTTTGTCACTATTGTTCTTTGCGAAACACAACTTTAAAGTATAATTTGGCATTTTGAATCTGATTTGTATTTAAAAACCCAGAAAACATCCATCTTATAAATTATTTATGCAGTTCGTTCATGAAGTGAAATCATCTGTATCAATTTCTTCTTGTCTCTTGTCTCTGCTTTAATCTCAAAACAGTTTGAAAATTCAGCCATACATATCAAATCAAATTCAATTTGACATTAGATTTTTCCCTCACATGTTGTTTGCTAACCTAATTTCCTTCTGTAGCAATGTGTCTCCAGGGCTTTCATGCATTGCCTGTTTTCTTTTCTTCAGAACACAAATATTCACTATTAGGGATTTATGGTCTACCCCAACAATAAATACAAAAATGGAGCTAAATAGCACTAAAAGTGGTTCACTGGCTCATAATCATATGGAAATCACTTTAACTGCTATATACTGTAGTACCCGTATAGCACCAACCCTATCTCATTGCAATTCGTACGTATTTTACGAGGCGGCTAATACATATTACTTAGTGCAACCACATTTGTACATTTTTGTACGATTTGCCTTGACCCCTATGACATTGGGGTTAGGGATGGGGTTTCTTTATTGTTATTTATGATAATCGTACATTTTTTGCACGATGTACGTATTTATACAAATTTGTCAACTTGTAAAATATGTACGAAATACTTCTGGCTGATAGCACCTATTTAGAAACATAAGTGGTGCTGTAGTCGTGCTTATGTTCTTCCACTTATAGTGGATCTTCCAAGATCCAGTGAATTTAGCACCATTTTTTTAGAGTGATGGTTATTATAGATACGGACAGCCATAAAATATATTTTATAAATGTTGCAGGAATTGTCTTAGGAACACCGATGTCTAGTGTGGAGTTCTTTGGCAGGGACACATATGACAGTGGATGGAGATTCCTGTGAAAGATTTAGATTCATCACTAGTTCCATTAGGGCCCTGCCAAAACATCTCCCTGTGAACATCTTTCATTAATCTACTATTAATTTAGGCTTTATATGAATATAATGTGTTTTTTCTGTTGTTAAAAAACTCCAACAAAGAAAATCAAATAAACTTTATGATCTGAAATATTGTTAAATCAAAGAGTAAACACAGGTACACTTTCTCTATGGTCATGAAGACTGAGAGACACAGTTGGAAGGGGAACAGTCTGAGAAAAGCACAGAGCAGAAAAGCATTTTCACACTGCATAAGGTTTCAGTTGTTGATGTGCCAAAGATGGTTCTAGGTGGTGTAGAGGTAGATATCAGTCGAACACTAGCCTAATGAATCCTTAACTGAGCTGCAAAAATCAATGGCACACTAAATAAATGGGGTTGTTGCACATTATGTTTAGCCTGGTAGAACCATCCTCTGCTATTTTGCTTCGCTTCATAGACAGAGTCTGGCTGGGCATAATTGACAATCGTTTTCCTTCTCGTGGGAGGGGCTTGTCTGAAGTTTAAAATCATTGGTCTAAACGTAAGCCAATCACATAACGTTTGGATATGATGTGCGTTATGCGCCAGCTCAGCCGCATCAAATTTCTGCTGTAAAACACACGCATGATGTGAAAACAAACCCATCGAGCGAAATACCGAAGTTAACATGGCTATGAACGACTTCTGCAGATTATGTAAAGTAAATCGGGCCAGAGCTAGTTGAACACTATCCTTACGGTGTCTTTCCACTCACGTCTAAGTGGAGGAACGCCCCTCTCTCCTCTCAAACTCTTCCACCAGACGGCCATAACCATATGTAAATTAAATCTTCCTACCTTTTTTTCTGGTTAATCAGGAACGTCACCAAAGAATGTTTGCCCACGCGTCCTCCACCATTAACTGTGAACAATGAAATTTCCTTCCATGATATCTCGATTGTTGTGCACGTCAAGCTGTGCTGCACACAGTTTCTTGCTGACGATCGATAATAGTTGATAAATTAAACTTTTCCCAAAACCTGTCGGGAGTAGGGCAACAACATAATCTCCATTCAAAATGTTTAACAAACACTTTTCTTGTTCGGGATTAAGTTGGCAAGTGCCGGTTCTCCACAACAGAGCAAATAGCTTTCTGTGCCTCCATGTCCACTACAAACTACAACCGTACATTCGGCGCTTAGCGTCTACGTCACGGCTCTCAGCCCGCCCTCTGTTCATTGATTCGCCGGTTGTTTTGAGACCTGAGGAAAACGGTTTGAATGGGAGGTATCTCAGACTGAGTACAGAAGCGTAATGAAATTTAGCGGAAGTACAAAGTCTGACGTAGTCAGGCTACATTATGTTGGCATTAGTTTTAATTTAATGAGATGGAACCCTTCTGTGCTGGTGAAATTGATCTTTTTAATTGCCCTTGAGAAATATGTTTAAAACCGAGACCTTGCCTCGACACCAGAAACTTTCTGTATAGATCTATGAGAACTTAAATTTGATTAAGGAAGATTTTCATGACACAACTGAGCTGAACTTCGATTATATGCTGCTAATTGATGCCCATTTTCTTGGTAACCAAAACATCACACAAAAAAGACTGCAGAATTCATTTAGGTCAGGATAACTGGTTTGAGATACCATAAATGTTTTCTGTAGCGCATAATGTTCACCCAAACATTTAGTTTTTCCCACAAACCCAATAGTTTTTTCCAGCGACGGTTAGATTGTTGGCGAAGGACATGGCAGAGGGATCAAACATGTCTGCTTTTATATAGAGATGTTATGGGTAGTCTGTGATGGGCTTATGTGTCAGTCTCTGTTAAAGAGAAAGTTTTATCACAGTAAGTTTTAAAACACTTATACTACGTATTATCGCGGAAGAGTATAATACATTTAAATTAAATTAAATTAAATGTGTAATAACTTTGTGAATAATTTTTCACTTAAATGGATAAGCTTTAGTGTATGGGTTTTGCTTAACACAGGTTTGTGCTGTTTCTCGTTGACTGAATCTTTTAAGAGTCTATTTATTTTGTGTAGTCTATTTATTGTGTGTAGTTTATTTATTGTGAGTAGTTTGTTAGTTGGTCTTCTATGTTGTTTTTTTGTATTGTATTTTAATGTTGACTCAGCGTCAGCGAGCTATGCTTCAAAAGTTCCTATATACCTGTATTGCTGTAGGCTACCAGTACAAATGGCAAATAAACTTTTAACTCATTCCATGTCTGAAGTCGCCTATATTTTTTGTTACATAATCATAGCATAGTGTAAACTCTTAAATTGCACATCCCCTGCAGTTTTATAAGATATTACAGTTACACTTATTGTCCTTTTTTTCAATTAGCGTGTATTTTAGGAGCCTTGTGTTGATCAGCAGTCTTTTGGATGAGAAATTCCTAATAATTACTAATGAACTTGAAGGATATTATGTGAGAAAACAACAAATGAGAAATGTGGTGTGAAGGTTATGTTTATTCTTAAAATTGTCAAATCACCTGGCTGACGCCTATCAGCAAGAATGATAGCTTTTAAGGTGTTATAAAAGAGAACTATTTTACACTGAAAAAAAATACATTCAATTTACTCAATTTTTAAGGTAAGTGGTTGCAATAAATTTATTTAAGCTACATTTAAACAAAAGTTTTTTATTTTATTTTATTTTACATTTTTGTTGTTGTTTAAATGTAGCTTATATCAATTGATTGCAACCACTTACCTTAAAAAAGAGTACATTTTCAGTGTAGATCTGGACAAAAAGCAGCTATAGATCCAATCCATCCAAGCGTGTAATCTAAAACAATATAAATACGTATTTAAATGTATAAAACAAACGTTGAAACATTGTATTGTAGCACTGTATTAAATTGCGTTTGTAAGGAGTATTGCCGTTGTCCCCATTTTTGGATAGCTCGTGATAAAAGCATCTTTTTCTTAAATACTGTAGCCTAATATTAAATAGCGTATACAAATATAAATATATGCTAAACTGTAATGAACTAAAACATTTGGCGCTAAAATGCAAACATTTAAATCGCATTCACATCGCTTTTAGTTTAATATATAACATCTATATTTATGCAGTAATTGCATATTACGCGAGATGACGTTGTTTGTTCGAGTTCATGAAACGCTGCGCAAACTCATCGGAGTATGACATCGAAATACCGCGAGAGCGAATCGGAAGCTGTGCTTTCGGTCGCTCTCGCGGTAGTCTCTGTGGAAATTTGAAACGGTCTTTCCTACTGTTCCTCCTTCAACAACCAGAGGAAAGGTAAGAAGTATTTTAAAGAATTCAGTATTTTAAGAATATAATAGACGATGCTGAAAGCCCCTCAGATTCATATATCAAATAAACAAGCAATTCCATGTCCAACACGAGGCCACGGCTGTCGAAATGTAAATAAATGTGATGCACTCCTAGTCTCTCACTAATACATCATCAGAAACCGTTGGTTACCATTAATGTTAGATACTGAATCCACCTACAACACTCGCAGGACTCAAATATAGTACCCTATAAATCCAGTGTAATTATCTCCCTGTATATTCAGCACTTTTGCTCACCTTTAGGGGACACTGTAGTGAAATTACATGGCCTTTTGTTCAAGCAATCATAATGATCCGTGTTAATTAAAGGCGCTCTAAGCGAATAATGTGCGACGTCACTTCCTGTTGATGTTTGAACTGTTTTCAAACAGACAGAGCGTAGCTAACTCCTCCCCCTCCCCCTCCCTTCCGTGCTTTCATGAACGCGCCCAACCCCCACCCCCAAATCCTTCTTGTCGTTTATTGGCTGGAATACTTTGTTTTGTTTTGTGCTGGCTAGGTTTGGCCATTTGTTGATATTGCCGTTTGTGAAGCCTGGGCTGTCTACAGAGATCGCGTTTTTTTACAGTTTGATCAGGAGACAGGCAGCAAGCAGATAGTGAGGAGATGTTTCCGGTATGTAACAAAAAATGTTTTATGGTCTAAAACGCTTCAATTCGCTTAGAGCACCTTTAAGCAGCTGCATAGTCACTTTACAGAGACATGTGAAAACCTAATATTGGCAGTTTAATGTCAGAAAGTGTTCCCTTGTGCGTTGATGGCAATGCATCTGGCTGCTTTTAATGTGCCTATCCTATATAATTAGGATTTCTCAGAGGAATAAAACAATTAATGATGCTGAGAGCTGAATGTGAGCATATGTGAAAACAGATTAACAATAACATTCGATTAACTTTTAAGGCTATTAGAGTTCTCTGCATATAATACAGTGCTCTCCATTACTACTGGAACAATAAAGACAAAATAGCTTTTTTCTGCTGTAGAGACAAGAAATATCTAAACATTAAAAGGTGAATATGAGACAAAAGTACATAATGTCACATTTTATTTTTCACCTGTTTTCACCTGTGAGTCCATTGTCACAAGTATTAGCTTAGGGAGTCAAAACACACTTGTAGCCAATCAGCAGTAAGGTGCATGTCTACTAACTAACCGACATCGTTGCCTGGGTTGCGTATGTGTGGGGCAGGTCCAGATTCTATTGGGGTAGGGCTGTGTTTGTATAGGTGATTTTAAATATCAACATTGGCTTTTATAGATCATGCCTTTAATTGTTAATGTAGCAGTCTGGGATATTGCTTCTGCAGTCTGAAGGGTGTCGCACACCGGATGAGAAGCACCGGGTCACCTCATCAGAGCTCCAGACTAACATTTGAGAGAGGTGGCACTGGCGCCACCAAGTTGTACAGCTGGTGGTGCTGGGCCTCAATTTGGTGGCACCAGTCACCAAATTGAAAAAAAAAATAAACACTAAAACTAAAACACTAAAAAAATAAAATAAGTCCAAACATGTTTAATGCATTAATAAATTCATTACAAATACAGATCATTTTCTTCTTTATATACATAAAATATTTTTTTATTTTACCATACTCTTAACATATGCCTTACTGTAAACCATTAAACCTACAATCAACTTTTTCTTACTTTGTTGTAAAAGCTTTAGGCTATTTAAGACAGACTTGAGTAAAGAAATTACATTCTTGTGCTGTAATCACTACAAAATGTCTCCATGCACTCTGAAGATATAATTTGGCCAGGAGTTGTAAACTCTAATTTGAGGTATTATTGAGCACAATGTTTTACGTCTTTTCTTAAAAGGAAAGCAGAGGGACTTGCCCGTAGTATCCACAGACCGCATACCCGTAGTTCACAAAGAAATCAGGACAGAAGTGGTCGAAAGTGGACAGAAGAGACAGATTTAGAGTGGGGAATATGCACCAGAGATATGATAGAAAGGCGAGAGTGACTGGATGCAGTTGAGAGTGACTGGATGTGCCGTAGACGTAACCACCTGTGCATTATATTAATATAATTATATTTCAATTTTGCGGTCGCGCCTTTAATAAAATGTAGTCGCATAGGCAGGAAAAATACTCGCAAAATGCGACTATTTACTCGCAGTCTGGAGCCCTGGTCATGAATCTAAAAACAGAATTTTCTATGAATGTACACACACCGACAGCGCCTGGAGGACACTGCAAAAATCCCTGTCATGCGTGCCACAAACATAGTTTAACATTAAATAACATCATATTTGTCCCAAATCGTTAGCAATTAATATTGGCTGCTAAAGTATATTTAGCATTTTGAAGTAGACGCTAACTGACTAAGCTCAGGCTATTTTATGTGCACTTCCGGTGTACGATACCTCCAAGTTGTCCTAGACGTGGCGCTGCGCTTGTCCGGTGTGCGCCCCCTTGAGTCCTGCATTTGGTGATAACACGCATAAATCAGGATGAAAGGTTGTTGTTCTTTGTTGATAATGCATGTATGTGTTGAAAGACAATCAAATGTTAATAAAATGTAACATTCTGTGCTTTTGCTTCATATTTATCCTACAAATTTGTTTTTACAGCAAACAGAGCAATTTCTCCCAATACTTATGAATGACACTGTATATCACCTGTTCCCACATTTACTATTCTGCACTGCACTCAAATCTGTAACTCTTGGGGCCAATGTGGATGGGAATTACCAATAGGTTTATTTTGGTGGATGAGAAAAACGTAAAAAAATTATTATAGACCTTATTTATTCCAGTCACTGATGGTCTGAATGATTATTTGTTCAGCAGCCTGTACATGCTGCTTTCATGAACCCCCATATCTACCCAATTCCTCTCTCATTTCAAGCTGACCCACTATTCATCTCTTCTTTACATTTCTGGTTTATCTTCTCTCTTCCTAGCCTGTACTTTCTCTACCTTTATTTATTCACAACTTTCCCCTCTTATATATTTTTACCCATTTTATTCTTGCTACTTATCCTTTTCTTTCTTTCTTTCTTTCATTCTTTCTTATTTCTCTTTCGCTTTGGAAAAATTCCCCCATCCTGACATCCTCTTTATTTTGCTTCCTTTTTGTATGCCTTTTGTTTGCCTATGAAAAGAGGCCACTTACTAAGAAGTAATTAGGTGTATTATGTCCACAAACCTGGCCGCTTGCAATAATTCTCAAGTGGAGTTCCCACCATTACCATTGAAACTTTGTTGAACACACAGTCTTAATTTTATATCTCATTAGGGCCGTTACATAACTGTTTTCAGAAAAGAGATGAACATGATTGTTAATAATAAACAGACCAGTTTGTAAAGTATTAATGTATCTTCTTGTCTAAATAACATAACCCTATTCAACCATGTCTAGACAAGACGTGATCTGCCAACAGTACCTCACTGGGTTATTAGCCTCAAAGCTTCACAAATGCTTTTGAAATAGTCTTGTCAGAGAAACAAATTGCCCCCATGTTTTGTTGTCGAACTATTGAATAGCCTTTCCTAATCTAAGGCTTTTTCTGATTCTTTCAAGTTTTTTTATTTATAATGGGTTCCTTTTTTCCAATAAGGTGAAGTATAATGAAAGCACAGTGCAGTTTGATTTAGGATTAGAATGACTGTGTATGTTTGGCTCAACAGACCTCACAAGAGGTTGCCCATAGACTCCTTTGTACTTACGAAACTTCTGTGAAAAGAGTTTATATCCCATGTAACATGACATGACGACAGCAATAAGATCAAGTACCCTTAAAATCTTTCTAATTATTGTTTCACAGTGGATGTATCACAAATTTATGAATGGTTACATTTATCTGTCTACATCTTTGTCTATCATACTAGTATCCACCTGTTTATTTCAAATATACTGTTTTATGGTGAGCATAATATAACACGTTCATCAGTGTATAGTTATTTCTACGAATAAATAAAAAAATCATCTTCTCAGAAACGTCCTGAGGTGAATTATGGCTTTTATGTGTTTAGGGTCTTACTGGAAAAGTTGTGTTTAAAACCATTAACCTTTGATCACATGATTTAACATCAAGACAATCATCCTTAACAGCCTTAGTGGGGTACTAGCATAGCATGTATGTTATTGACCATTGTTGGGTTGTGGCGCCCTACCACCAGGGCTCCTCAACTTTGGAGATAAAGGAAAGTGCAAGTGACCCAGTGTGCTTGTTTGTTCCCTAATTTGTTCTGCAGGATATTTGGCTCCTGCAAGGTGCCTTTGGCCAGAGCCGGGATGGCGGTGGCCTACGCTTGCTTAACTGACTGAAAAATGAAGATTTATCTGCACATCTGTGAAGCGCTCCCGAGACACAACCATGTGATGTGTCTTAACCGCCCTTTCTTAGATGGTGGGAGACTAGAACAGGAGGAGACTCAGTATAGGTGAGTAGATGATGACAGATTGACATACACATGTAAATGCAACTCTCTCTCTCCCTGATGCAGTCACAATGTGGGATTATTAACTGGCCAACAACAGACAATTTAGCTTGTTTATTCTGTGAGTAGCAGACGACCAAACTACCTCCATTTCCTGTCCTCTTTACCCCCCTCCCTCTATTGTGACCTCTCACACAGTGAACCCTATGAATTGACAATGCTGGCCTTCACCACTGCCTCCAGGACAACCATCTCTGCAGCTGGGGCTGTTTGCTACTATGCTTGCCCGGCCCTTAGGGCACACAAAGAGATGAAGAGGATCTTTTGGATTTTGAGGGGCCACACAGATGTGAGAGTTCACAAATAGCAGGCTCTTTTAGCCCGTCCAACCGTCCATATTTTGGGAATAAGGCATAAGGTGGCATTTTACTAGAATAAATAAATTATTAAATACATTTCACATTTTAATTGTAATTCTTTTAATTTATATTTGCTGCTGGCCTCCGTGACACCTGGCGTTAACAGTACCTGATTGGGAATGGCACTGTGCTTCTTAATTTAGCATAAACAACACAATTGACATCTTAAGGTGTGTAGTAATTGCTATAATTTCGCAGTGTTATTTTCGAGGGCATTTTTGCCTAGAAGAGGACAGGAAAGTGCAAGGTAGAGATGGGGTACAGTACTGACAAAAGACCACTAGCTGGGAATCAAATTGGGTTACCGAAAAGCATTTCTGCGCCACATGCCAGAACACTGCCTACTAGACCATTGGCTCTGACATTTACCAGTGATTTCAATATCAAGTTGTTTTGCTTCCACTCTGAGTTAATAGAAAATGATCAATGAGCCTTGCATGCTTTTACTGACACTTTTCTGGGCTTTAATATTAGACAATAAAATAGTGTACTGCCATCATACTGAATCCACCCAAACAGATAATTATTAAAGGGGACATATCATGAAATTTTCTGTCAACATAGAAAATGTGAAACAAATTGGTAAACCATTTTCTGCAAGCATGTGAAAAAATAGGTTATTGAAATTTGGCTCCCCTTGTGATGTCAGAAGGGATAATACCGTCCCATAATCTGCACTATCCAACCCTCTTTTAACTCATTTGCATTTAAAAGGACACACTCAGAAACGGCACATTTTTGCTCACACCTACAAAGTGGCAATTTTAACACGTTATATTAAATTTGATATTTTGAGCTAGAATTTGACATGCATAAACTGGGGACACCAAAGATTCATTTTACATCTGAAAAAAGTATTGTGAAATGTCCCTTTTAAAGTCTTTTTGTGTGCCGTTGAAGAAAGCATGTCATATAGATTTGGATTGACATTAGACGCTAGTTTTAATTTTAGGATGGACTTGTTTATCAATCACAATACATAATTTAAGATCTGATGGACACTGATGTTTATTATTTTCAAAAAATGACAGAATTTTCCTGTAATGCATTTATATCCATTGGATATGGGCAATGGACAAATTAAACAACTGAGAGTGTGGATTTTAATTTCAAAAAGTCCATGGGGCTAAAAGTGGCCACGGTTGAAGAAACACTCATAAGCAGATAGCACAGTTTCAGCATGACTCATTAGGACTATTCATTTGAATGTGTCAAGGTCAGCACTTTAGATGAATCACTGAATAATTTAAATTATTTATATATTCATATAAAGTAGGTGAAAATATTTGCCATTTTCTGTATGTCCTCCAAAATGACTTGATGAATTGCATGAGCAAACAAGATAATGGATTTCCTAATTGAGTGATACACTGCTTTATAGTAGTATCTTCGAGTAATAATTTGTCATGCCTTTCCTGATTGAGAAATCCACACTTCAGTTTATCACATTTTTTTGCTCTGTGAGTCCATAAAGGTTGACACTCAGGGAAGGGAAATTGCTTTAGTGTTGTGGAATGAGCAAACAGAAAGTAGGGGTATGCATGTCAAATTGCCCAACACACTGCCTCTTCAAGATATATTTTGCTTTCTTTTCCCCTCTCTCATCCTTTTCTTTGAGATAGCTCACCGTACAGGAGTCATGATGAAAGGCAGGGGTATTATGGGATTACTGAGGGGGCATCCTGAAAGGGCAAGGAAGCAGGCAGAGTGGTAAGTGATTCTTTTCAGTCAGTGGATTAACCCCTATAGGGTTGAAAATCCTAAACAAAGTCCCCTGTTCTGGCGTCATGGAGAACAGCACAGCTCCATTCTGTGAAACTGTATATAAAATATGAATTTGTGCATAAGAAACTCCTTTTATTTTTCACTTTATTTTGGTTACCAAATAGTGTGTGCTTGTGGAAGCTGGTCAAAGCATGTGAATGTGTGTGTATAGTCATATGGAACTGGAATATCTCTGTCAAACAGTATTTATTTGCATTGTCAAATGATGGAGAAAGCTTTGCTATTATTCATTCGTTATTGACCAACCAGAGTAAACAGACGGGGTGTGAACTGCACACAATGTGTGTTCCGGATTGCTGATAGTTGGCTGATTGTATCCTTGTGTGTGTGTGGGGGGGGGGGGCTCTTAGCTTATGCTATGATTTCCTCTCAATTACTTTCTGTTTACTTCCTTTTGGACTCTGACACAATCACACTCTATCTGTTAGGAACTATACACCATGTCCTGAAAACGTGAAAAATGTCTCGGGATGTGGTAACCGTGGTACTTGCAGATGGACCGTTGCATTATTGAGAATGAATGCACATCTAAGGTGGCAATGTGAACTTGTTTTTGCCCTTTCTGTAAAAAAGCGTGTGCAACTAGCTTTCATCGTATTTGTGTTAGCTTAAAGTCCAGTAAGTCCACTAAGTATACGTCTTTTTGTCTGTATATGTAAAACAGAAGGTGCAAAGTAATTTAAAAAAAATAATAATTTGAAACTAATTGCCAAATGCATTTCATGCCTGAAAAGGTAACTTGAATAAAAAACACACCGCATTAGTATTAGCAATGCTACCTATGCTCTACTGTTGGAAACTCACTGGAACGCAGTACTGGGCAGTCTTTACCTTTACCTTTTGTTTTATTTGTAATGCCTTTCGGCTAAACCTGAATGGGGCTGATTTCTTTACGTCTTTCTTTTTGTGTAAGTGTCAGGGTAGCTGATGATTGGTTTCATTTATGTTGGAATATTTCAAGGCTAATTTAGCTTTCCTAATGAGAAATGTTCATCCTCGAAGATCATGTCAGTATGTTTCCATGATAATGAAAGATCTTTTCGAACAGAATTGTTAGTGCTTGTTGTGGCACATGATCCTGTAAAAAATGCGACTATAACTTGATGAAAGCTTCAGATGTTGTTTTGATTTAAAAGATGATTTATTGCTTTCGACAGAAAGGGCAAATGTTGTAAATGCAACATGTTATTTTGTTATCTACAACATTGATATATACGCACATACATTAACGTTAACGCATTTGGCGAACGCTTTTATCCAAAGCATTCAAGGCATAAAATTTTATCAGTATGTGTGTTCCCTTGAAATTTAACCCACAACCTTTTGCACTGCTAATGCAATGCTCTACCAAATGAGCTACAGAAATTATGCTATATAAAAATATACTTATACAGCTGAACAACAGTGGCGGCCGATGAGTTCTTCGAGGGCACACGATGCAAAGTTTGTCATAACATGTATTTAGCCCATCATGTGTTTGGCTTGTCATGTCAAAATATGTGTTTGGGGCGTCATGTGAACCTATGTGCATCACGTGTCATGTCAAAATACCTACACAGTCTCACAGTCGCTTCCGATTAGGGTTAGATTTGTTATTTGCATTAGAATGTCACTTTATATATTGGTTTATACAATTTTTCTGATTAATTTTTTTATATGTCGCCTGGTGTTAAAGTTAGAGTTGGGTTTGGGTAAGGATGTCATTTTATGTAAATCTAACCCTAAACCGAAGCGACAATGGTAAGAAAATAGGAAAAAACAGTTGAATAACCAATACGTGATAACCACATGAAAACAAAAATTCGTTATACGATCACAAAAAAACGCGGAAGAAAAGAATCAAAAATGTACGTGACTATATAACAAAATTTTGTGAGACTGGGTTGCAAAATACATGCCAGCTGCAGACGCTTCGTCGGGTTTATGATAAAAGAGACACTCACGTATGCCAGATACTGACTTAATCTCTTGTTTAAACCGAGTTTACTGTTAAGTTAGTGTCTTGCGAGTATTTTGTGAACGTGAGCATATTTTTTAATCATAAACCCCTTTGATGCATGTGCAGCAGGCATGTATTTTGAAATGGCGTGATGCATATAGGTTCACATGACGCAACGAACAGATATTTTGACATGACGAGCAACACACATGACACTCCATTTTTTGAAATCACGCCTCTTGGAAGAAAAGTCACTGGCCGCCACTGGTTGCGACAGTAAAAGTAATCTTTCTTATGTTTTTGACATTGCCGTCTCACATTTTACAACTATTTTAATACAGTGTTTGTTCTATCCCTTGATGTCAAATGCAGAACTGAATTGAGTTTTACAAGTGCCTCACTCTTATGCACAATACTCCATTAGTGTGCTCCGAAGAGAGAAACGCAATTAATATACACCGATCATCTTGGAAATATTGCTATAATGATGTGTCTCTAAATAGGACGTGACGTTAGACTGGAGCGCACCCAAATCCTCTTATGAGTTGCATACTATGACAACTCTAAATGAGTGATCATTAGCATAATGCGGTATGCTGCTGCTTGGTGATTTCTTTTAATCAACCCCTGAGTCGCTTGTAATTAGCTTCCATCTTTTAATAGATTCTGACATTCTTGAATTGTGCAATGGAAGCCATCACATTATCTCTCTGCCTTGAATGCTAATTTTCATGCAACCTTTAATTCCTAATTTGGTTACTTTTGACCTGGCTAATGAAATTTCTCTTTCTCATTTGTCCAGTGGCCCACTCTACACCACTTTTAAACTTTCTGTTGATGGTAATGACAATGTACCTGTTTATTGCATTACATTACAAAGTGATTAGGATTATGACTGCAGGTCAGACGGTGTTGCTGCCACACAATGATTGCAAATTACAGGTTACTTGGGCTTCACACGTGATTTCTTTGTGATTTTCTTGTGTCTTACATGCAATGGAACTTGTAGTTGCCTTTTTGTTACAGTGCATTGACCAAGAATTATCTAAAAATGCATTTTTGTTTCTACTCATGGTTGGGTAAAATATGGAATGGGAAATGCTGTAACTGGGGCAGTACTCTTTAAAAAGTACATCTTTGTCCCTAAAGAGTGCATATTTGAACCTCAAATGTACATTTGAAAAGCTCAGATGCAGAACCCTCTAATGCTGGGTACACACCAAAAGATAATCAGGCTGATTTTGGGCCGATATTCCCCTTTCCGACAATCCTAGCTATGTCCCGATTATCTTGATGGTTCTACAGATTATCTTATCAGATTTTCCCTTGGTGTGAGGTGTGTTAAGAGTGTCCGAACCTGATCGGAAGAACGTCGGGGCCGCCCCGATCATGTTTAATATTTACGATCAGAAATCCTGATGTGTGGGGGAACCCCGAGAACAAATGCGCACACGCTATTGAGATTATCATGTGAAACGAAACAATATCCAATCAGAAAGCGAGATGATGGAACACGGAAGCAGTCATGGCGCAGCACAAAGTGAAGTTGATGTGGACAACAGAGATGGACCATGTTCCCGCTGTCTCCACAACTCCACCCAAACCCTTTTTATTCCTTTAATTTTCTGTAAAAATCATTTCAAAGACTATCATTGAATTTCTTCCTGCATATCGTCCACCATGCTTATTCTGAATTCTCGCAAGATTTAGCAAGATTTCCTGTGTTCACAGTCGATACTGGTTTAAAATCTGTTTGTGTGGTGTGCTGTCTTTGACACATCATGGCACACCACACACTATAGGAGTAAAATGGTTAAATCTAGGTTTTTTATTCTCATGTTTGTGATCTATCACATTTTGAAAATTGTACAAAATCTTTTTGTGTGTACCCATCGTAAGTGCGTCTGACATGTTTTCTTGTAAATGAGCATTTTGTTATTCGGGATGGGCATTTTCCGGTAATATAATATTCAAATATTTAAGCTAATAAAGAACGACTATTCGAATAATCGTTTATTTAAATTACGTTAATTAAGACACACGTTTTTTGTATCTTTCATTTTGTCACAGATTTACAGAAGGCTTATAATTAGGAAACATCCACAACAACAAGCTAAGCTTATATATATATTAAAATCTGTAAAGGAGAGTATAGATGAAGTGAAAAAGCAGTTGTTACCCTTTGGTGGCACATTAAAAACAAACAAACAAATATTCCAATAGCATTTTTTTAATTCAAATTATTATTGCAGATCGAACATTCGTGCACATCCCAATTTTTTATAAGACTCTTTATAGAATGTGCCAACAAAGCTGTATTTCTGAATGGTCTGAGGCTTGGATTAAGCAGTTTGAAGTGAAAGTATTTGATATTAGCACTCTTCATATTGGTACAGATGTATACATATCTGTACCTAAATGGTATAAGGTTTTTGTAAAGGGTACAATCACAGTCACTTTGTACCATTCATTCTGAGTGTAAAAATCATTTCTAGTAAGTTCTTATGTTTTATTCAATTGTATTTAACTGTAGTGTCACTAACAGTAACCATTTACTGTAACTAGAAAATTTATAGGAACAGCAAAAAAAACTTAATTTGAAAAACTCTGTATGTATATTTCAATAGTTATTCTGCACTTCACATTGTCATCCATGGAAATGGCTGTAAATGAATAGCATTTCCAGCTGTGTCATGCACACACTTTAAGAGTATTTTGTTCGGTCTTCAGCTTCCAATCTGTCTGAGCTAGAAGCAGCCCTGAAGGCTTGCTGTCTTATTCCCATTTGTCAGAGAACTAATTTCCTCCGCCACCAGCCGCCTGTGCGCTCAAAGCGATCTGGAGGATATTGTCATGCATTGTAGTATTCAGCTTCTCCGCTTTAGCGTCAAAGCTTTGTTTCTCCACAGGACGTACAGTAATTGGAGTTCTGAAAGATAATAACAAGAAATAAATCCAGCAGCTTCAGAACGCTGCAAGAGACCACAGGGGTGGGGGGATGGAGATACATAGAAAGAAAAAGAAGAAAAACGTTGTTAAAATTCATTGGATGTGAGATGGCGGCGAATGATGAATGCATTTCACACAACTAGCTGTCTCAAGGACACATGGAGGTTAGGGTGTGTGTCTGGCTCGATGCCTGAAGTTTACATCAGTAAAGAGGTGTGTGTATGTTTGAATGAAAAGCATTGACTTGCCATGTCACATAATCATTACCTTAAAAGATCTTCTGTGCTTTTGGGACCATTGGCCATCTGTGGCTTGAGTTACAGCCTAAACTCTCTTTTTAGTGTGCTGGTGCATGTTTTGACCTTTGCTGCTGGCGCATTGTCTTACAGCAACTGAAAGGTTGTGAGTGTTTATCAGTGAGAATGCTAACGCATCTCAAATCATGATGGATGAGCTCTGGGTCTATGAGGAAAAACATTACACTTGACATTTGCATAGGGTTTTCAGTAAAACAGATGAACAGTTGGTCTCCAAATCACTCGCAGTGTAATTGAATTGCGGATTGTGAAAAGGTCAAAAGTCAAACAACTGCCTCTGCTTCACAGTGGCATTCTCACACATACAGTAAACACACAGTTGCACAATTTTTTTACCTTTCTTTTTAGAGAGCAGCAGGAAGTAATGGGAAAGATGATGTTCCAATATTATAAAGTAAAACCGTACTACCGTAGTTAGATGGCAAATATGTTTTGTATTTTAGAGGAACCTTTATACCACGGTGTACATTTCCAACATTTTTATTTTTATAGTTTTTACAGTGCACCTGCCCACACACACAGCTACATAGTACATACTTTCATAAACACACATCCCCCAAGGATATAGATGTGTGCCTGTATTTCAGCAGTGCCCCTCCCTGCAGCTGTACACCTGGAGAAGCTTCCATTCCAACACTCCAGTGAACCCAGACACCTGTTCACACCTCTACACACTCCTCACACCCCAACAACCATCTCACCCTACGGCACTGAACACAGCTCCCTTACAAATATGATCGCACATACAGACAAACTCAAACAACTGGTTGTGAAAGCCTCTCTGACATTGTCGCGTGAAAAGGACAGTAAGGATCACTTGAACTGTAACAGATGACACAGCATATAAATATTCTTAATCAGTATCATGCTTTTACTTACAAAATTACAAAATCAAAGTTCATGAAAAGCAAAAATGTGTCCCTTCCTGTGAAAACCCTGCTAAAGATATTTTTGTGATTTTCTTTTTCTTTTCTACATAAAATCGTCCTATAATGTAAACAATTATGTGAAAATATACAGTAACCTTGATATCTTTAATATTGACTGAGTAAGGTTATGTCAAAGATTAAAATTAAAGTGAAATCAATTATTAAAAACAAACTTTGATGCTCCTAATCTTATTATTAGATTATGAGACTTCAGCCTGGATTTAACAGACAGGGTCACATATTCATAAGCTCTTTTGATAAAAAAAAAGAAGATTTGAAATAGCTTGTTTTATGGTTGGTTTTGTTTGTTGTTACCTCTCTGACATTTAACTAATCAGGATTAAGGGCGCGTGCACACCAAAGCTTTTTACGCCGGCGGCCAGCCTATGTTTTCAATTGTTTCCAATGGAAGTGTGGAGTTTTAAAAAAAAAAAGCCAGGAGCTGGCAGTTTTTTTCCACGCTGAAAGCCGGCACTCAGCGTTTTTTTAGCGCTGAGTGCAGAGAGTTGAAAAATATTAAACTTTGAATGAAAAGCTTAGATTGTCAATGTCAGCTCTCACACAGCCGTCCAATCACAGTGGAGGAGAGGCGGGACAAATATCACAACAACCAGCCGGCACACCGTACAACGACTGATAAACAAAGCAGAAGTATCACAGAAATGAAAGCGCTCCGCTGAAGAAAACTGGCAGTCGGCTGAAATAAAGCTGACCACCGGGCGTTTTTAGCCGCGTAAAATGCTTTGGTGTGCCAAAACGCAATTCACCTGACTGTAAAACTCACTCTTAAAGGCAGGGTATTTGATTTGGAAAAATGCTAACTTTAGTACTGCAATCATACCCCACCCTCCATTCAAATCGCCATCCAAAGCCACGCCTCCCCCAAAACACATGAACACACACAGACCCGAAGCCCACTTATGTCTTATACACCAGTGAAAAAACTTTGCAGTACAAAGTGAATAATATTACAAAGATTACAAACATAGACAACTATTTTAAATCGGAATTAGATACAGCACGTTTTTGGTTGTGTAGACGTAGTAATTTGCTTGTAATTTTGAAAACATGCATATCCTTACGCTAATCATACACAAACTACATAAGCAACACAATGTTCCATCAAAATAGAATATCTGAATCCATCTAAATAGAATTATACCGAGCACCTATCCAAAAGAAACAATGACTGCAATGACCCTTTCAGACCCTTTGCTTTACCGATGTAAATTTACCGATGTTAATTAGGTTTTTTTGCTGATCCAGACGTTTTTTGTTGTTGTTGTTTCAAAAAATGTCTTTATTTTGTGTCTCCTGTGCAGGTTGTCATTTCTGGAGGGAAGTTTGTTCGCCTCTGTGCACAGAGCGCACGCAAATACGCTGATGACGTACCGTATGATGTCTGCGTGAATAGGGTGCGCAGTGGCATGCAAAACACGTTTACAGAATTGCATGTGTCCAATTATTGCATTGGGTCCGAGTTCAATGTTTTGTTGAACATTTTTCATTCCTACGCCTTTCACAGATGACATATATTTATAAAAAATACATTTAGACAACTTAACATAGTGATTGCTTTCAGGATGTGATAAGACTTTCAACCAGCACAAATGTTTTTGGATCAAATCAGATATCATGCTTTTAAACTGACCCACATTTGTTCTTGATCCTCTGAGGTTTAAATACTGCAGTAAATTTCAGCCATGCCCCCCTACCCTGAGTTTCTGTGAGCATTTGTCTGACATGCAGACTGATACCACTTGCTCATTTGTCCCATGGTTTTTCACAGCTCTTGCAACACAGTAAGCCCCATCACCTGTCTGAAACTCTGACATGCAATGCCTTTTGTGTGACAACTGTTTTCCCACATACTACACACTGTTTTTATCCAACAAGTGGCTGTTTAATGCTTTGTTTATACTTGACGCATCTGAAAGTGCTAATTGGTGTGCGCAGACGAAAATGCGGCGTAGGCAGTTGTGCGTTTGAGGGCATATAAAGACCCCATCTGGTGTGGTGGTCTGCATGCCATTTTGGTAGCTGCATGTACAGTTCTGTTTTCGAAAATGACTGACCTCAAGGCGATTCTGGCTGTCTGTGCCTTATCTCTTTGATCAATCCACGCCAAACACTGCATAGACTGACACTTTTAAAGTAAAGTATGGAAAGTTTGCTATTTAAAATAAGGATCTTTATATACAATTCAGCTTATATTTGAAGAGTTATGTTCCAAAACGCAATAAATCCATTTTGACAAATTTTCGGTAAAAATGTGTTTTCTATACCAAGCAAGTGACAAGATGATGCTATTTTCTGTTACAAACTTTCCCATAGCATCTTTAGGTTATAATAACATTAAAAATTCAAATCCATAATCTGATTTTCAAAGATTTATTATAAAACCGGATTATTATTTTTCCGCAAAATCCGCAAAATCCAAGTTTTTTTATGATATAAATCTATTGAATCAGTATATAAATGTGCATTCATCTTTGCCATGTTATATTAATTTAGTTGACTAGTGATATACACTGATAAAAAAACATTAATGTCATTAATCAAAACACTTACTTTGTTATATTAAGAACACTGTCATTGCTGCTGTCATCCTTGGGACGTCATCACTGAACTTTTTTGACAGCGATCAGGTGTAAAATGTATTGGTCCTGCTCGATTTTCATTGACTTCAAATAATTAAAATAATGTTAAGTTTTTCATAAGATCCCCTGGGGTCAATGTGTTAGCATGACAGAAGCTTGATGCTGTTGATGCAATTGCGCGCTGTGATTTGTTGAGCAGATTTATTGCATTCTGTAGAGAAGGAGGAGTGGCATTTATTGCGTTTTGGGAAAAATGGGGAGAAAAGATGACAGAATAACACGGCGGATATCGAATTTTGTGTAAAATTAAGAATTTACTTTTTAATACTGAAAAGATACAATACTGATTTTGGTGGTAGCTAATAAAAAAGGCGTTTATTGCTTTTGAAACCAAACTCTTAATTTGTATTGAATATGCCACTGAAATATAAACCTTAAAGGAATAGTCTACTCTTTTGCCATATTAAACTATGTTATTGCCTCAACCTAGACGAATTTATACATACCTTTCTTTTTTCAATGCGTGCACTGTACAGTGCGTTATGAATGTGTTAGCATTTAGCCTAGCCCCATTCATTCCTATGGTACCAAAAAAAAGTTTTATTTTGTGGCACCATACTTACTAGTATAACTCCTCATGTAACAGTCTTTAAATAAGGAAAACACGGAAGTGTATGGTGGCTTCCCTGTTTGGTACCATAGGAATGAATGGGTCTAGGCTAAATGCTAACACATTCACGATGCGCTACAGTGCATGCATTGAAAAAAGATAGATATGTATTAATTCGTCTAAGTTGAGGTAATAACATAGTTTAATATGGCAAAAGGGTAGAATATTCCTTTAAGATTTCTGTATTGTATGTTTAATTAAAACATTAATATAAATTATGTTAGAATGACATATTTAAGAGATTGTTGTTTTATTCATGTTGCCATATTTATTTATTTAGCTTTAATGTTAAGTACCATGATTTCTTTTATCCTCTACCTTGTGTTGGTTTTGGACTCAATTACTCAAGTTGCCCCCTTTCGTTCAAAAAACAAAACAAAAAATGAGTGCAACAGCGAACGTATCGCCCATTAATGCCTTGTTCGCACGCCTCCAGTCAGGCGAGCCTTGTGGTGCAGAGCAATGCACGAATATAATTGCCCATATTACTCTACAAGTGGCAACAGCATTAACAGTAGTTTGTTTTGTTTGCATAGCTGACATTATTCAGAGCTTTATAAAATGCCAAAGTGAATTTGCTTTTTTATTTTGTGTTTTTACCAACACTTTCTATTTCGAGTTAGCTTTGGAGCTTTTCTAAATGTATTGTGTTAGAATTACATTTTCAGAAGAGCAGTGTCAGAATAGAAAGCTTATGTTTATTTATTTACTTGGTTAAAATAACTGACTGTGGGACGAGATAATTAATTTACCAACATATTTGTGACCCTGCCTGTCAAAATTTTTTTTTGATGATTTAATTAAAGTCAAATCAATGATTGAAACCAAATTTTTATGCTCCCAATCTCAATCTCGAACAACACTATAAGTTATCAGCAAATTTTGGCACCTGGAAATTTGCATTACTTACTACAGGAGCCATTAAACCATAAAATATATATATCATGCTATGGTAAATAAATATGATACAATAAAAAAACATAATATCTGGAAACTCTTAAACTTGTAGGACCAAAACATCATTCACTGTTTGTTGTGACCTAAACAAACACCTCCCTACTTGTAACACCTCCAAGAAAAGAAACAGAAGGTTTGCTCATAACCCTCCCATGATCCCACACAGAGGTGCTAGAAGCTGTTGACAGGTAGCCTATCTCACTACACCATATGTTTCTCCCTCACTGCTTAAACCTAAGCAGATCCAGCATGGCACACAAAACATATGGAGGTTCAGGGCGCACTCACATTATCCAAACCAAACCAAACCATGCCCCAGCGCAATTGTCACCCCTCCCTACTCCCCCAGGTGCACGCACTCACACTGTACTTCTTATCGATCCGAGTCCGGGCGCGCTTTCGTCATTAAGATGCGATTGTTTTGAAAAAGCAGGAAGTAAAGCGCTCTCTTAACACTGGAACCCACCGTAATGATAAGTCTGTGTTTTTTATTCGGAGTCGTTTGGTGCGCGATTACAGACAGCCCTCTCACATGTACTCATATTGCTTAGTTGATCTGTCACGTGTGCAGCTCGGACATTCACGTAACCCCGCTGCGTGCATCAAAAGGTTTTTACGGAGGCAGATGAAGGTGAGTGGTCACGCAACTGACGTCTTCACCTTTTGAATCGCGCTCAGGCGCGATTGCGCTCACACCACAGCCTTCCGCGCCTGAGCCCAAGTGAACCGCGCTCCGGCCCACCTCTGCAACCCGGCCGCGGCGCGATTAAACAATCCGCGCCCGGGCGCGGAACGGAGCGATCACACTAGTCAAACAAACCAGGCTTTGGGGGTCAAACGCGCCCGAGCGCGGTTTGGTTTGGATAGTGTGAGTGCGCCCTTAGAGTAGAACATCATGCAGCTACCACAGATATTCAGCCAGGCTAAGAGTGTGAATTTGTTTGTCCATCCATCCCTTTTATTGAATGAATTGTTTTGTGACTAAAAGAGGTGATTGATTTTATCTAATAAAAAAGAGACACTTGTGTGTTCAGGGCCAAGGAATGATTGAATAAATGTTATGTATGAGTGAATCAGTCAGGAATGAATGCATCATTCTCTTTAAAATGCTGGATTGTTTCAACTCATATAGACATTTTAATAACCCATCAGTTAGATTTGTCCATATTGTACCCAGACATAGGTTGAAACAACTCTGCATTTTTAGGGGGTGACTGTTTTTTTGGTACTTAAAGAAGGAATTTCCAAACAAAGGCCAGGAGAGCTCTCCAGCCCTTAGACTCTTGGGGTAAAATAGTTTCTCACACTTGGCCGGCCATTTGTACACAATGCTGCATAGAAAGCCTCGCCCACCACTATTGGAAGCCCAATTAGATTCGTATTGTCAAGGCCTGCTTCCGTTCTTGTGTTTTGGGCTTGCTAGTTGCCTAGCACTGCCTTATTCAACATGCTCATTAGGAACTTTCTGGCATCTCAGCTCTTCTTACAATTTTAATTCCTTTTGCTTGTCTCTGAATTGATGGGAAGGTCAGTTGGGGGATAATAAGCCTTGGTCTATGATTGGTGCTGGATCAACTCCACGGTTCCTCAGTTACTCTCAAGACCCAGGTGCTGTGGTACCCAGGGCTCTTAGGCACGGACGCCACATCAAAGCTAAATCAGCCTGTACCTAATTGGCAGCCACTTCTGCCCTCCTGTCAGCGGATCTGCTGTTTGCTCCCCATGGCATTACTGAGTGTGTGACTATGCATCTACCCTGCCACATTAGTGTGCTAGACACAAAGTGCTTCTCTTGCCACATTGTAAATAAGAAGCACATCTGCTCATTAACGTTGTGCAAAACCCAAATTTTCTTTTCAATTGGTTAGAGCCGAATCCCTCCAAGTGTCCCACAGCAACAGTCCCTTTGTCTTTTTTATGTGGCACATATTTCAAAACATGAAGTTTAAAGGATTAGTTTACCAAAAAATTATAATTCTGTCATTATTTACTATTCTTTCTCTTCATCGAATACACAAAATATTTTTATCCTGGCTACTCTTTACTAAATAATAAAAATAAAAAGCGGAATGTGACCTTTAAGCTGTAAAAATGACAAATAAAAGCCCCATTTTAGTATCATAAAAATGAAAAGTGATATAATTCATATGCCATCTGAATAAGCCAAAAGATAGCCTTATGTGAGAAACAGATTGATGTTTAAGTCACTGTTTGCTAAAAATGCGGTGTGATTGCAACATTCATGAGAGTTAATAAGAAACGTTGCAATGTCGGATATGATTCATTTGAATTGGATCTCTTAACAATGAATCAATTGAGCCAGTTAACAAATCCGGAAACGTTCATTCATGAACAGGATTGAACTTGCTGACTCAATGATCCGGTCACAGTGAGTAACAGCTTACTGGATAGGAAAATTATTCATGAATAAAGACTAAAATTAGTCCCTCACAGAAAGGCAATATCTTCAGATAGCATATTACACACTTTAATCATACTTTCATTGTGCTTTTTGGTCATTTTACAGCCTGCAATTTATTATATGGAAAAGTGTGGCCCTGGGTAAAGTCTGTTTTTTACACATACGTGAGCGTAACAACATATCCTCCAACTCATACGATTGCTTTGGTCGTTTGTACATTTCACAAAATACGACCAGTAGATGCATTTACTAAATTTCCGCCTCCACCGGCAGCAGGTGAAACTTAAAAATGAACTTAAAATATTCAAAGTGAACCGAGGTCAAACAATTGATTTATTTGAAGAAAACATGCAAAAGTGATGACTGTTACTGTAAATCCCCTGTAAATGGGTGATTCTCACAAAATCCAGATATAGAAGGTGTCCATCATCAGGATTTTTAAAAAGCCCTTGAAGCCATTTTTTTTTGCACATATAAGATTTCTTCTTATGAACTTACTATAACCATTATTTTTAGAGGATTTAAAAAATATATCCTATAGAATTATTTACATTTTTTAGATTATCATTATCAAAAATTATCATTACCGCAACATGATATTACATTAAATATACACATTTACAAACTCATGTTTCGGTTATGAGAACTAAAAAGTTGTCTAGGTACTATGACAAACAAAATTTCAACTTTTATCTGGAGAGAAAAAATAAAAAGTGCTTACTTGGTAGCCATCTTGAGTGTCACAGTCCATTATGTCCTTTTCAACAATTTTTTTTTTTTTTTTTTTGAAAATGTTAGTTCCTTGAGGGCTTAAACAATGATTGAAAATTGTTGTGGAGGATGAGAAAATTGGTCTTGGACACATTTATATTCCTTATTATTGTCTCTACATTTACCAGTGATCACCAAATACCACATGTTTCTTTACTGTAAATGTTTATAGTATAACATGCACTGAAGCTTTTTATTTTTTTGATTTTTTAATTATTAATATTTCCATGTCAGAAAACCCAAATCCAGTCATGGACACGTTGCGGTAATGAAAATTTTCCCCTTAAATGTGGAAAAACAACAAAATTGGTTTTTATTATGTCATTTGAAATCATGTGCTAAATAGTAAGAGATGTTTATAACTGTATGCATATTAGTTTGATAGCATTTACTTTTATTATCAAAATGTTGTGTAGACTGATTCAAAAACTGCCGCAAGAAGAAGTGATGATACGTCATCTATGATTGTGAAAAGGCATTGGCTTTCATGTCTCTCGTGACCAGTTGCATCATTACATTAGCTGTGAAGTGCTATTGGTGAAGCGCTATCTGACTGTGCGTTTTGATCACTGAGTTCCTCATATAAAGTAATCGTATGGCTTCAGTTACCAAGGTTGCAACGCGAATGGTTTTTAAAACGTTTATACTGTTTTATGCAATAAATACCTGACTGTACTTTTACTTGCGTGTTGTGTTTTATATGGTTGAGACGTGATTGGGTTTAGGGTGAGGGCGGGGTTAGATGCTCCAAAAATATCTTTAAAATCATAAATGTTTATGAAACCGTTTCTACATTTACAAATTCATTAAATTAAATGTGTCTAATCTGATGGATAAAACGTAGCAACAGGTTGTAAAAGCTACTGCCGCTAGAGGACACTAATCCCTTAATACGTTACTTTACGTCGAAATAAGGTGCTTGCACAAACGACCTATGAGGTCGTTATTTTTTTGAGGACAGTCTCGAGCGTACGTGCACAGTCGAACACACAGCCTTTCAAAGCATAGTATGTGTGACACTTGTGCTAATGTTCAACAAATGTGCATTGCGGCAAATTGCAACACCTCTCGTGGCCTACATACTACATTCTCCTATACGCACATACGCTACCTATGCATACAATGTACGTGAGGTTTCACAAATCTGGCGGTGTGCGTACAGCAAGCACTTATTTGGTGACGAAAATTGTGTTATGAGCACTGCACGTGGACCTTTGGGTACGCGCAAAAATGAACCATACTTCGGCCTTTAGGTGAACTATTCCTTTAAGATAAAAAACATTTTAGCATTAAGCACGTCAGCACATACCAGTTTGTCTTTTTTTTTCTCTGTGCTTTTACTGAAAATGTGAAAACAAGTGATCTTCAGTGAGAGTGCAACATATGGACCAAATAGACACGGTGATCTTTGAAAAGAGAGGGCAGCAGAAACGCTCTAACCTTTATGAGGCAGCCGTCTAATGGTGAGCACTGTGAAATAAAAGGCTGAACAGAGCATGGGGGTTGCCACATGAAAGGGAGAAGAATAAAAAGAATCTTTAATGTGAGCCTGTATGTACAGCCTGGACCGACCCCATTGTAACCAAGGAAACCCTAAAGTTTCCAATGGTTGTCAGTCATTATGTCATGTCTCTTTCATGACAGTGTTTTTGAAGGATGCCATTGAACACCCAAGGAATTCCATTCTGTTCCTTAGTGATGTCACATGCAGTTTGCATTAATATTAACCTGTTTGTGTAAAAAATGATGGTACACATTATGCTGTTGTGTCTAAAGTCTTCAGAGACATATCCCCAAAAGTCCAATCAAAGTTTCTGATGCATTTAAAAGTGGTTTGTGTTTTTGTCAAGAGCAATGCGAGCAGATGTGAATTGCTATAAACAGAGATTCACTGAGGTAAACACATGCAAACTCACACTCGCATATATCCACATGTGCAATTCGACGTCCATGTGTTCATCTTCTTGTATTGTGGAAAACCAATTGTTTCTCTTGGCCTCTTTCCACTTGGGATTATTTTCCACATTTTCAACATCTGCTCACCAGTCACTTCAGCTGGAACGGTGAATTATCCGAAAGTAAGCCAGTGTCCATGCATAATTTGTGGGGGAACACTGGGAATTAATAGAACATATGAGCAAGAAAACAGAAACCATCTGAATCTAAGATTAAAACTTTAGATGAAATTAAGAATTATAGGAGTGAGGAAAATATTTGAGAACTAGTTTATTTTAAATGTTCCTGAGGCTAAATGTGGATTAATGAAGAAGGAAATGTGTTTGTTTATGCTGTAACCTGTTTTACAGGGGAATAGTTGAATGTTTATGATCGCTGTCATGGATGACGTCTCTTTGTCACGCTCATCTTCACGCTTGGTAACGTCTATAGCTCGATCTACCACAGAACAAAAGCGAAAAGGGAAGTGTGGTGGAGGAAACAGGGCAGGAGTGAGTGCTGAAGTCTTGTGTGCCTTTTCAATGTTCTTCCTGAACGAGTAAGATAATAATCTGGCAAATCTGCATCTTGCCATAATCGAGCGGGACTTATACATGTATATTTTTGCTTGGCTGCACAAGAAGAGCAGGGCTTCTTATAAACACTCGAAAAGAGCTACGCCTCCCACTCGCTATCACTTTTATTCTGTCTGCAGGTATGAAGCCTCCTTGAACTTTCGGTGCTTGTGCAGGGAATTGCTTTTTTGCAGGGAGGGTTCAGGGGTCACCCCATTCCCTGTGGGTAGTGCTTTTCCAACACCAAAATATAGCATGCATTATATTTTCTACAAGATCATTCTCTCTTTCTATCTGTCTCTCTGTCTGTCACTCTTCCTGTTTCTCTAACATTGAATTCCTTCCTAGGCCTCTGTACCCCCCAAGCCTGGGCTGAATGAGAAATCAGCATCTCTATAAAACGCCTTTTTATGCGTGACCCCCTCCTTCTGTACCCCCCAACCCAACCCAATAACCCCTTCTTGGCCTCTTCTCTGAAGTTGGGAATCCATAGGAGGTTTAGTTAGGATGCACTAAGCGTGAGAACTGCAGGGTTGGGAAAATCCATCCGGCCACGCTGAATGGACAGCATAGAAACTTTGTGCCGTCATTCCAGAATCAGACATCTCCGGGGTCTTTTCTTACATGATCCCGGCACAACTGAGTTTGTTCTCAGTCAGTTCTAACAAAACCAGCTGTCGCCCATACAAAACTGTCATTGCCGCAATGCCGCTCTCCTCGATTGAGCCTTTCTGGGTTGTCACTGAAAGGTCTTTTGTCAACATTAGTTGTCTATAACTTATTTCATGACTTGAATATATTAGATGTGTGATGTGTGTGTGTGTGTGTTTGAGTGACAGAAACACAGAGGCAAGATGCTGGCTGTAGAAATAAAACAGGGGATAGGTCACATGCTTTCTGTGAGGTTTAGAAAATGCTTAGTTACTGCAGCCTGGGCACGAAAATAGGAGATGTTTATACAACAAGATAGCTTTTTTATTCACTTCTTATTCACTTAGATTGCAGATGCTGTGGGAGTTGCTGTTAGAATACCATTAGAGAAAATAGTTTAGGACATTTCTGTTTTTTCCATTTCCAAACTAAAGCCCTGTGACCCACATGTCCAATTCAGCCATGACCAATATGAATAATGCATCATAAATGTTATTCATCAAGTCAGTTTGTATCACTGTTTAAGACTGGTTAAATTATTCATGTAAAACATTAGCATTTTAAATTTTGGGTAGCCAGTTTTAGTGCCATGAGTGATTGGGTGAAATCTTTGACCTGATCTCTCAACGGCCTATTTGATTGGACTTGCAATGCAATTTGTCTATAGCAGAGGCTAGTGATGGGGACGAGAACGCCTTTGCCGAGTCCAAGTCAAGACCAAGTCTTTGAGGAAGCAAGCCCGAGTCGAGACCAAGTCCTTTAGGAGTCGAGACCGAGTCGAGACCAAGACCATAGAAACGTCAGTTTTCATATTCATGATTAAATATCACCCCAGTTAATAATCAACAGTTAGGCCTACAGACTAGATTGGGAATTGTTTAGAGGAGCAGTCTTAACATCTTAATATGGATTATGCTTTTACTAGCAACCACATGCATCATCTTCTGCCTATTTTTCTAGAGATAAATAAATGGCTCTGATGGCAGTATCTTTGCATTACACCATGGGATGTCATTTTCAAATAATGCCCGTCAACATTGCATTTTATTAGTATTGTTATGTGTTATATGGTTTTTTATTTGAACATAAAAAATGCGATGGTCTTGAGGACTTGAGGTCTGAAATTAAAAGTCCTTCTCCCCCCACTGTGGTCCGAGACCAAGTCAAGACCGAGTCTTTGAAGGAAAAAAGTCCAAGACGAGTCAGAGAAAGCAGAAATCGGTCTCGACAT
Source organism: Paramisgurnus dabryanus (assembly GCF_030506205.2). Classification (NCBI taxonomy): domain Eukaryota; kingdom Metazoa; phylum Chordata; class Actinopteri; order Cypriniformes; family Cobitidae; genus Paramisgurnus; species Paramisgurnus dabryanus. The sequence continues at coordinate 21,971,092 of NC_133345.1, read as the reverse complement.
CGGTCAGAGTACATCACTAGCAGAGGTACATGTATTGACCTATCCAACACTACTCTAATTCATTAACTAAATACTTGGCTTTTTCCAGACAGATTGGTTTTGTGCTTGTGAAAGCTTTTGTAACTACAATACAAAGCAATTATTGTTCATTTATTGTTTGTTTGGCACTCGCACTGCATTTTTAACATTAAACTTTAACTGTATGTTGATGCCTAACTTAATATTTAAGAAAAAGAGTTTGAATTTGTGGGACATTGGGTAATATAAAATGCCCTTATTTTCAATTCCAATTGATATTTGTCTTTTGATTAAATTAATGACTTTGAGACACAACGTGACTTTCAAATCTAATGTAATTTCAAAAGATTTGATAAATAATTTATTTTGCAATTGATGCTGATAAGCGCTTTGATTAACCCTATTATGCATGAACCCTAATTATTTTATTCTGGCGGTTCTTTGTTGTGTTTTATTTACTTTAATTGCTTTCATGTGTTTGATCTTTATTACCTCTAATTGGGTGTTATTTTATATCGGTTATCATTCATTATTTCTTTAAATGTCTTAGAATATTAGTACTGTGTGGTTTGTATTAGTGTTGTAGTTCTCAAGACCAGTCTTGGTCTTGGTCTCGGTCTCGGTCTCAGACAAACAGAACTCGGAATTTTATTTCAACACCGGTCAAGACCACAACTAATGGCACATCACAAAATTATTTTTTATCATTAATTTTATGCAGTTTAATTAGGTTTGGCAAATGATGTTGACATTGTTTAAGCATTGTTTAAGTTTCTCCCAATGACAGTTTTTCTAATTTTATTACTTAAAACACCTGCATTGTGTTAAGTGGATAGCAAGCCATGGAAAGACTTATTTGCTTATAGACAAAGATAAATTCCCACATATCTGCAATGCCTTTGATTATTTTATCAACTTCTCTGATGGCACACACACAAACACACACACAGACAAGAAGTGCCTAATCATATGCATATTCCACACATTTTATCATAAGTGTTTTAATGCAGTGACTTGCACTGGTCTTGGTCTTGACTTGGTCTCGGCCTGTCTTGGTCTTGACTTGGTCTCGACCCTTAAAGTCTTGGTCTTGTCTCTGTCTTGGCCTGTCTTGGTCTTGGTCATGACTTGGTCTTGATTAAGGTGGTCGTGACTACAACACTAGTTTGTATTAAAGGGACATTCCACTTTTTTTGAAAATATGCTCATTTTCCAGCTCCCTTACAGATATGGCAGATATGGCTAGGAACTGTACTCTCATTCTGGCATAATAATCAAGGACTTTGCTGATGTAACATGGCTGCAGCAGGCGTAGTGATATTATGCAATGCGCCTGAAATAGTCCCCTGCTGTTGAAAGTAATCAAGGGGACTATTTTCGGGCAGTACGTAATATCACAACGCCTGCTGCAGCCATGTTATTATTACGCCAGTTTGAGAGTATAGTTCCTAGCCATATCTGCTTAGAAAATCACAGCTTTTAATTTTCCGTCGGTCTTAGTACACGATGTAACTACAGAAGAGTCAAGTTTTAAATAGGAAAAATATAGAAACTCTCTTATTTTTTTAGCGCGATGCTAATGGTCTAATCAGATTCAATGGATTGTGCTACTGCTAAGCTATGCTAAAAGTGCTAGCGCCAGACCCGGAGATCAGCTGAATTGATTCCAAAACGGTAAGAATCAAATGTTTAACTGTAGGGGAGCTGGAAAATGAGCATATTTTCAAAAAAAGTGGAGTGTCCCTTTAACTTACACTTACAATAAAAGCTAAATTGAATTCATTCTCCTTATCTTTTTGAATTAACAAATAGGGGATTTGGGCTGGGCTAAAACACAATCCCTTTAACTGCTGCACTGAGACAGTTTTAGACATATACCGGAACATTGCCAGAGAGATTTATAGCATTCCTTCCCCTTACAGACAAAACTCATCCTTAAGCAATGCCCCAGTCTTTCCTATGCACCTTTGATTATGCACCTATCATGGTCACCTTTTCCTATAAGGACAGTTTTGTGAACGAAGTAGCCCATACAATTATCCTGAATTGAATATGTTTGAGAAATATATTAAAATTGATATGACAGTAATCCTCCCAACAATGTACCGTCTTGTGCCCCCCTCCCCATCACGTTTTTCCACAGAATGTGCTCAGACATGCCAGTCAGATAGCAGACTTGCGGAAAATGTGGAAGAACAGCTCCCATACGCACTGTCCCACTTCTCCGTGCATAACTCTTGATCCTTCATTAAACATTTCATGGCTGACAGATACTGAGGCTCTAGCCTTTTCACTGCCACTATGTCAGAGCAAAACAATACTTCAGTGCGTTATATCTTTAGACGTGTATATTAATAATGTATTATGAAAAGGCAGCAGTGCCGATTATAGATTTACAGTATGTGCCATATCTTTACAAACAGCGTGTGTAATATGAAAACACCTATGTAGATATTGCTGTGCAAGTTTTAAACACTTGTTTAACTCTGCAACAGCTGCATTGTGGTGCTGCTTGAATGAAATCATGTGTTTAATTTGATATATGTTATATCGGATGAGTGTTGGCATAAATGCATTTACTGCAGATTTACTAGTGCATGTGTTTATTTTGGATGGCATTCTGTAGCATTTGTGGAAATAAATTCACAGTGACGCTGGACTTTTTCTTCTCTTATAAGCTTAAAATGGTCAACTCCAGCGGTCACGCTTTTGTTATCGCTGGTCTAACGAATATTATGATGATGATTTGTGGTGGACGGATCAATGAATTCTGCTCTTAAGCAATGAACCGAATAATTTTGATCACTCAGATGCCAGAACCCACAATGCTGCTTAAACATGAATATCATTTGGCTTAACACATTTTAATCTGTCACAGCAGATTCTTCGACTGAAAATGATGTTCATCCACTGTGGCTAAATACACACACGTTGCCAAAACGAACACTCGTGAATCATGCCAAAGTAGACATTTCCGACCCACAAATTTCAACGCGTTGCCAAGTTAGGATAGACTTTTCTGAAATTATGTAGAGTTAGGCAAGGCAGCCTTTTCAATGCGTGCAGAAACGCTCATTTTGATTAAAACCGAGGGTGAATTTGATGGGCAATGATTGGATGGGTGGGGGGTTCACAGGTGTTTTAAAGAACAACAGGCAGGTTTGGCTGACTGTGAGACAGACGCTTCCGTGCCTGAGAAAACAGCTGACAGGTGACTGGACTGATTTGAGTACAGCTGCCATCGAGAAGGACTCAATCCAAACTGCTAATCATCAACACAACACACGACATTAATGTAAAAAATTTTAATATTAAAAAAAAAATATATATATATATATATATATATATAATGCCATTTCTTAACATCAATATCACACATAGTGGCATTTTCCAAGATTGCTGCTTAATATATTGAATCATAGACATGCTAATGCGGTTACATACATGTTGAACGCAGCGATTTCTGGCATGCATATGTGCTTAATAGCACTATGAATATGACATTTTGGTTGTAATCCTATACTTATTTTATACTCTTAGAAATAGGTACAAAAGCTGTCTTTGGGGCAGTACCTTTTCAAAAAGACCATCTTTGTATCTGAAGTATGCATATTGGTAGCTCAAATGTACATATTTGTACCTAAATGGTAGGTACTATCATCCTAGTGACAGCATTTGTACCTTTATCTGACACAGTGTATTTGTAATTTGTATCATTTAGGTACAGAGTAGGGGCAAAAACTAACGCGGGGTTAGTTGTTACACGGACTGTTTACATTGTTGCACACGGTTGAGCGTTTTGGTTTTTCTGTATTTTTTTCATGCTGCCAAAAGACGATCTCCCGCAAATTATTGGTAATGTATAATGCTTTTCCATACAGTTATTGATGTACGAATGTTTTGGTGGCATGTAAATACATTTTTTCATCATATGTTTTTTCGGTTTCTATGTTGGGTGTGTAAGATACCAAATCCAATGCTATGTTATATTATTCAGTGTCTTGTTGACTAAAACATAGCATCATTTTGAAATATGTCTGCAGCTCTTAGCAACTTTTTTGGTGGGCTTGAAAATATTTTGACGCAGCGGGTTTAATTGTAACACTGTGTTACAACTAACCCCTCAGCACTTACAATATGAAAACTGCTAACGTTAGCGTAATTCTTGTGTTGTTTTAAATAAGCTACACACAAATGATTGCTGGCTGCCAACAAAATAAATGTGCCCGTCTTATAAAAAATCATGTCAAATGTTTTTTGAATTTGTACAGAATTTGATTTTAAAACTGTAGTATGGTTTTTACAGACTGGCTCACATATAAAAAAAAATTTGTCATAATTGTGCTGCTTTTTCTCACATATTTAGACATTTGTATCCATTTATAATTAAACTATTGTAAGAAAAGGGCTGGATGAATGAATACAGTGTGGATACCTATAGATATATAAACAACATCCACTTCAAGAATATAGACAAAATAGTATTAAAGATATTTGCCTGCAAACTTAATTTTTAGCAAGTGTTACAACTAACCCCCTGCCTGTTATAATTAATTCCAACAATGGGGTAAGTTGTAACGTTTGCACTTCTGTCACGTTAGGTGTAATTGTCCAAGAATGGTAAGTACTAGAAACAAACTTCAAATGGTCATTTGTAGCAGAGATGTGTGTGTTGCTTGTGTAAAAATATAATCAATCAAACTCAAATATTTTTTGAATGATTGTGCAACAACCAAAAAGCGTTCGGGCACCCTTTAGGTACAAAGGTGTACCTTTTGAAAGGGTAACGCCCCAGTGACAGCACTTTTCTATTGTGCATGTATTCTATATATTTCATAAGCTTCATTTGATGTCTTTACTGTCCATACTAATTTGTGTTTACTGTAAAGCTACTTTGCAACAATGCAAAATTTAGGAGAAGTGCAATAGAAGTAAGTTAGAATTTAATACTATGTTTAAATCCATTCATCAGTGTTTCCCAGATGCTAGATTTCGGAGAAGATCAATTTCTCAATGTAAGAATTTCAATCTATCGCATGTCACTCCAATATCATAATTCATGAGACGGAGGACAGTGAGAAGAAATCTTGTCTTTTGACGTATCAGAACTGGTGAAAACTTTTAAGTGAAAGATCAATGTCCTCTTGATTTTTTGGCTTTGAAATGTCCTTCCCTTCTGGCTGACTGTTCCCCATCCACCTTATTACTCTAATATAGACAGATGATAAAGCTTGACCTCTCTTTCTTTCCATGTGACTGCATTACAGCGAAGTATTGTGCACGTTTAAGTGCGTGTCTCCATGTGTATGTGCACACCGGCTAGGTCAACGTTTGCATGTGAGTGTGCTTGAAAATGTGTAAGTCCTTGTCTCTTCTCATTAACTGGATCCATAACCTGCTTTAGTGGAACAAATGGGGTTGTAGTTTCAACTTGTCCCATTCTGACAAATGACTTATTTTCCTCATCCACTGCCTCCTGCCTGCCTGAGGTGCTGAAGTGACAATGATGCAGGTATTCTGTGTCTCAGCCAGCACAGCTTTGAGGTTTTCAGTAAGATCCCAGGCATGGACACCCCCAGGTGCATTTATGTCTGCACATACACAAGTTAACGCAGATGGAGGGAAGACAGGAACACGCACACAAAGGGAAAACACAAAATAAATACGCAAAGTCAGGACTGAGGAGTGATACCATCTTTTAACAGCTGCGCCTCTGTAGCACCTCGCTCAAGTTCACGGATCCAAAAAGCAACAAACAAACACACATGCTCTCGCGCGCACACACACAAGGTGTGCATACTTGACATAGCCAGTTGCAATCCAGGCCTATTCTGCCACACCTGAAGCGCTTCAAGATTTAAACAAACAATCAAACGTTCACCCTTTTCATGAGTTCGATTTGGAAAAAATCCATAAGATGTTGAAAAATACCTGTTTGCTTTCCTTCAATCTCCAAGGAGTTTTGTGTTTGTTCTCCGCTGGCCCTTAATCTCCTTCTTGTCAACCCAGATTTGCTGCTTTTGACATTCTGCTTTGCAGTGGCACAAATTCAGCAGACAAGCTGACAAACCAGGTCAAGGTGTAAAGTGAGCTTTGCACCTGTGGCTCTTTTGTTCCTCCAGCACGCTTTATCAGCGTATGGTCTGCTTAGTTTGATTGTAAGCTGTGGCGTTTTGCAAGCGCCTCTGACTCATTTCAAATATTTGATTTAATTTAGTGCAGAGTATAAAAAATGTTTACCGTTAAACTAAATGTAAAGAGATTTTTCAGTAATATTGTTGAAATTGATGTTTTGCAGATTTTTTTTACTTTGGAGTTTTGACAAATCAGAGATGACTCTTAGTCCATTTCGTACGCAGATTATGGAAAATAGATGGATAATTTGTACGGGATTTGTCATTTTCTGGAATCTGTATCTGTGTGTGATTTCACAAACATCCCGTAACAGGGCTTAGCATGCCCCACAGGCTATCTTAAATATTAAAATAATACTTTCCTTGATTCCACCTTTTTATAAATAAACCCCTAAACATTTCATACATTTTTTTAAGGGGTTTTGTTTTAAGCACAAATAGCATCATTAAAGGAGCATTTCACTCGTGGAAACATTAATCTTTATTAAAAGTGGGTCATATTTGTAGTCGAAATGTAACATAAATTTAGAATAGTAGTCTCACCCCCTCTACAAAGATAGGACTTCCTTCTTTCAATGATGCAAAATGATGATTTTTACATCATTGAAAGAAGGAAGTGCAACACTGAAATCCATATTTCTCCTGTCTCAGGGAATGATGCATGACCATTCAAAAACATGACTGGGGTTCTAACAAAGCTTAAAGGAATAGTCCATTTTCTTAAAAGAAAAATCCAGATAATTTACTCACCACCATGTCATCCAAAATGTTGATGTCTTTCTTTGTTCAGTCGAGAAGAAATTATGTTTTTTGAGGAAAACATTGCAGAATTTTTCTCATTTTAATGGACTTTAATAGAGCCCAACATTTAATACTTAACTCAACACTTAACAGTTTTTTTCAACGGAGTTTCAAAGGACTATAAACGATCCCAAATGAGGCATAAGGGTCTTATCTAGCGAAACGATTGTCATTTTTGACAAGAAAAAAAAAAATGCACTTTTAAACCACAACTTCTCGTCTAGATCCGGTCGTGATGCGCCAGCGTGACCCCACGCAATACGTCAAGAGGTCACAGAGGACGAACGCGAAACTCCGCCCCAGTGTTTACAAGTGTGTTGAAAGAGGACCGTTCCAACGTTGTTGTATGTCAATGTTACCCACACAGAAAAGAGAGATTTCTGGTGTCACATAAAGCAGTTTTTATTTTTGTTGTCACAGCTGTAGAAACAATAAACACAAAGGCAAAACTGTGAGTTGCTGTATGTTTCTATACTGCTGGCAGTGTGACTTCTTCATATGTTTTATGAAGCATATGTTACACAACAGACGTTGCATATATTTAACTAATTACAAACTGAATTTACAAATTATAGATAAAGTCAAAACAAAAACACTTGTATTTTCACTAAATATGAAATGCATAGGCCACATACTAATATAATGTTGCTACATAGCCTCCAACTCAAACCCATTAAACAATTAATGGTTGCATAATATTTATCCTTAACTGTAACATCCATTATTTAACAATTAAACTGTATACATATATACTGAACTGCATATATATATTTACTCTCAAATACCAACACATTACATTGTTTCATCTCACTCGTGCGATCTTGGCTCGTGGCCAACTCACACGCGATATTGCTTTGAATCGCTGATGCGAAGATTTACGCTCTAATTTACATATTAATACACAGTAAAACATTATATAAACACATGAACGTTATCTCAACCATGACTTGTGCAGATATATATCACAGATCTCACCTGTAGAAACAATAAACACAAAGGCAAAACTGTGAGTTGCTGTATGTTTCTATACTGCTGGCAGTGTGACTTCTTCATATGTTTTATGAAGCATGAGGCTGTTCTCTATCGCCCCCTAGCGTCACTCGCCAACCCACACAGATCTCAATGATATTTTAGAATGCACAAATAGCAAGTGTGAAAAAGCTAAACATCCTTTATATTTACAACTGCTGAACATAAATAAAATAAATAAAATAAAGTACTAGGCAACTAAATTCAATTCCTCTACACCCTCCCCCACTTAAAAAAAAAATGTATTTCTACATTTTACCACAAACGGATTATTATTCCCGGACGACCTGGTTTCTGCTACAAGACAAAAGGTAGGTTATCAGTAAGCATCAATAAAGTGCATTCATTTAGTCAGCCCCCTATTTACCATGGTTTACTTCTAGAAAAATAAAGGGGGGGTTACTTACTATTGTAACGTTTTTCGACTAAGCACTTTAGCATTTATTCTGAGTCTTACTACCCATAATGAAAGCATATAAACAGCAATATCTATAATAGATAAATCTTACCATAAATCTAGATTCCAACAGTATCGGCCACATATTCACTAAATCTTGTCAACTATTCTATTCTGCTTACTTTACAGGTCACCAATAGATATCCTCTTCTTATTATTCCTTTATTTGTCTCTAATTTACTGTCAAATCTTCCATTTATCCCCAGGGCCTCCACAGGTTCAGTCCATCTGTGGGATGTAAACTTAACTCGTTCAGTTCTGAGGTTCTTCGTACCATCGTTGGTTCTCCCAGTGCATCATAAGTCAACATCTTCGGCTGGCGTCTCTGTCGTTGAGGGTAAGTGTATGATTGAGTCCTCTCCTGTTCACACTCTGTTTCTCGATCCTCTTGTTCACACTCTGTTTCTTGATCCTCTTCTTCAGAGATGTTGTCCGCCTGTGAGATATTGTCTTCCTCTGTCATCAGGATATCCTGGTGTTCCATTTCTTCATGGACAGAAAAGTGCTCAGGGGATGCTGTTCTCTGTGCTATAGGTTCGAATGGTTCAGCCTCAGGATTTAGAGTGGTATGAGTTTCACTTTGGTCTGAGCCAGGTGGAAACCGATAGCGTAGTGCATATCTGTCATCGTCATCACTGTCTGAGTCATTGTACTGTTCTGGCGATTCACTTTTCTTGGCTCTGCCCACGCTCCTACGCTTTTGCTGTTTCTGACTAACAGGATTTTCTACTGGTAAACTATCGCAGGGTAGCAGAAGATTTCTGTGTACTATCTTGCTTGGTCCACCGTTTTCAGGCTTGATCTCGTACACGGGACTGTCAGGGCTCTTCCTACTGATCACAGTGTATACACAATCTTCCCAATGTGAACGTAGCTTTCCTGGCCCTCCTCTTTCACTGAGGTTCCTAAGCAGCACTCGGTTGCCAGGCCATAGTTCAACACCGTGGACTCTCTTGTCGTAGTATTGTTTTCCTCTCTGTGCCTCTTTGTTTGCGGTTCTTGATGCAATTCCGTAGGCTTCCTGCATCCGGGTCTGCCAGTTTCTCACATAATCTGCATAATTCTGGTGTTTCTTATCCATTGGCAAGTTAAACATGAGATCGATGGGAAGTCGGGGTGAGCGGCCAAATAAGAGGTAATATGGGGAAAACCCAGTTGCTTCACAGCGGGTGCAATTGTATGCATGGATCACCTTTGACAGTGAATTTTTCCAGTCAGCCTTCTCAACATCACTCAGTGTCCTGAGCATGGATAAGAGCGTCCTGTTAAATCTTTCAACTTGTCCATTGCCCATAGGGTGATAGGGCGTTGTGTGAGATCCACGTACACCACAAGTCTTCTGCAGCTGATCCATCAGGTGGTTCTCGAATTCCCTCCCCATGTCATGATGTATTTTCTCAGGAAAGCCAAACTTGAGAGCAAAATCTCCAAACACATGTTGCACCACAGTTTTTGCTGATTTATTTCTCGTGGCATAGGCCTGAGCGAAACGTGTGAAGTGGTCCATCACTACAAGTATGTATTCATATCCATTCTTGCATGTTTCGAGATGGAGAAAGTCGATGGACACTAGCTGGAATGGGTATGCAGTTTGAATTGGGACCAATGGAGCTTTTGGAGTCCTGTGAGGTTTCTTCTTTTTTAAGCACTCACATATGCGCATCACAAAGTTCTCAGTTTCTTTTTGCATCTGAGGCCAGTAGAATCTCTCACGTATTAAGTCTAGTGTCCTCTCCACTCCAAGGTGTCCCATCTCTTTATGTAACTCTTTATAGACAGTTTGGTGATGTTCTCTTGGTAAAACAAGTTGGTTTCTCTTTCCTGCTCTTCTGTAGAGGACCCCTCCCTCATCCAAATAAAGCCTTGTCCACTGTTTCAGCAACATCTTAACATCCGTTGGCTCTTTCCTGAGAGTATGGCCAGATGGACGACTGTTGTTCCTTTTGAACATCAGAACACGGCTAATGACTGAATCCTGCTGTTGAGATTGCTTTATTTGTTCCAGAGAGAGACACTGCTCAAAAGGCAGCAAAACTTCATCATCCACCAACTGCATGGCCTGTACATCGAGTCCACTTGTCCATACAGGAGCATCAATCACGGGTAATGTTATGCCTTGCACCGTAGCACTGATAACATCTTGGTTTACCTCTTCTGTGCACAGTTTCATGTACTGATCAATGTCCAGTGGCATTCTTGAAAGACCGTCTGCGTCCGCATTGCATCTGCCTGGACGATATTTGATGGTAAAGTTAAAGTCAGCCAATTCTGCGACCCAGCGATGTCCTGTTGCATTAAGTTTAGCTGTTGTGAGGATGTACGTTAGGGGATTATTATCTGTGTACACTTCAAAATGTGGAACATGGAACAGGTAATCTCTGAAGCGTTCACAAATCGCCCATTTTAACGCCAGGAACTCCAATTTTCCAGAATGCATGTGGTAGTTTTTCTCTGGTGGTGTAAGTGTTCTTGATCCATATGCAATCACTGACATCTTCTCTTTACGTTTCTGATACAGGACTGCTCCTAGACCATCCTGTGATGCATCGCAATGGAGGACAAATGGCAGCGTCAGGTCAGGGTATGCAAGGATTGGTGGCTGTGTTAAGTGATCTATCAAGTTATTCAATGCATCTTGGTGAGTCTGTGTCCAGGTTATGGGTGTGTTGGGTGGTACCTGTCCTTTTGACTTTGTACTCGCTTTCTTTCTCTTTCCCTTTGTTTCAACAGGTAGCATACTTTTTGGTGGTGCGGCTATCAGCTGGTAGAGAGTTCTTGCCAGACGGGAGAAATTAGGAATGTATGTCCTGTAGTAGGAAAGGAATCCCATCATCTTTCTCAAGTCTCCTACTGTAGCTGGTGATCTGAGCTTTAATGCCTGCACAGGTGCTATTTCAGCAGGATCCATCGAGTATCCCTCTTCTGACACGATGCGGCCCAAGAAACGTACTTTCTTTTTAAACAGCTCACATTTGTGGGGACTCAGCTTGACTCCATGCTTTTGATATCTCTGGAGTACTGTGCGAACATGATTCACATGGTCATTAAAGGAAGAGCTATGTACAAGGTTGTCGTCCAGGTAGGGTTGACAGATGGTATCACGTAGACCTTCAAGACAAGCTTCCATGTTCCTCTGGAATTCAGCTGGGGCCGAACTAAGGCCAAACGGAATCCGGTTCCACTGGAATAGCCCCCATGGTGTAATAAAGGCTGTCAATGGTTGGCTCTCTGCGTCAAGGAATCCTTGGTGGTAGGCTTTACCTTGGTCCAAGACCGAAAACCAAGAGCTACCACTCAGGGAGTCTAACATGTCCTGGATTCTTGGGATGGGGTGTCTATCAGGTACAGATTTCCGATTCAGCTCTCGATAGTCGCAGCATAATCTCAGGCTACCATCCTTTTTCCTCACGCATACCACTGGTGAGGAGTAAGGGGATCTCGATTTGCTTATCCACCCTTTGTTCAGCAGGTCCTGGAGGTACTCCTTCACTTCCTGTAAGAGGGGTTTAGGCACAGAGATGTATGTCTTTTGCACAGGTGTCTTGTCGTGCAGTGTAATGTGCATATGCAGTGAGGGAATGCAACCAACATCATTATCATCGGCAGCAAAAGCTTTACACTCTTCTCTTAATAACTGTCGCACTACCTGTTGTTGTTCCTCAGTTAGGTGTTCAAGCTTTATTGGGGGATCCCACAGACTGGGTCTCTCTGTTTGGCCTGATGTTACACTCACTTCACAGGTTTGCATGAGATGAGGGTTTTGTTCACTCCCAGGTGCTGTGTGTGTCTGACATGCTTGTAAGGGCTCTGCTGTGGCTGGATAGGCTGTCTTTATCATTTGGAGATGTCCCAGGATAAGACGTGGGGTCAGTTCAAGACACTGTTTGGTAGTATTGGTGACAGCAACTGGTACCTGGGTTGTCCTTCCTGCCGTCACTTTGACTAATCCTTCTTGGATCACTATACCCTCAGGTAGTGTTGACGGCTCACAGGGGACAAATAGTAAGGTTTGTTCTGAAGCTTGTGCCCCAATACGTACCCGTGCATGGATGGTTGTTATGTGTTCTGCTTTCAGCTGTACCCTTTGTTTCCCGGCTCGAACAGTTCCGACATTTACATAGGAGTTTGTTGTTTTTAACAGCTTAAGCATTGACTTTGCGATTGTAATGGATACAGAGAAGGCTTGGCTTATCATGTGTGTTGTGTTTGGCTTACATCTTCGTTTTTCCCACCTGTTGACCATCTCCTCAATGACATTAAAGCCAATAATAGGGTTTTCAGCCACATTAGGGTCATTTGTCACGAGAATGGGTACTTGAAGGGCTTCTTCTGTGTCAATATCACTGGGAAGCCGAAATCTCACCTCTACCCAGCCTTCAAATGGGATCTCGGTGTTGTTTGCAGCCAGTCCTGTGAGTGTTCCTGGGCCCAGAAGTTCATCAATGGGTCGGATGATGGCATGTGGTAAGTATTGTTTTCTCCAATCAGCATTGATAATACTCGCTTGGGCTCCTGTGTCCCACAAGGCCTCCACTGTGATGTCATCCAGTTGGCAGTGAATCAAGCATCTCCTCCCAATCAGTTTAAGAAGTTTTGTTTGGTCAGAGGGGGACAGATAACATACTGGTACATTACCATCAGGGGTCATTTTAACTGTTTGCATGCTGGACTCACTGTTGTTTACCTTATCACAGTGTTGGACTTGAAAGGGTCTGAAAGCCTGCTGCATCACTGGACTTGGTTGGGACCCGGGAGAAGAGTGGACTACTGCGGGCCCCTGTTCAGCAGTCCCACCCCATTTCCCGACATTGGTCGTCTTTGTCTGCAGCCTCGAGATAGATGTCCCTCTTGGCCGCACCGGAAACAGTGTCTGCATTCTTCACCTCTCTGTGCTTCCTGACATGACCGACAACCTCTTGGCAGCCCCTTGGCCCTCTCAGCTCTCTGTGGTAATGCAGCTGATTGCGAATGTGACCTGGTTGCTTCCATTGTCTCACGAAAGATCTTTGTCATTTCCATGACGTTTGCCTTGAGGTCTTCAATGGCTTTGGTAGTATCAGTGTCAGCATCTTTACCTCGTCCTTGTTTCTTTTTGTCCCTGACTACTGTGTTATCTTTTTCCCTGACTTCAAGCTCACTTCCAAACTGCCTACTTTCACAAGGGTGCTCGACTGCCTGAATTTCACTAAGCTTAAGGGGCTTTGGTGTCACAGCTTTTCTTAATTTGGTCTGTCTTTCTAATTCTAAGTTAGCAGCTTCACCTAACTTTTCAATTAACACCTCATCTGTCACTTTTGGATCTTCAAGGTATGGTTTAATCTGGAACTTGACAGCATCACTTAAAAGTCCGGTCTCCAGTGAACGGAGGAACTTTCGCTGTATGAGTTCAGGGCTAAACTGTTCTCCATCCTTTTCATCTCCAGACTTCCAAAGCAATTTCTCCCTCAGCTCTATAGCTCGAAACAAATAACTCTGGGCAGACTCTTTGGGTTCCTGTGATATGTTCATTAGCCTGTGCAGCAAGTCTGATGAGGAGTCAATTTTGTAGTGCCCTCTCAGAATCGTCTTCAGTGTGGGGAGCGTAAGGTCTCTTTTGATCTCCAGCAGCTCTCTTAGGTGTAGGCCCGGACTCACAGCCCTCACGACTGCCTCGATGATTTCAGCCTCCGAGTAACCCTTCTTTAATCCAGACTCTATTTGATTGGTCAGACTGGTGTATGATAGCTTCTCTTTTTGGCCTGCTTCTCCAATCTGTCCAAATATTCTAAATTCTTTTCTAAGGGTCATCTCAGGCATCGAATCAGACTGTCGGAGTACGGTCTCCCTCCTGCTTGTTCCTAGTCTGCTGCTCTGAAGTTTCGCCTCCAAGGCCACAATCTTTTCCTCCAGCGTACGTCGAACATCATCCTGTCTCTTTTGTAGCTCTACATACTCCTTTTTCAGTTCCCCGATTTCATCAGGTTCCGCATGTGGGTTCTCTGGCTCTTCAGGCTTTTCATATTGCTCCAGGAAACACAGAAGTTCATTTAGAAATCCTTCATAATTTTCTTCTGTTTCACCTTCCTCAATTTCCTCCAGTGTTCTCTCTGCTAGTCGTATCAGTGCTCGCCTCGAGATGCCAGAAAATCCCTTTTCTGCTGGCTCACTGCATTTTAGATAGAGGCATACCTTAATGAGCTGTGATTTGTCTAATGTTAGGAGCTTGGAGCTTACACAGTCTTGAAGTTGTTCCATTTTTTTCTTTCTTTATGTGAAATCCAATCTTGATTTTGAATCGTCTTATCTGTTTAAATCTGCTCTCTGTATTGATGAATCTTCTCTTATTTACAGGTTCGTCTCAAGGAGGAGCTGTTTCCCTCTCACTGTTGACTCAACAGCGCCTCCTGGCTGGCTCGCCATGTTTATGTTACCCACACAGAAAAGAGAGATTTCTGGTGTCACATAAAGCAGTTTTTATTTTTGTTGTCACAGCTGTAGAAACAATAAACACAAAGGCAAAACTGTGAGTTGCTGTATGTTTCTATACTGCTGGCAGTGTGACTTCTTCATATGTTTTATGAAGCATATGTTACACAACAGACGTTGCATATATTTAACTAATTACAAACTGAATTTACAAATTATAGATAAAGTCAAAACAAAAACACTTGTATTTTCACTAAATATGAAATGCATAGGCCACATACTAATATAATGTTGCTACATAGCCTCCAACTCAAACCCATTAAACAATTAATGGTTGCATAATATTTATCCTTAACTGTAACATCCATTATTTAACAATTAAACTGTATACATATATACTGAACTGCATATATATATTTACTCTCAAATACCAACACATTACATTGTTTCATCTCACTCGTGCGATCTTGGCTCGTGGCCAACTCACACGCGATATTGCTTTGAATCGCTGATGCGAAGATTTACGCTCTAATTTACATATTAATACACAGTAAAACATTATATAAACACATGAACGTTATCTCAACCATGACTTGTGCAGATATATATCACAGATCTCACCTGTAGAAACAATAAACACAAAGGCAAAACTGTGAGTTGCTGTATGTTTCTATACTGCTGGCAGTGTGACTTCTTCATATGTTTTATGAAGCATGAGGCTGTTCTCTATCGCCCCCTAGCGTCACTCGCCAACCCACACAGATCTCAATGATATTTTAGAATGCACAAATAGCAAGTGTGAAAAAGCTAAACATCCTTTATATTTACAACTGCTGAACATAAATAAAATAAATAAAATAAAGTACTAGGCAACTAAATTCAATTCCTCTACATCAACTGATACTAATTAAAGTCTTTGTGTCAGTTTATTGTTTATAATGGTCCACAAATGTGCGTTTTATATATGTAACACGTGACCTCCCTACGTCACTACGCATTTACGTTAGGTCACCCTGGACCGGACATACACGAAAAGTTGTGGTTTAAAAGTACATATTTTTTATTTTTCTTGTCAAAAATGATAATCGTTTCGCTAGATAAGACCCTTATGCCTCGTTTGGGATCGTTTATGGTCCTTTGAAACTCCGTTGAAAAAAACTGTTAAGTGTTGAGTTAAGTATTAAATGTTGGGCTCTATTAAAGTCAATTAAAATGAGATAAATCCTGCAATGTTTTCCTCAAAAAACATAATTTCTTCTCGACTGAACAAAGAAAGACATCAACATTTTGGATGACATGGTGGTGAGTAAATTATCTGGATTTTTCTTTTAAGAAAATGGACTATTCCTTTAATGCAAATGGGTGAAGTGTCCCTTTAACAACGGAAAATATAAAGGACTTATGGCCATATGACGCACCTGCAGGGCTTCTGTGTTTGGAAAAAAAACATACAAAATAAATTCATTTTAGGCTACCAAAGGGCTACCAGGGATTTAAAAACATTTGCAAGCCCTGCCATGAAGATCCTGTAAAGACATTTTTTTGCATGTAATTGTAAAGCCCAGAATACAGTCAGTTTTTTACGTGTATGTGAGCTTAAAGACGGTTGAACACAGGATGGCAAATTATATTTTATTTGACTCTTACATGTAAACAGACTTTTGACGCATGCACGTTGCAACAAAATGCAATGCATCTCCTGGGCTGCATACTACATTCTCCTGTAGGCGCATATGCAAGCTTTGCATACAATGTACCAGGGATTTTAAAAACCTAAACACTAACACTGCTAAACCACACACGTGCTTTTTTTAATTATAAACTAGCTCATCGCGTACCATTCTATTACTGTAAGCTTGTGAGCAATCTCAGCTTCAGCTCGGATAGTGAGGAGCTCCCTAATCTCTGCTTTATTCCAGCTTGCAGACTTTTTCCGTCATGAATGTTGATCTCCATTTTAAATCCCTGTGTCAAAGAGCTGAATGATAACTGTGTTGGAACAAGACACGTCCTCTAGACATGTGCCAGTTTACATTTTCAATTTGTGGTAATTGATTAAGCTTTTTCCGGTATACGATTGTAATGGTGTTGAAATGCATTACAAAAACACGTTAAAAAGCACCTATTGTTCAATTCACATTTTTACATTTCCTTTGGTTCCTTTAGTACATGTTAACGATATGCAAAAGGTACAAACCCCTAAGTAAATGATGACGCGAGTTATCGTCTTCAACGTAAACCTCGTTTCTTGGACTAAAACAAACACACGGATTGTAGGCAACAGTTTACTTCCTGGGATTGGTGATGTAGTAAAGACCGACATTATTATAATTCCTCCCGCTTCGGACTCACAGCCTGTAAGTTAACGTCTGTAAACAACCGAATCTTTCAAACATGGTAAGGAGCGTCACATTTCCAGCTGACATCAGAGGTATTCAGGCCAATCACAACGAACAGGTTAGCTGGCCAATCAGGGACTCAGAGCTTTTTAAATCTGTGCGTTTCAGGAAGAGTATGTGAAAAATAATGAGTTTCTTAACCATAAACCACGCAAACACATTTTATTATATAAAATACACGAAATAACGTTGTTTTTTTAGCAATTAAATAGGTGCACTTTAAGACTACGTTGCCCACTTGTACTTAAATACAATTTAGTGTTACATGCAGTATGCGGTATAACCTTAGTTATAGTCTTCAACTGCGAGCAATGTTATTGTAAATAATCCATGCTATTTTTGTATCTTACTTCGGTTTCTGTGGTATTCATACCTCTAGCTTTACCCTGTTATGAAGGGGATAAACAATCGGCAGCCCTCCTCCTTTCACCATGTTTACTTCAGACTGCAAATGGATATCATACGTACGCAGTATAAATGGGGTTGTAATTTTTGTGTACATTATTTTTACATTCATTGCAATAATGCTGCTGTGCACTTTTACCGAAATTACCGGCACATGTTTAGTGCCCCGCTATGGCACGGCATGTTCCTGCCTTTTGTCCATACAGGATGCGTTCCAGGCCTGATCTCTGCAATAGGTCCCCATCCCGGGAGCGATCCCAGGACCTATTCCAGGATTTGTTTGCATTCACACAGAAGGCACTCTGGCAGTTTTATGGGATGAACACACTGTGTAAAATGGCTTTTTGACATATCTTTTAAAACTCGTGACACGTGTTTCAGATTTGAAGGGTTTTGGGAAAGATTTGAAAAAAAAACTGAGGCACAGAGATCTCATTTGTGATTTTCATGTCCTATGGCTACAGGTCAATATTGTTGCTATGCTCTAGCTTTCAGCTCACCCCACCCTTCTACCCTCAGCACCTCCATGTTGTCAGAAGATATCCACACTGTAACCTAAGATTCTGTACCTGCCACAGTGTTGCCGCTGAACAAAGAAAAAATGAAAAAGAAAATACACGTCAAGGCTTGTTCTGCAAGCCTGCTATTCTGACACACACAAAGACTGCACTCATCCAGGCTTTGTGTTAGGGATTACTGAAGCACATATGCTAAATCCAACCAAACTAAGATTAGGGCTTCTGTCTTTCCCAGACACATTGCACCCTTTACAGGTACTGCCCTGTAACTTATTTACCCCGTCACTACATTTAGAAAGAGACTCCAGTCATTTCTCACTTTGGACAATCGTTGAGATGATGTTCACAAAAGATCTATAGTCTAAATCTTTTTACTAAGGTCGCAGGGGGTTATTACTGACAATATATGTGGGCTGGTGGGCGGGGCTGAGAAAATACATAATGTCATGACTTGTCGTATAAGTTTCTTTTGAATGATCATGCCGTACTTGTTTGAATAGAAACGTGCCTCTCCCTACATGCCCTTTAGAAATGCAAGTTTATGTTGCTGTTAAAAACCATGTCGTTTAAATCCCCAGAAGAATGTGAATGAATGCAGCATTCAGGTCAGTAGTAAAGCAAATCTGCTACATGTAGTGTGTAATAAATGTAACATAACTTCATGCAAAATAGACCCATATCTTGTTTAACATTATCAAGCTGTTTTAGTAAGTCGCCAAAGATGTTTTTTGGAATAAATTAGTACCTTAAATGGTTGTAATTGTATTTAAAATAAATGAATTCTAATAATCTTAAACTGTTATTGCTTTTTTACATCTATGGTCTTTGTGTTGTTTGTGGCCTAATTTGGAAACAATTTTACAAAAACAAAATTGTAATGTTCTTTCCTGCAATAAAAAGCATTGGCTTTGCGCCTCACTTTCAAGAAAATAATCAGACACCAAAGTGAACCATATTTGTGTACTGGCCCTTTTCTCATTTGTACTTTCTGATGCATTTAATGAGCCACTTTTGATAAGTGCTTTCTAATTCTGCTCACATTCACTGTCGCGTCAGTAACAAAGAGGATTTTTGCCTATTTCAGCCTTCACTTGGAGTTATCCCCCTACCCGAGTCGCCTAGACCTGACAAAGCAAACAATTCATAGATCTGATTTAATGTATTGGGCTTTTTCATGGCATGAAACCACAGTTGAGAGGTTCTGAAGAGAAGCGCTAGCTAAACTGAACACATATCTGTCATTTTAATGAATGTATCTGCACCTCAAATGAACTTTAGGAAGTCACATTTTCTGTGTTTGGCAAAGGTGGGTGATGACATAGAGAGGTGAGGTGCTTTAAATGGTTTGCCTATGTTCGTCTGTTCTTGCTCTCAAACACACATTCTATGGTTCCTTGGACATTACACAAGGCTTTTGTAAGATGTGAAATAAATCTTTGGTGTCCCCAAAGTACATATGTTTTAGCTCAAAATACCATATAGATCATTTATATATAATAATTAATTATAGCATGTTAAAATTGCCACTTTGTAGGTGTGAGCAAAAATGTGATGTTTTAGGTGTGTCCTTTTAAATGCAAATGAGCTGATCTCTGCACTAAATGGCACTGCCGGGGGTTAGATTAAGGGGCGGTATTATCCCCTTCTGACATCACAGGGGAGCCAAATTTTAATGACCTATTTTTTCACATGCTTGCAGAGAATGGTTTACCAAAATTACATTACTGTGTTGTTCTTTTTCACATTTTCTAGGTGGATAGAAGCACTGGGGACCCAATTATAGCACTTAAAAGTCAGATTTTCATCATATGTCCCCTTTAAAAAAAACTTATTTTTTCTTCTTTTTTAAAGAGCCTCATTGCTTGTCAGTTGCCTCAATGAGAATGAAGACTTTACCTTTTCCTCAGACTTTACCTTTTCCTCAGTTTCTTGAAATATATACAGTTTTTATGAGAATTAAGAGTCTAAATAAAAAGCAATAGTATACCCAAATGTGAAACTTATCACATAATTTGCTCACCTTAATGTCATCCCGGGCCCTATTTTACTGATCTAAGCGCATTGTCTAAAGTGCACGGTGCACAGCTTCAACGGCGTGTCTGAATCCACCTTTGCTAATTTAATGAAGGGAAAAATGGTTTGTGCACCTAGCCTAGAGATAGGGTTGTTCCTATTCTCATAATGAGTAATGGGTGTGTTTTGGGTGTAATGTGCAATAAACCAATAAGAGTCTCATCTCTTATCCCCTTTAAAAGCCAGTTGAGCTAGCGCCATGCTGATTCCTATTTAGATGGCGTAATTTGTAAACTGAAAAACTAAACACAGGGAGAAGACCCCTAGTTTAAGATTGATGTTAAAGGGATAGTTTGGCCAAAAATGATATTAAACCCATGATTTACTCACCCCCAAGCTGTCCGAGATGCATATGTCCATCGTTTTTCAGACAAACACATTTTCAGATATTTTAGAAAATGTTTTAGATCTTTCAGTTAAAGCGAATCTGCGAGACTTTCGTTTTTGTTGACGTTTGAATTGTTTTCAAACAGACGGAGCGTAGCTAACTCCTCCCCCTCCCTTCCGTGCTTTCATAAACGCGCCCAACCCCCACCCCCAAATCCTTTTTGTCGTTTATTGGCTGGAACACTTTGTTTTGTTTTGTGGTGCTAGGTTTGGCCACTGTGTTGTTATTGCCGTTTGTGAAGCCTGGGCTGTCTACAGAGATCGTGTTTTTTTACAGTTTGATCAGCGGACAGGCAGCAAGCAGATAGTGAGGAGATGTTTGCTGTATGTAACAAAAAATGTTTTATGGTCTAAAACGCGTCAATTCGCTTAGATCACCTTTAATTAAATGTGAAGTTACGGGGTCCACGTCCTTCAAGTCCAAAAAATGTGCATCCATTCACAAATTAAATCCAAATGGCTCCAGGATGATAAACAAAGGTCTTCTGAAGATAATCCGCACAGTGTTGTTGTTGTAGAAATATCCATATTAAAAACTTTATAAACGAAAATAACTACCTTCCGGTAGCGCCACCATCTTAGACTCCTCTGTATTCAGGAGAGAGTATCAGCGTAGTGTACACACATTTGTGTTCGTCTGAAAAATGATGGACATATGCATCTCGGACGGCCATGGGGTGAGTAAATCATGGGTTTAATATCATTTTTGGCCGAACTATCCCTTTAAAAATTGCATTGTTTTCATTTGTATTGAAATAATTTTTGGATCAAACACTTTAAAAGTTTTCTTTCAGTCATGGAAGTAAAAATAGCAGGCTTTTTATTGCTGTAAGTGAATAACCTACATAATCGGTGGAATCTCCAAAAATTATTTACAAATATGCAAGAAAAGGTTTGTACTCTAAAATACATTATTTGTAACAAACAGAACATAAAGAATGAACAAACGTGGTGAGAGCCAAGACCGTGCCGTGATTTTTTTTTAAGCATTACTTAAAAAGGTTCTCATCTCACCAAATCCACAGGTATGTGAGCATTGTCGTCCTGTTTATAGGCGCATATTACTTACATGCTGATTAAATAACAAAAACAACATTGCGCCATTGACTTAAGACCAGGTTTTAGTTGGTCAATGATGTAGTCTATTTTAGTTTTAGTTTTAGCCTCAAAATAGCAACGTGCCAACAATGCACCTGAACACACCTCGTTTTCAGACCAGAACGCCCATGTGTGCAAAAGTGGGTGCAAATGTATTTGTTATTTAAACAACATGGCCCTAAACGTGAAAATTATAATTGCGCCGGGTTGAAACTAGCAAAAGACACTTGCGTTGCGCATTGCGCCGCATTGTGCCGGGTGTATGATGGGGCCCCCTATGTGTATTTGACTTCTTTTCTTCGGCCAAACACATTCATATAAGAGTTATAACATTAAAGTTATATTTAATTAAATTAAAAACTACAAAAGTTGTCCCTGGGGTGGTACCTTTTCAAAAGGTACACTTTTGTACATAAAATATTAGGTACAAAATCAGTACATATTAGAACCTTTTAAATAAGGTACAATTCCAGTGACAACTTTTGTACCTTTTTTCTGAGAGTGTGCTGCTTCCTAGCCTTGTAATTGCACTGAAGAGTGGTTGCATGTTTGGAGCCCATCCATCATAAGAAAAAAAGAAACCATACGACTGTGTCCTGTGACTGAGCAATTTGGTCACAGCGCATATGACGACTAGTCATGAGCCTAGGGCAAAATAAATAAATAAATAAACCGGAAAAATATCAAATCAAATTAAAAGCACATTTAAGTAAGAGCTGTCTGGGATCAATTGCTTGTTTGTTAAATTTTTAGAAAGTCAAATATTTCAGCGTATGATCATTTTTACTTATGTTGACCTGGGGAACAGGGTTGACTTTTGAAGGATGAGCTTGACAAATGTAGTCAACACTGCTGTGAAAAAAGAGAATGAGATTATTTCCTGGCTCTGAAAAAGTTCAACACCCCTGCAGTCACATCCATCATCCATTGAAAACATGAGAAATGTCACTGACTGAAATAAGTCAACGTCTTTCTCTCTATCATACAGTACAAGTAAGAGCAGTGAAGCGTCATTCTTCAGCCGTTTACCTAGCATCTCTCATACTTAATGCTATTCAAAAACAGCCAACACCTTACCTAAATATTGATATAGATGCAACAAAGAGGCAAGTATGGACAGAATCTGTAGCCCCGGCAGTTTCTGGCTGGCAGATCTGGCAAGAATCGAGCTGTGTGACTTTCTTATCTGAAACTGCTGTGCGATTTCAAATGTCTTCTGTGTGGGCTGAGACAGCTGAAAGCCTAGGATTTATTTTCAGAGCTCCGTACCGACAGATATTGGCAGGAATGCCAATGTGTCACAAGCGCAGCTGTTTACACACTCGCACACAGACACATACATGCTGTCATACACACCTATGCACAAATCAATGACTTTAAATCTATAGCGTATTACGCAGTTGGGATAAGCCTAGCACTCCACCTTTTTTCAATATTTTGCTGCCTTGCATAGTCTGGGGATGTATGTGTTATAGGGTTCCTCCTCTTGCGGTCGGAGTGTGTGTATGCGTACATTCTTTTGCCAAATGGAATAAAGGTGCTTCTTAACTGAGTATGGTGGAGTTTAGATCACAGCACAGCACTGCTAAAACTTGCCAAACAGAAAGATACAACAGAGACTGCTGGTGCAGATCACCTTACCATAGAAAAAAAAATTGGGAGAGGGACTAACAGCAGGAAAAGCATGTGTTAACCATCTGGATAAGTTGTAGAAAATGCAGTGCATCTTTACGACAAAGGATTCATTTTACAGTTTGCAAATGTAAGGTCATTTTTGCATACTGGACTGCTTTCCCCTTTTCGGTCTGTTTGTGTTGACGTGAACAGACTGTGGTTACATAACGTTATCCATCCTGGTTTTTCTCAGCACCGTAAGACCTACGCATTTAGTGAGCTGAGATTATTTCTGCTGCACCACTGTGTTTAAATTGGCATTCTGCTCCAGCTTCGCTCAGAAGCCCAGTTTTGGCACTACAATACCCAAACACTTGTTTTAAACTTGTGGAGTGTTGCCTGAATACCAATCGAGGGGAATTTGTGTTGGCCAGAAAGTCGAGGCGCCCACACGTTACTTGTTTTGGACAACAGAGATTTTGCCAGGTATTGTTACAGTTTTTTAATTTATGTCATAGAACAGTCTTGGATCACACTTTGGCGTTTCCAATATCACAGCCTCCTTCACACTCCGAAACAGAAACAAAACAAGCAGACATCTGCTGAAATCATATGTGTTTGCTTAACTCTTTAACATCTACCAAACAGGGTTTGCTTGGTAGGTTGGAGCATCAAAACAAGTAAGCAAGGTACTGGAGATTGTAGTATTTATATATATATATATTCGATTGGTACACTATATATATAGTGTGTGTTTTGATTAAAGTTCATATCAAGCAGATTAGACTGCATGTTGAGACGGGAGAGAATGGCAGCGTGGCCTTAAGGCAACTGTGACTCACTAGTATTATTTTGGCAATGGCAGTCATGTTGGGCCTCTGCCCTTTTCTGTTTCAGCAACTTTAGACCGTTTCTGTTGCTCAGAGCTTTCTTTGCCCTGCCCTGATATATACACATACGACAAGAAAATATACAAATGCTGCTTTTAAATTTTGAAAACATAAAGAGAAAGGGCATTTGGGTTAAGATAATAAAACAATACTGCAATTTGCCAACATAATTGTACTGGCATTTAATGTTACTTGTTATTGCATGGACTTTTGCAACAAGTAGATGCTATTTAAAGGTGCGCTGCGAATTACTGGATCAGGTTCAGCCGGTTCAGCATCATACCACTGTCAACAGATACTGAAATAAATGAAATAATGTCATAAAGTCAAGAGTTTATGGGACTTATTTACTTGGGGGGGGGGGGGTGATTAGATAATGCTCATCAGCAGTACGTATGGAAATGGATTCTCAGAATAAAAATTGACCCTTCGCGAAACCCCTCTCTCTTGCTATGTCCGACAAGCTACGGTATCAGCCATTGCGCTCATATTGGGGAAATAGTAACAAATTTCTGGAAAAATTACTAAAATGATTATTTAAGACGGAAAGGTCTGCAGTTTGCATTTGAGGGATATATTCAGGATGTGTGCTTAAAGGGACTCTCCACTTTTTTGAAAATATGCAAATTTTCCAGCTCCTCTAGAGATAAATGTTACGACAGCAAAGTCCTTGATTATTACGCCAGAATGAGAGTATAGTGCCATTTCTGCATAGAAAATTGCAACTTTTAATTTTCCGTCATTCTTAGTACATGATGTAACTACAGAACGGTCAAGTTTTAAATAGGAAAAATATCAAAACTCTGGCTATTTTTTAGCGCAATGCTAATGGTCTAATCAGATTCAATGGATTATGCTAAGCTATGCTAAAAGTGGTACTGCCAGACCCGGAGATCAGCTGAATGGATTCCAAAACGATAAAAATCAAATGTTTAACTCTAGGGGAGTTGGGAAATTAGCATATTTTCAATCAAAAAAAGTGGACTGTCCATTTAACTTAAAATGAAGATTGAAGCTATTGCCTACAAGTCACATTGTTAAACTAAGCTACCGCACAACCTCACCATTGAGATGGAGGATAACAACATTTAAGAGCAACACTGTTTCTAAAGCTAGTATATAGCTGCTACTACTATCTACTCTGTGGTTTGAATGAAGGACAAAATTGAGACACATAATTTTCGTTGTTAATGATTTGTCAGGTCGCCTGTCAATCAAACTTCTGCAAAGGGTCAATTGCAGTGGTGGGACATGAGAACATTATAAATGAGCTGGACTCGTAAAAATGAATTCGATGATATTCATCCAGTAAATGAACACTAGCTATACTAGATTACTGGTTAGGTGTCATTCAGTTTACTGCTGGCAGAGGCTTCTGCTTGGTCCTAAAGTTGTCATTTTCTGCTACCGGCTACATTTTTTTCTTACATGGGGGGAAAGCTCTTAAATACTGAGGAAGGGCGTTTGGACACACACCCCACTTACTTGGACATCAGAAAAATATTTAATTTTATTTTGCATGGTAACTACTGCTATGCAATGCAAAAACAGTTGACACTGTAATCTTTAATATTTAGCATCCAATCAAGTGTTTGATATACCAAGTATGTAGAGTTTCTCTGATTGGTTTTAAATCAATCAAAGAGGCTGTTTTCAGCTTTAAGTGCTACATTTAGATAGATCTCAGCAGGGAACTAACTGTGCCACAAATTACTTTCACATGTTTGTCATTTAAGAGCCAGAATACCTTTTATGTTGTTTCTAGATTTTCCTTCAGTTGAAATAGGCAAGCTGAAGCAATCACAGTGTAATTTTACTGTGAGTGATCAATAATAGTGTAATTGAGCTCATCGGAACTTTGCCTTTGAGCCTTGAAGGCTGGCGGGATATCTTTAAGAGATTTTCTTCAGCTGTCAGTGGATTTGAATGAATTGAGATCTTCACTGGGACATTTAACCAGCTTGTAAATGACTCATAGTGCATTAACCAGTTTTAACATCTTTCTCTCTTCCCAGCATAAATGACACTTTAATCCCAGCAAATATATTGTTGTATTGTCATTGTTATAATAGCAACTTGATACATTTGTTCTTATAAAGAGTGCAGAGAAACTCCATACAAAAACTATGAATAATTCAAATGTACTTTATATGCTAAACTTATTTGAATTTCAAAAAAGTTGACATTGGTTTTTCGCACAGCCATTTCTGAATCATCAAAAATCTCATAATTCCAGTGCTATCTCTGGTAATACTGTTATTTATACTATAAAAATATCTAAAATATTAATAATTATAAGAGAACACTGTACCAAAGACACCAACAATCTATTATTCAGTGATAAAGCAAATTCATTTTTATGCATTGCTTTGCAAATTGCATTGCTTAATATGTGTTGAAGTTAAAATTGGGGTTTGCTGTAATACCGATCATGAGATATTCCTGATTTGTTTTAATGCCAAACGTGAAGCAGAGGGTCTGGTATCACACTGAAGGGGCTTATTTTGCGATACAACCTGCTGCCCGTACTGTACATTATCCCGCTTATTACACAGCTATTTACCTGATAAGTAGGGTAAGAAACATTATTAAATATTGATTTTAAAGATTTTATTTTCTCATTTTTAACAAATGCAGATCTTAAGATAAGACAAGAAGTTTAAATGTCACGAACATGCTATTTCTTTTACAGTTTTTTCAGTCACTTTGTAGCATTTTTCCGAATCATTCTTAAAAATTAGCAAAATAATGCGTGCATTTCTCAGAACAATTTTTACAACTGCACAACATAGATTTTCTGCAAAAGTGTGTAACTTGTTAAAAATCCTTAGTTAATATCACAAAAGTAAATTTTTATGTTAGTGAACATGTCGGTCCTATCAAAAAGTCATTGTTCATGAAATGTTTAGCCATGTTGTCATGTCAATATAACAAGAGAACACAATTATAGGTGTCAATATTTTCTGACGTAAACTGTGGACGAATTCACATTTTCACCTTTTTTTCTGTAAAGAAAATGTCTCAAATTGTGATTTTGCATTGATGGTTTACAGTACAAATAAAAAATTACAAAATTTAAAAGGTTCACTGTACACTAAGAATTTTTATAAAAGACAAAAAAAGCTATGGAAAACATGCTATTATGTAACAGATTATGATAAAAAGGTCAACAATTTTGCATGACATGCCTTGTACGATGATCTAATTCCTAAATGTTTTAAGGTGTAAGACAGAAACCAGTATAATATATTTTGATTAAAATTACATAAGCAGTTGACAATGTAGCAAACAGCAGACAATTGTACGTAAACAAATGTATCACAGCATTTGCAATTTGTCCAAAATAATGAAAATTTGCTTCTATATTGTGCACAACTGACTAGATGATGTGGAGGTTGAACGAAGTTTAAAAAAAAAAATTCTGATCTGAGAAATGCTCCAAAGCGACTGAGAAAAACTCTGTCATATTAAAAATACATATTTATATTTAATTTTGTGTAATGATTGGAAAGTTACTGCATGTTACAGGTTTTGAGTGGTTGTTCTAGGTTGAATAACAACCCTTAAATGTTGTGACTGACCAACCAGAATGAAGCATTTCAACAAGCGATGTAATAAAAATACTTAAATAAATTTATTTGTGTTAGTTAAACTTCTATTGTATATAAAACCCTTTCTAGGGCTATACTCTTCGAGATGCATGAACTCTGTTTATATGTTATTGGCATAAATATTATGATTGGAATTTACTTACTTTCCTTGTAAACAATCTTTCATAGATGTAAATATGCTATTGAAATATATATGATATATACAGATATTATATGCAATATATCCCTTCACAATCAAAAGCAACCAGATTGACTTTCTTAACAGATTTGAGTAAGTCATGATATGAGATTGTATACATTGCACACACAGCATCACATGTGCAATGTTTAAGTGCATGGTTACATTTTTGAAAGCCCACTTTCCTGATAGCAATATGTTTGAGAACTCAAAATGAATGTATGTGGTAACTGACATCGGGCCACAGATGTGTTACACAGACATTAGGTTGGAAATTACCCAGAATATTAAACTGCAGCACTGCATATACGAGACTCCTGATTGTAAGTTCAGATATTTATTTAGAAAAGATTTTACTCAGAGTCTAATCATAACTAAATCTCTATCAACAAGAAACTGATTAAATTACAGCTTCTAATCCATATCCATAACAGCAGTGTGCATATATTTTTCTTTAGATCTAGTGCTGAAATGATTTCAACTTCTCCCATCAAAGTAAAATCTAAGGGACTTGCTGTTCTGCTTGTGTTTTTTTGTTTGCTAATTAAAAGTGATTTCATCAAAATTGCCATACGAGAGAAGTGGTAAAATTGCTTTGAAATCCCATCTGTAATTCCACATACACAGATTTACAGCACCTGAGCCCCTTTAGAGCCTCCTAAAGTGGCTTTGCTTCTTATTTAGAACCCGCATCCTTCAAACCTGGGGCTCCGAGCCAAATCCATCATTTTTGTCTTTTGCAGCTCTCAAAGCAGCTGCCATTTTCTGTCTGCCAGACAGCGAAGCTGTGAAGAATCGTGAAAGGTCGATAATTGGCTCGCAGCTGTAGTCATTTTAGCTCTGGATCTCTGGCCTTGGTGACTGGACATTACAAAGGGAAGAAAGGACTTACCCCTACAGCTGTGCATACAAGACTGCTCTGCACGACCCTCCACCAATCTAACAACACACCCATTAGACACAAGGGGAAGCTGACACGAACCTGACTTGATTCATCAGCCAGTTGCTTGTTGATTCTTATCTCTGTAGCCCGCATGTAAGATAGATGTGATGTTTATGGTGATCAGAGAGACTTTAGGAGCACAGTGGTGTGTTACAATGAAAGTGAATGATTTGTATTAAGTGAATACAAGTTTCTGATCTTTATTCTGATAGATATGATACTACTTTGTACGTTACATTAATTGGGTATTATGTATTTATGGTACACTGTAAACAAAAATATTTAAATTGGCAATGCCTAAAAAATCTCACTTTAAGTTACAAATTTAAGTTAGCAATTGAAGTAATTTGTTTAAGTAGATCTAACTTTTTACTTTTTACAGTGTAATAGTCCAACTTCATTAGGCAAAGTAAAAACTGAAAGTCCTTTTTATAAAAAATTGCTTTTTAGTGGTTACCATGGTGACATAGATGACAGTAGCCATTGTGTTAAGGACTCAATTGAAGACTCCCTTATATCATGAATACAGTCTCTGAGAATCGACTATACAGGGAGTCACGATGAAATCAACAAAAAGAAATGTAGTGTTGCCATATCTGAATATTAAGAAATGTGAATCACATGCATATTTCTTGCCGTCTATATTTATAATATTTGCAAATTTGAAAAATCAATAAACATATTTTTGTCATAATGCACTGATTTGGTTATTTTTAGGGCATTTGTGACCGCACATGCCATTGTCACTTATGTAAAAGATGCATCAGGGTGATTCTCACGAAATCCATACTTAGAAGGTGTCCAGCATCAGATTTTTTTTTAAAAGCCCTTAAAGCCAATTTTTTTTATTTCCTAATAAAAAATTTAATATTTCTAATTATCATTATCAAAAATTATCATTACCGCAACATTGATATTACATTAAATATATGCATTTACAAACTCATGTTTCGGTAATGAGAACTAAAAAGTTGTCTAGATACTATGACAAACAAAATTTCAACTTTATTTTTTTCAACAAAAATAAGAACTGCTTACCTGGTAGCCATCTTGAGTGTCACAGTCAATTATGTCCCTTCCAACAACTTTTTTAAAAATGTTAGTTAATTGAGGGCTTAAATAATGATTGAAAATTGTTGCGGAGGATGAGAATTTTTTTCTTGGACACATTTATACTCCTCATTATTGTGTCTACATTTACCAATGATCACTAAATGCCACATGTTTCTTTACTGTAAATGTTTATAGTATAACATGCACTGAAGCTTTTTATTTTTTAGATTTTTTAATTATAAATATTTTTATGTCAAATAACCCAAATCCAGTCATGGACACTTTGCGGTAATGAAAATGTTTCCCTTAAATGTGGAAAAAACAACAAAATTGGTTTGTGTGTAATTTGAAATCTTGTGCAAAATAGTACATGAAGAGATGTTTGTATATTCTTCTTATTTTGATACTCTTACTTTGCATTTACTTTTTTATCAAAATGTTTCATGACACCTAATAAGTCTGATCTCGCGTGAATCACCCATCAGTCTATATCTTTTTGATAAAACTGCACTTTAAGCATCACTGTTCTGCACTACTGCTTTTTTAATTCAGGTAAACATGCACTGAACTGATGTCTTTGATGGCAGTTAAGCTATGAAAACTTTGTTGGACCACACATTAAAAAGAATCTATGACCCAACGTTGAATTTGCTGAACTCCTGTTTGTCTCTAGGATAATTATAACTGGAAACCATATTCACCTCTAAGTGCAAAGCAAGAATTAATAGCACGTACCGCTCTCGGTGGACTGATATATCTGTTTGAGAAATGTCTATGCATACCAGCTTTTAAGCAAGGCCATGTTTACATAATGAGACTTTAAGCATTCCAGCCTATTTCTCAACTTAAGAGGTGTCTGCTTATAAAGTACTCTGCTAAGGATTCACATCGATGCTGTGTGAGACTGATAAAGTGAAGGTAATGATGCCTGCTTGCTCTCACCATCAGTGGTTTGTGCAGTGCAGAAAGGGTTAGACAAACCCTCAATCGCAAAGATATATCACCTTTTCAGATTTCAAGTCTCGCACTGCTCTGTGTGTTGTGGGTATAGCTTCCTGCTAGTGGCAATTGTCTTTCTTTATATCAGGAATCATCCGTTTCTTTTTCATTTCCTCTTAGGGCCACACATTTAATTTTGTGTTTCATTAAGGAGGAAATTGCACGCCTGTGAAAATAAGCTTAAGGTAAGTGCACCAAGACAGAGCGTCCTGCTGAATTCTTTTCCTTTTAATTCAACAAACATTACTGATGCATAATGCATGTCTAGGCAGTCATCAGCGGGATCTCAGAACAGCAGGTCTGTGTATTGTGTGAGTGTGTTATATACTGGAGGGTTTGGAAAAGCAAATAACAATCTCTGGTCAAGGTAGATGCATGTAGAGAAAATTGCATTGTGAAACATTGACATTGGGTTCTGTTAGAATATATTCACCAATGAATGAATTCAGGTTATGTAAATTTAGCAATTGACTAATATATTGCGGTGGTCAATATATACTGTAGGCCGATATTTGGCATTTGTAAATTGTCAAGATTGACCTATTAGTTTGTTTCTAATGAAAATATACTTTAAAGATTTAAAGCCAATATCTGGCATACAGTAAACTTACCAAGCAATACAGTATTACTGTAAAACAGTACTGTGAGGTGTCAGATCCACAGTAAATCTATAAATCTGTTTCAATTTACTCATTTTTTTTTAAGGTAAGTGGTCGCAATCAATTTATTTAAGCTTCATTTAAAAAAAAAAAAATTAGAAATACAAAACAAAAAACTTACCTTAAAAAATTTAGTAAATTGAATAAAAAAAAATTTTCAGTGTATTTTTAAGATCTTTAAAGGGTATATTCATAAATACTATGCACAATTAAAGGGATAATAAGTGGGATTTACCCGCATCTCATGGTGTAAATCTATTTTGCATTCAAACGAATAATGCTCTCTAGCACCTCGCTTTTCCAAATGCGTGTTACAACTACGGTAGCCGTTATGTAATCAATGATCTCCTTGTCCGTTTCAGTTACTTCACGTGTTCTGAATGAAAATGCATTGGGAAACGCGTTGGTAGGCTAGTGCTTTTTGTCCCTCTCTGCTATTATAGTTTATCAGTATGGCGGAACGACATGGAAGCCTCCTTGGACTTACACGTTCAATGTAAGTTAGGGGAAGAAATTCTAAAGAAAAGTCAGATCACTGGCAGAGGTCATTTGACACCAACGAGAACAAATTTATGAATAAAGACATTGATTTTGATTAGTAAAACACTTAAAACCCTACTCACTGCCCCTTTAATGTTTATTTAGTTCCTATTGGGCATATTGTTACAATATCAGTGTCAGAATCAGCGATAGATAGATAGATAGATAGATAGACAGACAGACAGACAGATACATAGATAGATAAATACACAGACAGACAGACAGACAGACAGACAGACAGACAGACAGATACTAACAGACACATACTAATAGTGCACACAATAGATTGAACAATAGACTAGAGATAGACATATTATAACATAATGCAAATTACAATTTGAATGTTTCTTGTAAATTTTTGTGATATACAAAGCAATGGTAGAATTTAAGAAATAAGCTTGTGGTGCAGATGATATAGTTACAGCATCTTAATTTCGGCATCAGCTTGGTTATACTCCATCTCCTCATTTATGGACCCTAAAGATCCACCCCTAAAGACACCCTAATGGCTCTGATTTCTCCCTAGAGGTCACCTATGACTATTTAGAAAGCTGAGGTATACGACCCTTTGACAACATGAGCCCTTTCACACAGCAATTACGGAAAATGCATCCGGGATTTTTTGTTTTTTTCACACTGCCAATGATTTTCCGGAATCTGCGTGCATTCTCACTCATACCGTAAAGAACCATGTTATTATTTAAAGTCCTGAACTTGGTAGGTTTTTCAACAGTTTCTAAAGTTTGCTAATTAGCCGTGATCTTTCTCTCGAGAAACCACACACGTGCATTTTTTGTTTATCATAAGGAGCTATGATGCGCTGTTCTGTTATGCTAGTGAATGATCTCAGCTTTTAGCATGGATAGTGACAAACTTCCTGATCTCTGCTTCAGTCCAGTTTGCCGACATTTCTCGTGAATCTGCGCTTAAATCCCTGTGTCAAAGATCTGAACCATGGCTGTTTTTCAATATGCGCTCTTCAGCGATCTCTCGTCCTTGTGTCCTCGCTCTACGCCATCATTAACCGTCTAAGTTCAATTTCAATTCTCAAGAATGCAAGTACAGAGGACGCCTGAAAATACCCGAAAGTGTTCTTGATATCGAGGATGCATCGAGTGCAGACTTGTGCGCTGAAATTGCTTTACGCCCCAGAAGTCATTGCGGCAAAACATTGGCGGAGGAAGAAAGTGCTACCCACAACTGTTTGTAAACATTTTAAGTATTAAATCCATAAAAAAAACGCAAATTTGATATTTAAATGTTCAATTCAATTTTATTAATCACAATTGGCAATTGTTTCAAAGCAGTTTTACATCAATAGAAGCAGGGGAAAAACTGAAAACATAAGTAGCAAAATACAGCGGCTATGAATAAACTTTACAAGCGAGTGTATTAATAATGTATCGTATAGAAGAGGGTGCTAAGTTAAGCCAATGTGTTTATTGGCATAAAACAACTAATTTTTAATTGAGTCTCTTATTTTGGATTACATTATTATTTCTTGACAAGGTATCTGAAATATTTACGTATTTGCCATTACAAAATGACATAATAAAAAATAAAATAATATAATAATGCAGATAATGGTATGTTTGTCACTTTAGGAATAATGCGATGTTGAATTTGGGAAGGTCAGTGAGGTGACCAACAGGAAGATCGCACACATCTTAATTCTCATAAGTGCGTTCTGTGCTCTCACGACCTTCTGAGTTTGTTCTTCCAAGGTCACCTGGCAAGACCGATCTCCACGAGAACCCAAGTCCGTTCTTTGCGTTCTAGGAATTGAGAAACAGCACATGACTTCTTGCTGCAATGACACGCGCATCCTTACTATGGCACGCCCCTTACGCCATTGTTTCTGTCTCTTGTTTACACAGAATGCATTCTGTAAATGTTACGGCAATGTAACTAGGAGCAATCCCAGAACATGTATAGGATGTATTTGTGTTCGCACAGAAGCCTATCCGCCAGTTTTCTGGAAAGACCAAAGTGTTGTGTGAATTGGGTTATGTTGAAGACTCGCTGACCCCTCCCCCAGCTGATCATGTTGCCACTCACATAGATAACCTTTTTCCAATCCTCACCGACGACAGTGACACAAAGATGCATAATTAATAGCTATCCATTTAATTTGAAAATGTAAAATTAGTGAGCTCATTAATGATCATTTGTGTTAATTAAATAATCGAAACCCTGTAGTTTTAGATACGGCCATACCTAAGTAATTGCAATCACTTGCTACCCATTCTTGAGGATTAGGTAATGCATTATGCATGAAGTCTAAAGGAGAGGGATTATCCTGATCTGCGCTGTGGGAGAAAGAGATAAATGAAGGTAGTTATTTCAGTTGGCACAGCAATCACAGATAGGCGGCACCTAGCAGACCGTTCTGACATATTTGTTTGAAGTTTGTCTATGACATGCTTTGCTTCATTCTTCATAACTTATTGTTGAATCACTGAAGTATTATATTAGCCGGGAATGACAACAGGGTCAGTTGGACTTTCTAGTCAATGTTTTGAAGTTGGCAGCAATTGTTGTGCAGATGAGAACAGAAAAGGGAATTTTTGGTGTGATTGTGAACTAAAATGTGTTTTTAACACACAATAAAAGAATGTATTAAAATAATAAAATACAGAACAGCCAATGTCTTATGTTTAAAATGTTTAACGTCATTTCATGATGAATATTGTTTGCTATTGTAGGTCAGATGATTAAAAGGGTTGATGAATGTGACAAATCTATTTGCTTAACAGTGCTGTACAACAAATAACCAAGAATGTCCCTCGAGCACAAACAGGGCTGACGGAGAATGTAAACAAACCTGAATCCATCGCTTCTGTCATCTTCAGAATTTATAAGAAGCAATAAGATCCCACAGATGTAATAAAGCAGTGGTTATGAAGCCACCTATTGTGTTTCTTATCACGAATGGCTCTGTTTACAAAGACTCTTATCGAAAAACTT
Source organism: Paramisgurnus dabryanus (assembly GCF_030506205.2). Taxonomy (NCBI): domain Eukaryota; kingdom Metazoa; phylum Chordata; class Actinopteri; order Cypriniformes; family Cobitidae; genus Paramisgurnus; species Paramisgurnus dabryanus. The sequence goes on along the minus strand of NC_133345.1, from coordinate 21,935,914 downwards.
TCATTTTGGATGGATGTTATTATGTATCTAAAAGAAAACAAAAATAAAGGAACAAGAAACAGACAGACAAGCGAATGTGCCACAGTCACATCTTGCCATATTAACTTTTGAAAAACAGGCTGATTTATATTCATTATATGCAGACAGAGGTCAGGACCTTAAATTGCTTTGTTGTGTGCATATCTAAAAGTAGAACTGTTGCCACAAATGTGCATTTTCAGCATATATATCTGAAAATAAAATAAGCAGAATAGACTCAAAGCTTCATTTCAAATGCACGTCAAGTTGACTCTTACTTACAGTATACAAGCAAATAAGCATTTGAAGCGATACACATACCGTATTATTGTTGCATTGAGCTGTAACGATAACATGGCGACAGGCCTATTTAATTCTCCAAGCTGCTGATTGGAGAGCTCAGTGTAGATATTCACTAGCCCACATTTATGCTGATAAACCCTCTACCCTATAACAAAAGGAGAAAATGACAGTCTCTAGCCATTATTCAAACTTATCTACCTAATTACACCCAACACAATAGAAATGAGATAAACCTTCCTTTGATTGTGTTTTTGGCATAGTATGTGTTGCTTTAAAAATGTGACCAGGATTTAGATTATAGCGTCCCTAAAGGAGCCTAGTAAACAAACATTCATGAAATAAACATGCTGCACCCAGTCTTTTTTCCTTTCACAAGACAAATTGGAAAATTAATGGTTTTCACCCGGATCGGGATCTCATGGTCACTTCCCATAATTACTGTCTGAAAAGCTTCACTCTCTGGCAGGTCTCATCTTCACCTCATGTTCTCTTATAGCAGTCAAAGCTTTAAGATATGCTTAAAATTGACAGCGTGCCTATAATAAATTGCATTAAATACAACGAGGCCCTCATAGTATGCAGTCATGAAGAAAGGAAATCAAAGAAGAGCAAAACAGGAGGGGTCTTATTGATTTTTTCTTTAGTTCCTGTGGCAATAACTATAACTAATTATTTTTGCTTTTGTGAATGAAGGAACCCATAACATTTTGAAATCCCTTGACTGTTTTTGTGTTGGAACAAAGTAGTGTCATTGAGTGTGTGCATGTGCGTGTTGTGATGTCCTCTGTGTCAGACTGTTATTTCATTTGCATTTTCACTTTTTTTTTCTCCCCAATTTTTATCCCAGCCATACACTAACAGCTTATTAATAGTTATTTATATTATTTTAATAGTTATTTATATTATTTTTATTTATTTATAGGCTACTTACAGTTCACTTCGACTGGAGGTACTTGCATAGGTCCTCCTTCCCAGACTTTCTCCTAGCGAATATGTGGCTATGTTTGGTTTAATATCATGTTACCATTTTTCTTTGTTCCTTATGAGCTTATGCTAATTCTGGATTCCTTAAGCATGCACTATGGTGCTCAATGTTAAAGTTACATAGTTCACAAATGCAGAGTTTATAACTCGCATGTCAGCTCAATATGTGTGTCAAGTGTGCGTTTTTGTTTGCCCTTGCACCCTCCTCTTTCTTGTCCACCAGCTGTGTTTGAGGTGGATGTCCAGCATCCGGCTGTTCTAAAGCTATTCTCTTCACACCAGGGTGGAAGGCTTATATCCTTGGTAACTAGCAGATCAATGTAAAAGCGATACCCCTCAAGCAACTGTCATTGAACGGTCATAGTGGAAAATAAAACATAATCATCTAGTCTCAACCTTTTTGCCACAATTTCCCACATCGTAAAGTGCGTTACAAATAATCATGAGATCATGTAGATTTTTTTTTTTTATTGACATTGATATTAGCATATATGCACGATATTTAAGAAGGAAGTGCGAAAACGTGTTAAATAATGTGGTGTGCGGTATGCAATATGATAATGCTTTATGTTTGTAACATCCATTTAAATTATATAGAATTTATTTAAAGAGCAACTATGGTCCGATTTACGATTTTGCATTTCCTTTGGTGTGTAAGTGTGTATTAGTACATGTTAATGATATGAAAAAGTATATTGTTATTGTTTCCAACGTTAATCTCTTTTCTTGGACTACAACAAACACACGGATTGTAGGCAACAGTTTACTTCCTGGACCTGTTGATGTGGACACGACGGTCCATGTTAGCATTACATTGTTAGCATTACATTGTGACTGAATCTTTCAAACATGGTAAGGAGCGTCACATTTCCGGCTGACGTCAGAGGTATTCAGGCCAATCACAACTTACAGATTAGCTGGCCAATCAGGGACACAGCGCTTTTCAGATCAATGAGTTTTGTACAAAATCAAAGCGTTTGAGAAAGGCAGGATATCTGGAGCTATAAAAAATTTTTTAACCATAAACCACGCAAACACATTTTATTATATAAAATACACAAAATAACATGAAATTGGTGCACTTTATAAACTGAAAGTTATATAACCTACATACATGTTTCACATTCTTTTTTTTGGAAAAGAAAGCATCACTCACTCTATCTCGCCAGTCTCTCCGCTGTCTAAAATATAACTTTTTTGATTCTTTTGAAGTATTAAAATCTTTCAGTTATTGCATACCATTGCAATATGCATATTGCAATATGATCATTTGCGACATTTAGCTCATTTCAATATACCGTGTGACCCTAATGAAGAGTTTATTAACATCATCCAGATTAAATATTTGCTTTAATTTTAAGTAGTGCTCTAAAGGAGTGCTCAGTTGCTCTTCAAGAACCAGCACATGACTCAGAGAAGCCAGTCTTGTTTCTACCACTTAACTCCCTTTCTGGATCTATGCCATTTACATTCAGACTGTCTAATTACCCTATTTGTACCCTGAGTGGTTTTAGTGTTTGGAGGTGTAATGTGCATGTGTACTTTGACAGTGTTTGTGTTGCACATGCTATGCATACTTTCAAATACAATAGCAAAAACAAAAAAATATATATGGTACTGCATATAGTGAATAAATTCAATTTAAGTTCAGATCTGTGTCCCTGCAGCACAGCTGGTAGAGCCTTCAGTCTCAGGAAACACACATTTGATCAATTGTATAGCTTATAATGTAATGTAAGTACTGTACTGCCAAATGTATAAATGCAAATATAATATGTAAGTTTATTTCCATACCACAATTTTTTCATTGTTGCAAAGCAGCTTTACCATAGCCACATATCAGTAAAGACAGTAGAGAAATACAAAAACATGATATATAATAAAAGGGAAACTTATTATTTAATATCTTATAGGTTGTTCTATAATAATTTTAACTATATATTGGTTATATAATCTATAAACAGATTGGGATGACATCAGCTGATGTTCATATAGATTTAATGCTTGTTTTGAAGAGGTAACCCTGTGTTCAGTGACAGTGTGTGGGGTGCTGTGAGACTGCAGAGGCGTCACGCAGCGCTGATCATTGTGTCTCACACTTTCAAACTAGTCATTTCACAACACTGAAGCAGTGAGGAAACGAACCAGCGCTATTAACAGTGCTGCCCGAGGGCTCTTCCAACCCCACACTCCCGAGAGCCAGACAGGAATCTGGGAATACCGCAGCAAAATGAAGAACACTATTGATTCAAAAAGATCTTTGCGATGTAATCGTTAATGTCTCGGTAAACTGTTGGACTGTTTGTACCTTCATTCCCGGCTCGTCGTTTTATCTGGACACGGATGAAAATAACATCAGACACCGCGAGCAATCCGCAGATAAAGACTCATCACGCTATTAAAATAATCTGAAACGGAGCGGGGACATCATGCAGGGGTCACGCACCTCTGTTTTAGCAACGATGTACGGACTTAAATAGAATTTGGAATTATTAAAACAAAACGCGCCTGCACGCGCACCAGTTCGGATCCGACTCACGAGCTACATCCCGGTTCTGCAAAGAAACTCGAGCCGAAAGTGTTGCGGAGCTCCATGCATTCAAAAAGGTTCGTCCTTGTGCATTTTTTAACCAATAACTTTGTTTAGAAATGCATTAGTGGGCATTTTATTTTGACATCCCCAGATGCATATGATTTGTCGTTATCGTGCAAATTATATAGCCAACAGTGAAGTTTACAGATGCATGCGATTTGGACAGTTATTGATGTTATTGAGTTTGTTATTAGATTAATTCAGTATTATATTACAAGTAATCCAATGGTTTGGCTTTAAGTTGACAACTTGTGGTTACTTTATATAATAATTTAACCTAAATTATAAGGAAGTAGAAAATTTGGTTTTAGATTATATTAAGAATACCACATCCAAATCATTTGATGTATTGTGGTCTTACTGTAGCTCTAGATTTTAGGATCCTACCTTTTTTTGTAATACATTCATCAACCTTAACAGAAAATGAAGACATAACAGTTTAACTACAAGTGAAACGAGAGTTATTACACCCCAAAACCTTAAACACGAAGATGCATCTTTGGAGATATCATTCATTCTCCACCACTGTGCAAGCGCCATCTGTTGGATTATAGCTGACCCCCCAAAAATCTTATGGAGCATTCCCTTCACTTTAATTCAGACTCCTTCAATTAATGACCAGACATGAATAAATTCAAGAATTAAAAAAGGCTTTTTTGCTGGACAGCCTTCTTGGTGTACACTATGTAAAATATACATGGTAGCTTTTATTTTTAATAATGTTTGCATGAATACATAAATTATATGAAAATAATATGTGAGTAATGTGTGTATATGCATTGCATTATGAGGCGGTAGGCTAATCTGTCAGGTGTACTGTAAACACAGATTTTAATAGTGACACATGACACTTTGTTATATAATAACATAATGTACAATTTAAATGTGAAATACTTTATTATCCAAATAATGTGTTCACGTACAGAGGCTGCAATAGGTGGAATCAAAAACATTTCTTTTAGTTAATATTGGTTATCTATCATTTAAAACCCCCAATTATTAGGGACTGACAAATATGTATGATGCTTTGGGATGGCATTTATGTTGACAGATCTGTGCCTGTAACGGCGGACTATGTATTATGGTGTTATAGTATAAATATGGGCTATACATTTTTTTTATGAGTGATAGAAACATCTCTCCCCATAACATGCACTCCCTGAAATAAATGTTTAGAGTAAGAAAAGCACTAAATCCAATGTCAATGGTAATCATTTAACATTGTCTAGATGTTATTTAAGTAGCCTAAATTCAGTTTCATTTGAAATAAACATGTACAATTTAAAGACCAATTGTATGCTATACATTGTCATGCACTGGGGATTTATTAAATTATTCATCTTGATGCAAGATCTTTCATACACTGATTTATACACATTTCCACATTTTGGCACAAAACGTTAACTTATAAGTAATTAAAATGCCTACACATCGTATAAAAGTAGCATATTAGTCGCATCATTGTTATTATTATTAGGCTGTTTATTAAGAAGAAACGTTTTTGCACGGGTTCATCTTACATGTACTTTTGAAAGCTCGTGTGTAATTTGAAACCAGTGAAGGGTTGGTGGAGGAACAGCAACTTCTTATTGGTGCTCCTCACAGTTTAGGCTGCACCTCTCGACACGAGCGCAGTGAAGAGCGATGGCACGTTTCTCATGAGGCTCGGGGAATGTGTGAACACGAAAGCTTATGACAAACACGGCGATATCTGTCCGAAAGAAAGACGGCATGATTTCGCGGTGTTCCGATATTTCGGCAAACTTTTACTCAGAGGGAAAGTCGCTGTGCTTTAATCCCTACATTTTGCTGCTTTGACTAGGCAGAGGAGAGGAGCGCTGTCCCGTGCTGGATGGATGGTTATGGGGAAAGGAGCAGGACTATCGGCGCTAGAAGTCTGCCAGTTCCTTGTGCTGTTTCTCTCTCTGTTTCCAACAGGTAAGGAACATACATATTAACAACAATAAAACCAAATGCATTCGAGTTTTAGATGTGAGGGTTTAATTCAGTGCATTTGTTGTTGATTTATTAACATAGCCTACTGGCTACAATGCAGCAAAACCAGCGAGCGCTCGGAGCAGTTAAACGTTTTCTAATAAGTCGGACAATAGCATACATTCTGGATTTAATTAAATGCATTTGGGTGTACGTTTGTTTAGTCATTGCCCAATTATGTTTTCAGCATCTAGAACTTGTCAGTGTACATTGCTTGATAAATATGGGTGTTTTTAAAACTATTGTTATTGTTGCAGCAAGCACGTTTTTCATGCGAACTGAATAGGATTTTTTTGTTTTTAAGGAAAATACGCAAAACAAAAAGAAGTAAATGTGTAAAGTTAATCAAAGCAATTGTGTAAATTGTAAGATTAGGTTTTGGTTGGTTTTTGCACTAATTCAGTGTTTCACACAGCTCTGTTGTGTTTGGGGGAGGGGAAGCGCTTTCTCAACATCTATAACATGCTTTCACTGAACTCGTTTAGTTTTACTTTTGTGGCCAATTTCTAGAAAACAATCCTCACTGGTACAATAAGGTTCATAAAAGGGCAAGTGTCTTACTTGAAATCTAAAACTTGCAGATAGTACTTTACAATAAGATTGAATTTGTTACAATTAGTTAATGCATTAGCATAAACTAACAATAGGCATTTATTCATCTTGGTTAATTTCAGCATTTACTATTAAATCAAAATATGTAAACTTTTGTTAATGCACATGAACAATTGTATTGACAATTAACTAACATTAACAAAGATTAATAAATGCTATAAACTGTTTTGAACATTGTTAGTTGTAACGTATGAACAAAATTGCAAAAAAAATTGTAATAACAGTGTTGAAAAGTCATTGGTTTGTGTATAAGTTTGTGTTTTAAATGTGGGTTGGGTTTGTGCAGTGATTAATTCATATGTATCTCAGCATAATGGAATTCACATGGAAGAGTTGTTGGACCCAATGAAGGTTTTGGTCAGCCGTAGGCACTGTTCAGTTTGATTTCACACTCCTCTTTCAAGTTATTTCATGTCAAACAAAGAGCAATCATGCAAGCACTAGTCGTTGACGTTTTAAATTAGCTTATTGTCCCTTATCAGATGAATGATAGATGGCCATTGTTGCCGGTATAGGTGGAAGGTGTGTAACGGAGGTAGCAATGATAGCTGTGATTTGTTATTTGGAATCAAAGAGTTTGAGTTGTACCATGGGCTTATAAAGTTTTTTGTTTCTTTTTAAAGTAAAACACCATGAAGGAGTTTACACAGAATGCGTTTATTCGGCATATCCTGTAAGATCCACTTGTAAGAGATGTTCTTTAAACGATAAGAAGCACACGATTCAAAAGCCTTCAGCCGTCAATTCAACTCTTGTAATCCGAGGAAGGGGGAATGTGCTTGAAATTGCTTTTTCCTTTGATTATGGCCTTTTGCTCTGGACAGGTGGCTATCTCATATCCAGTTTGACCTGTGGAATGGTGCGATCCGCCCATTGGTCCTGGAGCCAGTTTCTCTCCAGAGATCCTGTTTCTTTAAGGCAGTCCTCTGCCCCTTTCCCTCCTGCCCTGCATGGCTGATGAAACTCTATCTAATCCCTTTACACAGGGCTAATTTATGACTCTGCTGGTTTCTTCTCAATGGCAAATTGCATTGTCTTCATTCAAAATCCTCGGACTACACCCCTCCCACACTCACACAAACAGCTACCCCCTTCTGTTAAAGCCTTAAGTAATTTTTTTAGATGTGCATTTGCCCTCGCTTCATGAGGTCACTGACACCCACCGAGCTTTACTCAAAAGCACCCCCACAACCTGCTTAGCAATGCAAAGAGACATCACAAGGTGTGAATGTGTGTGAATTTGATATGAGATGATTAGCAGTCGTAAATAATAGACTTTTGTTAGTGCTTCCTTCCCATTTGTCTTAATACTGTTAAATCTGAGTTGTGGATTAGAGAATGTGTGAAATTACTAACCTATTCATTAAACAGAAATTTTAGAATCGGTCAATAAGATTCAATATATGCTATATTTATTAGCCATAAAGTGATGTCATTCGTGGTGAGGTAATGAAGTTAGATAAGCCTGTTGAGGGTTCATTACTTTATAATGATGCCTATTTAGATGCTTATTGGTTTACGTTTTGTATTTCAATAGATGTTAATTGTTGGCCTTTACTCTTCTGTTGTATAGACCTGATCAGAATATGCCATTAACATTTTAAATGTTTTGCATTAAATAAGCCAATGTGAATTGGCCAGCTTTTAACTTTGTTTTATTTATTAAATTTTTGTGTAATAAAGGCAGCATGACAAGAATAGTCTTACTTTATACTACATTAAAATCACTTAGACTTGATTGAGGTTGGCAAAAACAGATCTTGGAACTTAGTTTGGAATGTTGCTTTTTATTACTGATGGAATTAAAGCCTCACTTTGTCCAGATGTAGAGGGAATGTGTGTGTTGTTACAAGCGCCTGGAGCACAACTGGCATTTATGAACAGAACATAATAAACTGACCCTTTATTTAAAGTCTAGATCTGAAATAATTGGAAGAAGGGTATATATACAGGGCTCAACGCAAACATTTTTTTATACTGGCCCGGTCAGGCCAGTGGTTCGGGTTTTTACTTGCCCTGCCAAAATTTTCACTGGCCCCAATAAAAAAAATTCAGTGTCACATATTTAAAAATAATTATTCAAAAGTCAAATATAATTGTATACATGTTTCCACGAAAAAAGGCTCCCAACCTTTCTGCTTTACCTGTAAACTGAAAACAAACTGTGCAAAATATTGCATCATTTCTTTCATTGTGTTTTAAGAAAATGTCTGCTTCCAAGATGTTAAATAATATATATTTTAGTGACTGAGGGTGAATCACTGGCCCGATCGGGCAAGTGACAATACTTTTTACTGCCCCGAACGTCTCTCACGCTTGCCCCTGGCCACCGGGCAGTCCTTTATGTTGAGCCCTGCGTATAAATATATAAGTATATAAATATATATTGTGCATAAACACGTTTTTCTCAATAGTGAGGGACAGTTCTGTGATATTTTACAGCCCTGTTTCTCAGAAGTCTTTTTTATTGTAATAGTTTATGTATTTTAAAGCTTTATCGTATATCACAATTTTAATCTTTTATGTATTTCATAACCTTCTTTTTATACAGTAGTGGCCAAAGGTGATGTTTGGGAATTACAATATTAGCTTTCAATGCCTCCTCAGTAGAGCTGCACGATTCTGTATAAAATGAGAATGACGATTCTTTTGCTTAAAATAAAGATCACGATTCTCAAGAACTTTTTTATATTAAAAACCCACAACCCATGAACATTATGTTAACATTCGTTTTTACAGATGGAAGAAATTCTGCTTCTGAAACTTCTAAATAAGTGTAGATAACATTTAAGTTTAGCTAATGTTAATTTTAAAGTGATTATGTGTTCATTTTATTTAAAGAAAAACTTTAAAAGTATATATTTAAAGTAGCCTAAATAAAAAAACGAATACGTTTTGGTGCAAATTGCTGCTACTACATGGATTGACATTGTATTCGTTGTACCGGTGGAGCGAACACGAGCACATCTGGCTTGCGCAATACACGATGTGACGTCAAGATGTCATCGCGGCCGCTGTTAGTGATTGCGTGTTGTTGCGAGAATTTTTTCCCAAAACCATAGTTCAAACGAACATTCGTAAGCCGCATCGCAAACTTGTGTCATTGGAACAACAGCTCTTGACCTGTGGTTAGAAGCATTGTTCCTTGTTATAATATGTAGACTTACGTTGATCATGCTTTTGAACAAAATAAGCAAAAAACATGTAGTAAATTCTTTATACATCATTCTAAATATATATATTAAAAAAAATTACGTCTTTAAGTTTGTAAACAGAATTAAAGCGCTGCATTTGAAAACTGCGCATGTGCGCATTCCTACGCTCTTTAGGACCCTGAGGAATCACTGGGAGGAGTGACAAGAGGGAACTTGCGCATGAATTAAATATCTTGAAAATAAACAACATATAACTAAATCATGATAACAAACTCATTCTTTCGATGCAATATATGTTATTTACAGCAGTAATCTGACATTAAATCGATTTGCACAGATTAATTAGTCCTTCACCTCCCATGTGACATCATCAACTATGTTGTTAAACCAACATGGTTCAAACGACGAATGTGCGACAAAGTTACTATGCTTTCGGGAAACAGGCGTGACAAGGTAGTTAGATTCTCCAACTATGCATCGTACTATGGTGGTTCACCATTGAGTTACGTCGTTGTTCGGGAAACACACCCCTGGTTCGTAGAATTAATGCTAGATTAAGGTCATTTGGGGTGTCGAATCGAGATCACAATCTTTTAACAATTAATAGTGCAGCTCTATGCCTCAGGTTAGATTAAATCATCAAAATATGACATGTATGATATTTAAAACATTTAAGGGCAGAATAATTTGGATTAAGGCAAACCACAGTATATTAGTGAATTTGGGTTTTATTTAAATATGCAAAAAATTAATTATGATTTAGTTTCAGTAGTATTGGTTTGCTTTTGGCAGTGTGTATTTATGCTATCTCTCTCTTTTCTTTTCAGCATCTCTGCAGTGTAAGATCCTCAAATGTAACTCCGAGTTCTGGGCCTCCACCGCCAGTTCTGGCCCAGAAGAGGAGTTGTGCATCGCTTTGCGAGCATATAACAACTGTGTTCGCCGCACTGCCCGTACTTGCCGGGGCGACCTTGCCTACCATTCAGCCCAACATGGCATAGAGGATCTAATGAGCCAACACAACTGTTCCAAAGAAGGACCTACTAGCCATCCTCGTACACACCCTCCCCCAGTTCAGCCACCACCCCAAAAAGACATCAACGTTCCCTCGGATGGGCCAGAGGTGTGCCACTACGAGCGGAGTCTACCACGGCATTCCCCACCACCCAATTACACTCACTGTGGTTTTTTTGGAGACCCACACCTCCGTACGTTCAACGATGACTTTCAGACCTGTAGAGTTGAGGGAGCCTGGCCATTGATTCACAATAAGTACCTGTCTGTGCAGGTTACGAACACTCCCGTTGTCCCTGGGTCTTCCGCTACAGCTACTAGCAAGGTAACAACTATTTTTGGCTCACATAATATCAATGTATCAACATAACAAGTAATAACAAGTCATAACACGTAATATTAACATAAATGTGTGCAGCTATTCACCCTAGTTTAAGTTTGTTTTCAGCAAGGAACTTGTTAATAGTGCAAGTGAGGTTTTACCAGTGGAAAGGGAAAGCAGAACTTGCGACTATGTATTCTAGTTAACATTTGGATCAGTTCCACATCAGATAAAGATGCTGATAAGCGAAACAATTGATGAAAATCTGATAAAAAAGTTTTTTTAAGCGAATGCCAGAAGTTAAAGAGAGTTAATAACTTTGGTAATAAGCTCCTTAGTTTTTTTCAAGCCAAGACTAATGTTGCTATATCTGTGGCAGTCCTCGCCATTGTTTGCTTGCGATTTAAATGCCTTGTTGTTTTTACTAAGTGCCCGGTCCTTACAGGAAACTGCCGATATTTTCTCTGCATTAGTTGCCCTCATACCTCATAAATTATCATTGTTTTGCTTTACGGTACATTGGACAAACCAGGGAGCTGCCTAAGAATTAGCCTAAGGTGAAAGCACAGGACTGCGAATTTATGTGTCTGCTTGTAAAATCCTAATTTTGCTCTTTTGCTTCTTACGTCCAATGCCATCTTGGATGCAGTAATTATGACCGGACTTGACTTTCTTCTTATGGCCGCCCCTGTTGTAAAGCAGTGAGGAAAAACACTGCTTATACTCAGTCACATTAAAAAACAGACCAATTTTCCATCATCAGAAACCTCTAATGATTCACCATTAAGTGGGTTTTTTTCTCGCTGAAGGTAAAGGGATAATGATATTTTTCTTAAGTTGGCTAGTTTTAAATAAATGATAGTGGCTCAGAGGTTACTCGGCTCGGACAAAAGCAAAAACAAGTCTGCAAGCAGATGGCACCTGTGCAAACAAGACGTCTCTTGTTTATTGATAGGCCCTTCGCTTTAAACAAGCTCTCCCTGTACTGTGAAGAACTAGCCTTGGGTGGGTGGGGGCAGATCACGGCACCATTAGTGATTATAGGGTGGTTTGGTTTAAATGACTCTCCGCTCGAATCGGACACAGACGCACAAACACTGAGATCAGAGCAGCTTGGACATCCCGAGGTCACATATGTGTCAGCAGTCCATTGGCCTCCTAATGGCAGCTTGCTGGAAGAGTCGGAGGTACGAGCAGCTTCTCTAATGAGCCCATGTGCAGGCTGTGCTCTCTAGCTGGCATGAGTCCACTCCCTGGAGCTGAATCCGGGGTTCACAGGCCGGCTCTGAGCAGCATGAATGGATTGTCTTTGTGTCTGCATACTGAGGCCTGCTGTAACATAGACTGGACCTGTGTTTCTCCTGAGTGCGTTTACATTGGCCCCCTGTATCTTGAGCTGCTGTTGAAATGTGACATTACAAAAGCTGCTCGGTTTGGAGGGTCTCCGCTACACAGTCCTCTGGTTTTAAAAAGACAAGGCTCAGTTATGTTGTACGTGGTACTTAGCCACCGTCTTTTGCCAGATGCAGTTGTGCATAAAAAACTTTGTGTCTTTGGCTTGGGTTTTGTGGGCTTGTTTGCTTTAACAAATGTGGCATATTGCACAAGTTGAAAACATTGTACACTGTATTTGTTACGTAGCCTAGAAATTCTGATGTTAACTAGGAAAGATGACTTCGCATTTTTGTTGTCATATTTTAAAGAATTACGACCAAAATCACGTCTGTTTTAAATATTGTGTTTAAATCTTCGCAACAAAATCTTGGCTTTTTTCAACTCATGGTTGGATCAAATATGAACAAATCCAACTGTTGGGTTTAAGTAAACCTATACTTGGTTGTTTTAACCATTTAAACTCTGCGAACCGCCGTCAGGTCCAAAACTGCATCATCAATTTATTTAATAAAACATAAGTTAAGGGGCACGCACACCAAAGCGGTTACGCCAGGGGACGGTGTCGTTTTTGTATTGTTTCCAATTCTTTTCAAAAACGTGTGTGCTTTTTTCCACGCTTAGAGTTGAATTATTTTTTTAAATTCGTAAGAAATGCTCAGCTTGTTAATGTCACTTTTCATTCAACCATCCAATCACAGTGGATGGGGGGACAAATACCACAACAACCAACTGGCGCATCGTTCAACGACTGATAAACAAAGCAGCGCCGTTTGAACACTTTGGTGTAAAAAGTTATGGAGCACAAAGTTTTCTGAATTTTTTTTTTTTATCAATTTACTCCAAATTATGTGGGTATGCCCCAATTCATTACTTCAAATTCAGGCATGCCCCATTCTGCAAAAAATTTATTTATACTGCAAAGATTAAGTAGTTTTTAACTCATAGTTGGGTAAAATATGTAAATTTTTTAGGTTAATTTAAATCAGCATCGGTTAAAACAACCTGCCATTTTTTGGGAGACTGCAAATGTTTTGTTCTGACTTCTTTTTTTCTCTTTATCACAGCTAACCATCATCTTCAAGAACTTTCAGGAATGTGTTGACCAGAAGATGTACCATGCAGAGACCGATGAGCTTCCAGCTGCGTTCGCTGATGGTTCAAAGAACGGCGGTGACCGGCATGGGGCCAACACTCTTCGTGTGGTAGAAAAGGTGCCTGGACAACACGTGGAGATTCAAGCCCGCTACATCGGCACCACTATCGTAGTTCGGCAGGTTGGCCGGTACCTCACGTTTGCCGTGCGTATGCCGGAAGAGGTAGTAAATTCGGTGGAGGACCAGGACAACCAGGACCTTTATCTCTGCCTTCATGGTTGCCCTGCCAATCAGCGAATTGACTTCAGGAACTTTAAAGCACGGGCTTCGGAAAGCCACGGCTTAGATCGGGGGCGACCGGGAACTCCCACTCATGGCTTCACATACCGGTCAGCCATGGCCAAATGTAAAGAACGTCTACCTGTCGAGGATTTATACTTCCAGTCCTGTGTTTTCGATCTGCTGTCTTCTGGGGACATCAACTTCACCCTGGCTGCCTACTATGCCTTTGAGGATGTTAAAATGCTCCACTCCAACAAAGAAAAGTACCACATCTTTGAAAAGGATGCGATGTTTAACTCCGCCTCCAGACAATTAGGTTTTGGCTTCTTAGCCCTTTTCAGCCTTGTTACTGCATGTTTGTGGACTGACTTGTATTCCAGTTGTCTGTAGTCTCCTCGTTGTTGAAGATGATTGTAAGAAGCTGTATGCATGTGAAATGCTGCTCTCGCCATGTTGCATTTCATTTACCAGAGGCTGGGCTTCTCAGTTGAGATTTTTCACTCTGGTGTGTCTTGTGTCACCCCCACGACTCATCTCTCACATGTCATCATGTATGTTCGTTCATCAAACCAGAGTAGGAGCGTTCCTGCAGATCCACTGGTCTCTACGGTCATGCTGCTGATCCTATAACTGCTTCGTGATGGAGAATGCAGTGATGAGAGGCTCAGATTAAACCCTGCTTGTTCCCATCGGGGTGACACGCCACCGACAGGAGTGATCCTTTGCAGAAAGAGAAGTTTGGAGATCTTCAGCGAGACGGGAAGTATGTCTCCCGGAGTAGGGCTGGAGGACACGTCGGGAGCTTTTATTCATGTCTCCTAAGTATTGAGGGCCGCCAGGAGCTTTCTCTTTGAAGAAGCTCCAGCTCTGGAAAAGCACTAGCTTTCTAGAGAAATCCTCCTGGCCAAGGCCATGTCAGACTTGTAAGTCATGTTGTCTGCAGTGGAGATTAATAGGCCATAACATCAGGCCTTTTGTATAGTTTGTCTGTGTGCATACATGCATGTGTGTGTGTGTGTGTGAGTAAATGAGAAAGGTAGTGTATGCAAATCATGTGTAATTGTGTGTATGCGTGATTATATGAATGCTGGTTTGTGTCTGTGTAAAGTGTTTTCGTAATAGCTGTATATTGCACCCAGGGTCCTAATGTAGCTCTGGTGTGGTGGTTTATTGGTCAGTAAGAAATTTTACTGCCTGCCAAGAGCTCTTCTTTACACTTTTTAAAGTGTTCAGCGTGTCACATACAGTGTAAAATTGATTTTAAAATACACCCCGACTGCTTAGGTGTATAATAGAAAATATTTATTGTGTTCGCTCTGTTGTCATATTGAGTGTTTGAATTCAGTCCAAACTAATTTTCAGGCACACAGTCAAATTCACTTTGTTCAAGCAATGCCATAGCTTAATCACAAAACAGATCATCCAAGCCATACAATGGTATGGTCCGATTCTGAGACTTGACACCATGCTTGCTTTGGTAAAATAATCCTGTCAGATTGCAGTAAATTAACCTTACAATTAGCCTACATCAAAGAGAGCCACGTTTCTCATTCAACTTAAGCAGTTTGAGATGAGACCCACAAGCCCTATAGGCAGATGCATCAGTCATCCTTAAGACTTCTTAAATAGTAACGCCTATTTCAAAAGGGTGTCGACGTGGCTGTGCTGTAGGCCTTGTTTGACTCACAACTCTGTAGATCTGTGAATTTATGGCAAAGGCTTTTTGCCAAAGCACAAACCCTGGTGCCAACAATTTCCCAAACAGCTGAATTTTCTCTCTCTTTCTCGCTATCCCATGGGGCCCTTGTGGTTTACTTAAAAGTATTTGGGCTCAAACCAGATGTCCTGATTGTGTATAATATTGGAAGGTGCTGCTAACTACATTGTGGTGCATGGACTTCAATGCAGGGAGTTATTGAGGACATTTGCCTTGCATTGATAAAATAAAATAGGGCATTTTCTCTTCAGCCATTAGCCGGCTTAAGAGTATTGGCACTCAGTATTGTCCACGGCAGTAGCAGTATTGTGACTCGAAACACACACAGATAGATAGTGCCATTATTTTAAAGGGTGGGAGACATTAATAGTGATAGTGGTGGATTGGTTTAGGTGGAAGCTCCTAACCCAACTTCATACTTGGTAGTATCATAATTTTATAGGCCATATCTAGTCTTTGGCAGACGAAGCTCCATGTGACCATCATGTCAAATTTCTTTATGTGTCACACTTGTCACACAGTGTTTGTTTTCGATTAGTAGGCTAAGTTTTAACTATGAAATTCTGGTTTAGATGTAATTATACACGAGACAGAATTGCTTCATGGTTATTTATTGTTACACTGTAAAGTTTTGCAAGCCTTACTACTGCTAAAACGTGTGTTGGTTCAGTTCATGGCTTCAAAGAGAAATTTGAAAGTATACAAAATGATTGTAATGTTTTAAGTGTGCTTGTGTTGTCAGTGCTTTTTGGATTTAAATGTGTAATGTGACAAGTATCATGTGCAAATTGGCAAACTATATTTTTTCAGAGGGTGAATATTACCTTTGAATTTAAATGTTCACAAACACCACAACAACAATAGGATAAAGGACCTAATTTGGTACAAGAATATAAAGGCATTATCATGTCCTAAATAATAACCCATGTAGGAAATGTGTGACTTGCAGAGTTTATGTGTTGTTTATTACAAAAGCACTTTATGTTTCTAAACTCTTTAACTTAGCTCTTACTTGCTTTTAACGTGATGGTGAAAGAGATTATGAGATTTGTAACTAAAGAAAGAGTTAAGTGATAACATTTTCAAATGTATTACCGCTGAATGGGAGATGCCAGACAGCTTAGTCTGTTTTTGTATGTAGGACTTAAGCGGTGCCACACACACCACCTGTATATACTGTAAATTATTTATTTGAAGATGAATAAAGTGTCACGTTAAATTGTCTTTGATGTGTTTATTTTTGTATATTCAGCTACCTTTTGTTTGATTTTAAATGTAACAAAGAAGGTGGTCCATTGGCTTCAATGTGAAATTTAGTCTTCAATGCAAATGCTGTTGGTTTGGTTAAGACTGCCATCTGATGGTACAATCGCTAAACTCTACCAATGCTGATGGGATGATGATGAAATTATAATAGAAGTCGTCCTAGGAAAACAACAAAGGTTTTATTAGTGAAAGTGTGCTAACCATGCTTTTAATTGGTTTTATTTGTTGTAAACCCTTGGTTTATTTTTGCAACTGGATGGGATGTGCGATAACAGCCGACTATGTACATAGGCTACTACTCATTACATGGCCATTTGCCACAAGAGTAAATAATTGAACAGAAACTAATGACGTAGGCCTACAGTATTTTATGAGCTTATTTTAAACATTAAATCCTGTAAGGTTAACGATATAATACTTAGGAGTAATATAATTATTAGTACAGAAGTATGAGTCGCAGTACCCGGATGAGCGGTGTGTTATCAGTTTTAGTAGTTGCCATGGAGATACTAGCCTTTGGAAAGTCACGACTGACAATCGGGAATCAAATATTCCAGAGAGCCATTAAACTTCTATTTACTATGTTTAAATCCTTTTATAATTTATAATGCTGTATAAAGATGCACATACGTTGGTTTTGCAGGGACAATTCATGACGTAAGTCACAGACTTAAATGTATGCTATTGACATCCTGACTATCACTGAATGTGATTGTAACTTTTAGTTGAGTATAAGTTTCTAGGAAAAGATAAATCTCAACATAATACAGTCTCTGGGTTTTAAATATGCTGAAGATGCCAATTGATTTCTGAAGACCAGACAGTTCAACGATTTAGCACAAACAAGAAACCTTTAAACGACCATAGCAAAAACAAAGAAACCGTAATAAATGTTGTCCTGGTAACACAGTGCAGTAACGGGTATAAAAAAAACTTTTGAATTGGTTTATTTATTGTAGAAATTTTGTTATTCTCTGTTGCGAACTTTCTGTAAACATTTCTCATTTGAAACAACTTGTTAAGGTCAGGACTAAAAACAAACCATAATATTAAAAATTCCTCTTTTTCCAAAATTGTAAGCATTTTTCAGATTAAGCAAGGTGTTTACCTCAGAAATCTCGCGCCGTTTCTGTCAGATCACGTGCCGCCGGAATCAAGCGCGGGACACTTAAAACGTGAACGCGTTACATAATAAATAAAATAGAATGATAATTTATTCTGCATACGGGTATTTCCCAGAATTCGGGCTTATTTGTGTGCACAGGGTGTAATTCTATTTAAAACCAATTAAATCTAATTAATTTTAGCACCATTAATTAGTACAAACAAAAACAAGCCTAGACTTTTGTTATGGCTGCTCTTACTAATAATTGTATCACATTTTATTGGTGTTTTGTGGTACAGTATCTGTGTTTTGGTGTTGTCCTATCCTATACCAGAGTTTTCACATGTCCTGCCATATCGCAAACATCACAAATTAATAAAAAAATATGCATATGAATTAACTGTTACTTGAACTAATAAACTACATGAACAGATTAAGCATATATATGCATTTTGTACTTTATTTTGCTTAATTTCTACCTGTCCCATTGTTTAGCTGTCATACCAACATGCTCTGCATAAAAGGACTTTCCCACTGTTTTTATCAAAAGTTTATTTGGTAGCCATGGTAACCTAATGACCAAGACTTTAAGCTGCAAGACTGATGCCTTGATGTCCAGAAAAGTAAGTAAATCTACTGTTTATTCTTTGTGTTGGGCATGTACACTTATTATGCGTCATAACCATATGTGTTGTATTTCTGTATCTTTTAACATGTTTGAAATATTTGTATCATTTTAATAGTTAAAATGGTGTACATTACATGTAGAAAGCTAGCTACACTTGCATAGTCGTCATCTTAGCTGGTAGGGCTAGTTTTTTGACAAAAATGTCATTACCAGCACAGTCATTACCAGCACCATACATATTTTTGCCAATAAATTATCTATAAATTACAAAAGGATCCTACAATTATACATTTCTGACAATGTTGGACAGTCTAAATTATCACTATATTAAAAAGATTTGATGTATGGCATTCACTTAAAATAAGCTTATACCAATCCAGGGTAGATTGATGAACAAGAAATTTAGATAATTGTAGTAAATGACTACAATTCATCTTGCAAGTAAAAATCTCTTTAAGTTCAAGATAAATTAGATTCCACGTGAAACCACAAAATGTTTTAAAAGCACTGATTTATCATTTAAGTTTAATTTTTTACATATATTCGATGATGTGATGGTAAAGACACATTTACTTGACATAGTTAATAAATTCCCTTACCTTATGGTCTCAACCAAGCTCATAACGTTGCTCCAGACTTAAGGACTGATCATTTGATGTATACAAAATTAGTCAAATTTGGAATTTTAATTTTGGCCCTTAATCTGAGAAATACCCATACATTCTCTAAGTAACTGTGGTTTTTAGATAACTAATTTGCATAACTGAATAACAAAGCGACAGACATTGTCCATGATGTAGGAAAGTTTAATACACATAGGTCTATAAACATTATGTACAGTACAGTTAATCTGAACAGTGGCTTTTCACAAATATAAATTACTTTAATTGGCTTATCTCAAAGCTTAACACACGTGTGGAGTGTGAGTAGGACCTTGAGTGGGAAATATAACAGAGCAGACGTGCCCACATCTCACCCACCAGAGCTGACCCAACATGCATTTCGTTACTCCTTCCTTGTAAGTGTTTTAAATTGTATACAACAACAATACTGCATCATCGTAGGCCGTTAAACGTTCTTATACCAAACCGGTGTTTGAATCTAGACAAGAATAAGGCACAGATGGAGAAACACAACGAATAAACAATTAATCAATAAATGGTATTTACCAACATGCCAGTCAGAGAATAATTTGGCACAAAATCTGGTTCACTGAAAATAGCTTGTGATTCGCTCACACATCTGTCCATTCATACATTTCCACACGAAGGTCAACTGTATCAGCATTTCGAACTGGGAAAATTAACTTAACAGAACAGCAAAAATTAAATTCAGGTAATGTTTATCATTACTACATTGAAAGTAAGTTACGAGTACTGTCCTTTTAGTGCAATAAAAAGATGCAACAGTACAGATCATACAAGCACTGACCATAAAGTCGACGTACACTGTGCCACGTGTTACAACTTACAAGAAAATAAGACGAAGATAGCTTACATGTAATGATTATCTAGTGTTCTGACAAACAGGTCTTCAAAGACCCTGAATACTGTTCAGCCTTTTCACTTAAATAAGGTTATTGTCCTCTGAAAGGGTGTTTGTGCATTACAACAATTACAAACAGAGGATCTGCGATAGCAAAGTTACATATTAATTCAACAATTTGAGCAAAACATTAAATCTGATGCAGGATTTCTGGTTTATCACAAATAATTGTCACCCCAACATAACAGATAACATTGAACACATTGATTTTCCTCAAATTTATGCAAAATTACAAAGATTTGAGTGGGTTTGAGTATTTGTGAAGAACAAAACCTGCTTCCGTTTCAGAGAGCTCGACAGAAGAATGTATTAACATTTGAAGGTGCAATTAAAATCATTTTTTTCCTACAAAAGGCTACTTTCATGAAATTATCTTTTTTTTTGCACAAATCAACACAAAAGACATGAAAATCAAAGTAAAGCTTGATTTCGGGGATACACCCTTGACTCTCAAAAAAGATCAAATACATGAGGCACTTTCCAACTTAGGCATACTTCAATACTTTAAGTTCAATTTCATCATAGTCCATAGGACTAACCATGCTGTTCATTATTCACAGACCTAACCTGGTCGCTGAAACTTAGAAGAAAGTGAAGAGAGTGGAGGACACAGTAGAGCTCCAGATTTTGGACCTTCACTTGTGGTGACGAGGAGTTGGTAGGTGGCCGGTTACGTCTCCTCCATTCGCTGCCTGTGTGGCACAGACAGTGGCCTTTCTGCCAACTCTTATGGCAGTACGGGCGGTTTCTGCTCTGACTTCATGTTTACTTCACGTTTTCCTGCTGTTCCAATTGAAGTCTGTCACAGGTTTCTGCTCTGCAGTTCTTTCTGCAGGTGAGATCGCCTCCAGAGGGGATTTTTGGGCTTGAGGGGAACGGGGATCAATGAGCGGTGGGGGTTTGTCTGGGTGGAAGGGCCGGTAGTGATCGGGCCCTGCAGGGCCATGATTTCCAACCGGTGCCCTGTGATCAGGCATCCTTCGGAAGTCCTGTGGATGCCCTCCTGCCCCCTGATGGTAATTCGGAGAACGGTATTCATCTGAACGCCTCCTCTTGGGGTCTGGATGTCTGTAACCAAGCATGCTACATCTTAGTACTGATGTTGTTTCTTCGATTTACAGGACAATTAAATGAAAATGTCCTAAAGGACATTACCTGTCATAATAGTCTCTATGGCCTCGATGATCTCGATCATTACCGTACTGGTCATAGGGACGCTTGCGAGGTGAGCCGCTGTTACGGTATCCTCCTGAGCCACGGTAGTCACTGTGAGGCCGCCGATCATTATAGTGATGGTCCTTGTACCTGTGACCTTCATATGGGTGATGCCGTTCCCCCTGCCAGGGTTGATTGCTGTTACCTGGGTAGCTATATTTACGGTCCCTTTGCCAATCTCCCCTATCTGCAAAAAAGATGTGTACGTATGAGAACAATGGCTGGAAACAGAACTTTATTATTAACTATTAATTATAATTAAAAAGCACAGGAATTAAAAATAATGAAAGTTTAATAGTCTCACCCTCATTAGGGAAGTGCCTTTTATTAGATTGGTTGTATTGGTCTCTGTGATGAATATGAGGGGGATGTCCAGGTGGGTGGGGCTTGGTCAAGGACTGGGTGCTTGTTGAATCCCGACTTGACCCTGACGGCTCAGGTCTGAACGGCTTCTTCCTGGGTGGATCGTCCTTTTTCTTTTGATCTTTCTGCAGGAAACATGAGGAGTAAGCTGAGTAAATAGTACATGAGAAGAGTTGTATCTTCAAGCTCAGTAGCATTAATCTGAGCTTACCTCTTCCTCCTGCGAGCGTTTCTTTTGAGCCATCTTATACAACTTATGTAGCTTCCGAGCACCAAACTCAGTAAATTTGGACACGAATATCCAAAGGTTTCTGAAAAGTAAAACAAATATGTTGTTTGAATATATTCTCCAGTGTCATTATCAACAGCATAAATAACAGACAACAGTGACGGCCAGTTACGTCTTTTTTCAAGGATGCTCTATGCAAAGTTTGTCACAACATGTATGTACCCCGTCATGTGTGTGGTTCGTAATTTCAAAATATGTGTTCTGTGCGTCGAGGGATCCTATGTGCATCATGTGTCTTGTCAAAATAAGTGCCTGCTGCAGACGCGTCTAAAGAGTTTATGATAAGAGACGCTCACGTTTGCCAGATACTCGCATAATCTCATGCGTGATCAAAAGTTTACTGTTAAGGAAGTCTTGTATGTGTTTTGTGAATGTGAGCTTCTCTTTAATCATAAACAGTTTTGACGCAGGCACTTATTTTGACAAACACATATTTTGAAAACACAAGCAAGCAACACACGACACTCCAAACATTTATTTGTAATTTGTGCCCCTCGGATGAGCAGTCACGAGCCGCCACTGACAGATAATATCATCAATATGAAGCAAGTGAATACTTGTGAACAGAGGATAAAGTTAGATTTTTAGTGTGCATGTAAGATACCTGCGCCAGGTCTTGACATGCTCAGGGTCACTGTAGGATTTAAGGCATTCGGTGATGCGGTCTCCGATTTTCAGCAGGCAGGTACGAGTGTGCTGCAGCTGTTCCTGCACTGACAGACCTTCATCTGGCTTGTCTAACTGCTTTAGAGCCTTCTTCACCGGCCTCATCCTCTCCTTACACTGAACCATACAATACATTTTTAACATTATTGAAACATACGCATAAGTATACACATTATCTTTTAAGAAAATTTAAATATGGGACAAAAATGAAAGAAAATTGACTCACAATGCTGAATGTTTCCTGATCCAGCTCGTCATCTTCTTCTCCAATTGGTATCGGCTCACTTCCAGCAGTGATGTGCACTGGGCCCTGGGCCTTCTTCCCTTTGCCTGCTGGTTTAGCCTGAAAATTTAAAAAGTTGAGTTGATGAGGAACAGCCCCAATTTTACATAATATGGTTATATTCTGCACTTTTATTCTGGCATCGCAGTTTACCCAACTTGGATTTAAATAAACCTAGGGCTATCATGTGTTTTACGTTTTTTTTTTTGTCTGCCATTGTGTCTCATGCACAGTCAAGCATTTAAGCCTTTCCAAGTACAGTATTGTGCAAAAGAACTGTGTACTTCATTTACCATGAGTCTGGACAGACATGTTTGATGTATGCACACTGCAACCTAGTGGTCCCTTCTATTACTGCATTTGATCATATAAATATTCAATGTCTAAAAGACAAGTGGAATAATATAACAAACTATACCTAAAGATTTAATATCTGAACAAGGAAACAAACAGAAGCTATTATATTCATAATGTAAGCTATTTAAATCTAATACTAGTATAAATTGTTAGTTTCTGAAATCACAACCAATAAGAATATGATGGTAGTGAAACACAACCCTTAAGTCCAGGTTTCTAAAGGAAACACTTTCATAGTGAAACGTAATACTGAAGACTCAGATGGCAGCATCTGTAATACCTTTTCTTTTTTGGACTTGGAGCGCTTTTTGTCTTTGTCCCCCTCCTTCTCTTTTTTAGGAGTTCCTGTTTTTTCTTTGTTCTCTTTGTTATCCTTTTTCTGTTTCTTCTTTGTTGGTGATTTTTCGGCTCCATCGTCCTGGAAAAACGAGAGAATTGTAAAAATGCAGCCTAGCTGGTTGGTGGTGTGTATTTATATCTTTATATAAGAAAAGATGCATCAAAAGCAGCACACCTTCACTTCCCCCTCCTCTGACGGGATGTCGGAGAGACGAGGAGAGGAAATCTCATTGGCCAGCTCATTGTTTGGTGCCTTGTTTTTTATTCTAGGTTTCCTCTTTTTGGTTTTGGTCTGGGAGATAAGACGACACAGAGCCGGAAAGTTAGTCATTTACAAAAATGAAGCACAATAAATTATGTGACTTGATTTAACACGAGTTTAATCATAAATTCAAAATACGAGTCTAAAAGGCAAACAAAGCATTTGCAATTTCAGGCCAGAAATGTGAAAAGCTCACATGCAAAAGCTGCTAAATGCCATCTTTGTCAATAATAAGATAATGATATTATCAGAATGCTCTCAAGCACGTATTCAAAAATACCTCAGCTTTAAATCCACTTCTGAGTACTTGGACTTGAATATAACCTGAAAATGGCAGCCACATGAACCACACATTAGTGCCCCCTAATGTGTGGTTCAGTTTCTTAATTTTTAGCTTTTGAATTCTTACTTTCATTATTTGCACATCTTTAGTGATTTTGCATCATTCTTGTCCAACTTGTCCAACTTCCATTCTTGTATTTTTTTTAGAAGTGGAGGTTTTTGTGAAAAAAGCATTAGAGGGTTTTGCAGTGAAATAGTCAAATTTGTTAAATACCAAATTACTAAAATGATCTTTGTAAAAATAATCAGGGTTTATACAGAAATCCTTAAGTTAAATTTACTACTTTTTACTACCTTTTTTACTACCTTCAGAATATTTTTTAAAACCATCACGACACTGAATTGCAAGTGTTAATCAGCGACCTTTCTATTATTTACACAGATTTTGACATATATAACATACAAAAAAAGAATTAAAGTGAAAAAATTCTTCTGACTGAAATATTTTTCAGGCCAAGTCATATTCCTTTACCTAACACTTTATGTAGGCGAGACCAATAGCATTTTAAGGGGAGATTTTTTTTACATTAATTCTATATTAAAGTCTCCTGTGGCATATATAGGTAGCTGTAGTTTGCAGGGCATTTCAGATTAAGGCGAAACAGCTAAATAACTCACTATATAAAAAGAAAACATGAATATCACCACCTTTAATGATTGTTTTATTAATTATTTATTAATTGTAAATGTATTTATTTTAGCATTTACTAATAATTTTTTAATCAAAGTTGAAACTGTTAACATTAGTGAATGCACCATGAACCACCGTCAATTACTGTAATGACATAAACAAGAATTAATTAATGCTTATATACTCTATATTTTTCATTGTTTGTTTGTTATATAATGCATTTACTAATGTGAACAAATACAACTTTTTAATATCATATTATTCAGTAAACATAAACAAATAATCCAGGGTCTGTTCTGTTCACACAACAGTTTACAGTCACAGCTCTTATACAGTAACGTTATGTATGAATATAAACCCTGAACGAGTAACTCGAGTCAAACTCGTGTAGAATTCGCACAGGATGTCTGTAACCATAGTGAATGTTGTTAAAGGTGCTCTAAGCGAATTGAAGCGTTTTAGACCATAAAACATTTTTTGTTACATACCGGAAACATCTCCTCACTATCTGCTTGCTGCCTGTCCGCTGATCAAACTGTAAAAAAACGCGATCTCTGTAGACAGCCCAGGCTTCACAAACGGCAATATCAACAAATGGCCAAACCTAGCCAGCACAAAACAAAACAAAGTATTCCAGCCAATAAACGGCAAGAAGGATTTGGGGGTGGGGGTTGGGCGCGTTCATGAAAGCACGGAAGGGAGGGGGAGGGGGAGGAGTTAGCTACGCTCTGTCTGTTTGAAAACAGTTCAAACATCAACAGGAAGTGACGTCGCACATTATTCGCTTAGAGCGCCTTTAATTGAATGACTGTACATTTCTCAACAAAATATTATGTTACAATAGAGGCAGCGCTGATCTGCTAGTTTATGCGCAATGTTTCTGCTGTTTACTTTCTCCTAAGACCTAAATGGTCGTGTTTATATGAGGATATTTGCAAAGACGGGATTCTTGAGGCATATGTGTTATTTAAGGCCAATAAAGCGGCAAAAATACGTACAACACATGCTCAATGAGAATCGAATGCGCGGCTTGCATGCTCTTCTGACACAGAAACTGCGGACGCACTGTTGTTTGTGTTTGAATGGCTTAAAATCACCTGTTTTTAAACTGCTGTGCTTAAATATATGTACAAATGTTACGTTTTTGTGACCACACGCAAATGCAACTGCAAGAACCGACAGGTGGATGACATCAAAGTCCCGCGAGAGCGTTTTGGAAGCAGTCTCCTCTTATGATTCCTCGTCAATCGCTCTCACAGGATTTGGATGTCATCTGCCTCTTGGTTCTTGTGGATCCACATGAAGTTTACCCACGAGTTAAACAAACCCGTTGTACCAGCCACTGGCTATATCAGCATAGCATGTAAAAGCGTGCCGCGGATGATCAGTAACGTGAGAAATCATTTACCCCCAAAATACAGGACCCCTTACGTTAGTCATACTGTGCAAAGACACGCAATTACCTGTTTGGTTTTCTTATCCCACGAACTGAAAGGCTTGCCAATCTTCATTATTTCGCTAAGCCAAGTCAATAGTCTTTTACACCTTTATCGATCTTCAAAACATCGGAGCCTTCCTGCATTATAAGTTTGACCATGCATGCTAGCTGAAAAAGTTTTACCTCAGCTTAACGTGATACAGTCAGAAAACCCGGAGTGGATCCGGTCCGTAGTGATTACAGAACGCTTACAGCGGAGAGAGGAACGTGATTTGGCTCCACTCCAGGCTTTGATCACATCCCAGAGATGAAAGATCTTTGATTATTTGCCCAGATATGCAGGTGATTTGAACTAATTTCCAGGCATCATAACATTACAAAAGGCAATCGAAAATTTACTACCTCGTCAGATGACGCTTACTACTTTTTACTACTTTTTACTGGCCTTAATTTGGCATAATTTAATTTACTACCTTTTACTACTTTTTACAACCCCGCGGAAACCCTGATAATGCATTTAGTTACCAACTAATAACCTTTTCATTGACTTTAAATTACTCAACCTAAAAAAAGCCTGTTAAAATGCTTTTTACAATAAAAAAATTCAGATGCACATAGAGGGTTTTGCACCTGAACTCTTTATGAATACATGAGTAGACTAAGTGGTTTAAAGATGTTGAGTATGGTTAAAACATTAAGAGGCAGTACCCTAACCCCTTAGCACACAGACAACCTCAGACTGATTGTTTATCTATATTTTTTCATTATAAAAATGGTCCAAATTATCAGTGTACTAACACTACAGTATGGTTTTGAATACAAATAATACAGATGACAATGGCTCATGATCACCTCAGCTCCTGCTTTAGATCCATCTTGTTTTTCGTGTTCTTTCTTCAGCATCTTCAGCAAGTAGTCTGCTCGCATCTGCAACTGCTTTCCCTGAGGTTTCTTGTTAGGGTCATCTGGTAGAATCTACAAATACAGACAACAACAAAGCACTTGACGTCAATTACAAAGCAAACTTGCACATTGCTGACCTCTCTTTTAACTCTCAAGAATTCTTGATTCAATCATTGCCGATTCTGTACCTTCTCAGAGAGTTTGAGATCAGGATCGGCCTTAATCAGATCCCAGTTGCTGTAGCCGTGCTCATAGACGCCCAGTAACAGCTGAGTGTCATCGCTGATATCCCAGTCAACGTCGAAGTGGGGAGTTTTCACTCGACAGGTCAGCTGGAATCTGGCCATTAAAAAAGAAAAAGTCATTAATACATTCAAACTCATTACACATCCTTGTGCTCCACACCGATGAGTTATCTCATCCAATCAAATTCCAGAGGGTTAAAATTCCACCCCCAAAGATGACAGTGAGCATTTCAGTGCAAACAAAGTGTGTTTATATCATATACACAAACATCAGTATAATAGATTTTTTTAACTGGACTAACTTGTTCCTTTCCGCAGGATTTGAAGGCACAGCTTTATGTAGCGGTTCAAACTCCTCCTCATGCTGAATAATGGACTTAGCATTGACCTGAACCCCTGAGATCTTGATGTTGATGCCTCGTCTTTTCCCAGGGCCTTTAGCTGCAATACAGGTAGTGCACACATTAAGAAACTAATAAAAAATCTTGTGCAATTTTACTCCACAGCGCTGTGGTAACATTCACAGACCTTCAACAGGGTTCTCCTTCATATGTTCCTCGTGCTCTTGTACTGCAGTCACACAGCTGTTGTGTAGCAGTTCTCCTAGTCGCTTTAGATCTGCAACCGATTTATCTACCAGCTCAGAGTCACGGGCAATCGCCTCCAACCTGCAGAAAACCAGCCACGACTGGTTTAGTATGACTTTAAATGGACAACATAAAGTGAAAATAAGGATACATCGTAAAGCGAATAGGTCAAACACATAAAGCGAATTAATTAAATGAATAAGACCACGTTGCAAGTTTTATGAAGTAATAAAATGGCTTTGTGTGACTAACAGCCCTATAGTTGTTGTCATCTCCCTGAAAATCCTGGTAACTAAGAATAAAAGAGAAGAGCAAGAAGCTCTAAATACTTTAAAAACTTTTTTAAAATACAATAAAAATGGGTCATGCTCTTACATTTGGTCTTTTTTCAGTTGCTAAAAACATTAATGGCTAATATCACATGTAGACTGTATTCAGCACAAACTGTGCTACAATAATATGCGAGTAACATGTATGTATTTTTAAATAAATCATGTTTATGCATGGTTAGTAAAAATATATATATTTTAGAAGTTGCCTTCCTGATAGATCACCAAAAAGTGGTGCATTTCTTACCTCTCAAGCGGAGCTCCAAATTTCTTGTATGCTTTTATGAACCTGATGTAAACAGACAATTCGGTGATTAAATGCAATAAATCATAAACAGTGTTTTCATTAAGTGACTGGACGTTCTGTTTTATTACCTGCGAATCTCAGCGTCATTAAATCCCTCAACATTGTTTTTGCGAGCTCTCGGCCTGCCTCTCCGCTTGGGCCGCTTGTCATCCTCGCTGTCGTCTGTTTCGCTGTCAGAGCCTGAGGTTCTTTGCTTTAGTTTCGATCCCACATCACTGTCGCTGTCATTGGCTTGCGCCTAAAAATATCATAATACTGTTTTTACAAACACACATTCATCAACGTTTTGATGTAGCCTTGCATACTGCAGTGTACTTATATATGTTTCATGCCTATGTTTACAAAAGCAGTTTTACGGATATCAAAATAGTGTTTTTTACTATTCTGCTTGGAGTAAATCATCTCAATAAAGCAAAAGTAATGAGCATGTGGCTACAAATACACACAAGTCTTATCGCCAAGGAGTCCACCGCGTTGTAAAAGTTAATGACTCGTTTTCAAAAGCTACAATGCCGCATATTTGCACATGTGCTGCGATCAAGGGGGAATGCAAGCGTGTGGCCAATAAATCTAATGAGTCATTTCAGTCCGTGCAGTAACGTATCACAGATCAAGCTTGTGAGAGAGGATGAAAGCATTGAAATGACCGCACAATGCGGTCTGATGTACATATGTTTGTACATAAACTTATGTCCATATATGCACATTACTTATAGTGATGCTGATCATCCTAGAAACACATTCGCACCTTTTTGTTGGAGCTTCTGCTTCTTGGTAGCATATAGATGTCCTCCATCTCCTTCTGTTTCTGCTCCTCCTCCACCTTCTTCCGCTGCTCCTCTGGAATGATCTCCTCCCAGTCTCTCACATGCTTCTCCTCAAGATCTGGTGTGCTTTCATCCATGGTGAAGTTAGCCACCTGACAAAAAACCCATCTAGTTTACATTTGAGAGAATTTGAATGTTTGATGACACACATGAATTGAAACCTTGTAAAAGAAACAATCCTGGACTGAGGCCAGTTTTCAATATTTTAAGTACAGCAGTCAAAAGTTTGGATAAAGTTTGTTTATCTTAAAAGATCTTAAGCCTTTCACTGAAAGACTCAAAACTACTTTTACAGTCTCCGTACAAATGTATTTGTTACATTTGCAATCCATTCAGCTGATCTCTGCATCTGGTGGTACCACTTTTAGCATAGTTTAGCACAATCCATTGAATTTGATTAGACCATTAGCATCATGCAAAAAAATAACCAAAGAGTTTCAATATTTTTCCTATTTAAAACTTGACTCTTCTGTAGTTACATCGTGTACTAAGATCGATAGAAAATGTAAAGTTGCAATTTTCTAGGCAGATATGGCACTATACTCTCATTCTGGCGTAATAATCAAGGACTTTGCTGCCGTAACATGGCTGCAGGAGGCGCAATGATATTACGCAGTGCCCGAAAATAGTCCCCTGCTATTGAAAGTTATCAAGGGGGACTATTTTCAGGCGCTGCGTAATATCATTGCGAGTCCTTGATTATTATGCCAGTAGGAGAGTATAGGTCCTAGCCATATCTGCCTAGAAAATTGCAACTTTTAATTTTCCATCGGTCTTAGTACACGATGTAAATACAGAAGAGTCAAGTTTTAAATAGGAAAAATATAAAAACTCTTTGGTTATTTTTTTGCGCGAAGCTAATGGTATAATCGGATTCAATGGATTGTGCTAAGCTATGCTAAAAGTGGTAGCATAGGAGATCAGCTGAATGGATTCCAAAAACGGTAAAAATCAAAATGCTTAACTCTAGTGGAGCTGGAAAATGAGCATATTTTCAAAAAAGTGGAGTGTAAGTTAGACCAAATAGTAACGAAAATACAGCAAACTTGACTTTTCTGAAGTTCAATCGTCCTCCGTTTAAGCATTTGCTATCCACAGACTCATGACTACCTTAAACTGTGACAGAAGCTCATCGGTGGCACTCGACCCCTGATCACTCTCTCTCGTTTCAGCAAGCCGCAAGATCTCATCAATGTCCATTTCCTAAAAAAAGAAAAAAGAGCGAGTGAGCGACCTTTGTCTTAAAATACAACATACAAAATTCCCCCATAATATTGTCTGTGATAAATGTGAAATTCTACCGCCATGTTTAAATGGCAAAAAATACCTGTGGTTCTGATTCCTCTCCCTCAGGTTCCTTGAACAGTTCCTCTGCTCCAAACTTTAAGATTGCTGTCAGTTCTTCTTTATTAAAAGGGTTTGAACTGAAAAAGGCCAACATGAAAGTATGCATGTTATCTTTAACTAATCCAAGTACAAATGCAAATAATATTTTCCAGTCAAAAGCTTCCTAATTTAACTTTTAAAGTTCTCACTTTGAATTTGCAGAGTTGTTATCAAGTACGGTTCGCCCAGTGGTGTCCATTCTCTGAATGACAAGATGGTCTAAAACCATCTTCTTTTTTGCCCGTTCAATAATGTCCTCCTCCACTGTGCCTTTGGTGACCAGACGATAGATATTCACCTACGCAAGAAACCAAATAGTCATTTAATTGGATTCTTTCTATGCAAGCTTGCCATACTGCAGAGCATGTGAGCGGTGCGGAGCGGTGTGACGCTCCGCTAAATATTCCGCTCTACTGTTCAAGCGCTCCACTCAGTCGCTCACCGCCCAAGCAAGCGCTCCGTTAACTTTCTGCTCACGCTCGGAAATAAACCAATTCCCGCTCAGATCCCGCTCCGACATAAAAAAATATTTAGTAAGCCTAATTGTTTTCTGTACTGACGTTCTTGGATAATTGCATTTAATTAAAGTATTAGCTAATAAATCAAAGTTATGTACAGTTGTGTGTTGGCTATTAGACCTAGTTTAACTGATACGGATATAATTCAAATTAACAATTTGTTTCCATGACCTCCACATGTTTTACTAATTCACAATTTTAAGTTATAATAAATGTAATAAGTAATTACGAAATATTATAACAATTCGTTCCCCTTATGAGAAAAAGATTAACAAACTATAATATTATATAAATATATTATTTGAAAAAACTAAAATAAATTGAAGAACAATTTCTTAACAAGAAGGTTTTTAAGTGCGAATTTACATTGCATGGTAAAAACAGAACACAGTGTCTTAAAGAAATTAAAATTAGACAGTATTTATGAACCTGTAAATGTACAAAACGAATGCAATACAGAATATTTATTTATGGCATTTTCAATAGTATTTTATTAGATAAATTAACATGTATCTATATAGTATGAAAACGAATAAATCATTATTTTGGCTAAATTCATCTGGATAGATCATTTTAGTCAGACTAAACATTTCATCATTTCAGAACAAGAACAAGCTTAAATGCTATCTATAACAACTTACATTTTATCCCAAATGTTACATGGTCGAAAATATGTAGAAATATAGCCTATACGAGAACAAATTACAGAACAAAAATGTTTAGGTCACGCGGACCGAACGAAAAGCCGTTAATTAAGCGGACTCTCTGTAAAATAGAGGACGTGCTGAATCAGTCGAGTCGGCAGATTATCATCAATGTTTATAATGTTCCACGCAGATACTGTTGATGAAAAAATTTTATATCTAAATGTCCAGGTAAGTCAAGTGTTCAGTCAGTTAATACTAAAGGCACCGGCGTTTTTGGCTACAGCTTCCTCATCCACGGAGTGGCTGCTGTACATACACAGAGAACTATAAATGTTTTTATTTTAAGTGGTTTTAATGCTGGTAAGCAATCAGTTATATTATGTACAAATATATTTGTATTTGTGTTGATCAGTTAGATTAAAGTTATTTTAATCTTTAAAACTGCATCTAGATGCAGACAACGCTACAGTTATTCTGTCATCTTAGTTTCATTTCTTTCATTTATATATAAGGCTGGCGACTTCATTAAAACAATATTTGAACTCCATAACTTATTGCTAGCCATTTTTACAGATTCTCGAACTAGCAAATTACCAAAGGACATTCTGGGATGAGCGAGCGGTGCTGAGCGTATTGAGCGAGCGGAATTTTCGGAAATGCGCTCTGCGCTCTGATGGAAATATTACCGCACCGCTCAACGCTCCGCTCCCGCTCCGCACCGCTCACATGCTCTGCCATACTGCTACTTGACTATACAAGTAAGGCTCACCCAGCAGAAGGTGTACGTACTTGCTTTTTCTGGCCAATCCTGTGAGCTCTAGCCTGGGCCTGAAGATCATTTTGTGGGTTCCAGTCCGAGTCAAAGATGACCACTGTGTCGGCAGAGGCCAGGTTAATTCCAAGCCCTCCGGCACGTGTGGACAGCAGAAAACAAAAGTCCTGAGGAAAACAAAGAATGACACGGAGAACAAGTTCGATCTATATCAACCTCATAAACAGTTGTAGGTTCCTGAAGCGCCAATATTTTACATGCATTTATTTTTCTTTTTTCTTTTTTTTTTGAACGTCCTGCCAGATTTTAAGGCTATATTCATGGCGAGAATAAAGTCTAATTATATAAAGTAAGACTAGAAAAGATGTTTAAAATTCATTTAATCTAAAATCGTACAAATATGTTTGGATAAACGTGATTAAAAACTTTTTCGAAAGTATCAACAGGGACAGAGGTAATACATGTAGAATATATGTTTAATGGAAAATGAATTTTGACAAGATGGACATTTTCTCCTGAGAATTTATGTGGGATTTTGTAACGAGTATTTTTATGAGTTTGCTACATTGCTTAGTTTTCCTTTAGCTCACTTGTAGAGCACTGCATTATAAGCACAAATGTTCAATTCCCAGGAAAGACACTTACTGATTAAATGTATACTTTCAAAAGTCGCTTTGAATAAAAGCCTTTGCTAAATGCATAAACGTAATGTTACACACGTTTACATTCCTGTAGCAATGCAAAAACCATCATTTTGATTCGCTATGTATGACAAAATCCCCTCCTGTAATTGCTCCAGCCCTGCATTTCCCATGGATCACACACTCCCGGCAATATGCTTTGATGCAGACTGTTGACGTAATATCACAACCATAACAAACATCTCAGGACAGTGAAGTTCTGCCCAGAAAAACAAAGAGTCATGACACGCTTACCTCAGAGCCTTCAGCATTAAAGTGGTCCAATGCTTGTTTTCGGAGCTCCCCCTTGATGGAGCCGTCCAAACGCTAAACGTTAGAAAACAAACACGGATACGGTTAGTGCATGTCAAACCCGGCACCACGACCAAACTAGGGCACGTCAAGCTACGTAGAAAAGCTTTCTCAAAATCCCAAAACCGTCTTGAAATCTTAGTAAGGCGGTTATCGAGACTGAAAATATTTAGTCCAAGCAAAACAACATTGAGAAGCTCGCTGTGCTGATGCTCAAAGCAGCAGTGAAAAATAACTGATGGATAAAAATAGGCTTGGGATACATGATTCCCTAAATCATATGAGCAAAATGCCTGCCGGCTCCACACACGCTACACCTCAGAAAGTCTCCACAGATTAAGGCATTGAATTGCAAATAATAAATCTTTCTAAATAATTTTTATGTATTTGACTTGACGGATAAAACCTGTAAGATGTTAATTTCTGCGTGGACTACTACTACTACTTTATTCCATACCTGGAATTGGTATCGTTTAAAAGATAGGTAATCGGCAAGAATGTCCAACATGCGGACCATCTGGGAGAAGATGAGAACCCGGTTGCCTCTCTCTTTCAGTCGTGTGAGGAGCTTATCCAGGAGAACCAGTTTCCCACTGCCACGTACCAGTGCCTAAAAACACACCAACATCCTTAAAACAACTTTTGCAGTGAACAATCTCCTATTATACCAATTATCTCATACTCTGTTATACCTGTAGATGCTCTAGTGAGTTTTCATTCTCAATATCCTCTGGCTGTTTGATGAGGAAACCATGGTTACAGCACTTCTTCAGCTCCATGACGATATTAAGAAAGCCAGAGGAGCTGCCTCTGTTGCCTTTGGACAAGGCTTTGTAGTTTCTTGTTAATATCCACCTAAATAATGTCAAATGAGCTATGGTGAGATTGCATTTGCTCATTCAAGAGTTAGCCCAAATTTAAAAGAGCTACGTCAAACGGATGAAACTACACTTACTTGTAAAACTGTTTTTGCTGGGCAGACATGTCGACTCTGAGGATTTGCTCTACTTTAGCAGGCAGGGATTTCTCCACGTCTTTCTTGACACGACGCAGCAGGAACGGCTCCAGAACTTTGTGTAGGCTCTGATAGCCATTATCACTGCCTTTACCATGCACATCCTCAAAATCCTCCCAGGACTCAAACCTGATGGGAAAGAGATTCAAAAGCATCAATGCCTGTTCTTTAAAGGGACACTCCACTTTTTTTGAAAATATGCTAATTTTCCAGCTCCCCTAGAGTGAGACATTAGATTTTTACAATTTTGGAATCCATTCAGTTGATCTCCGGGTCTGACAGTACCGCTTTTAGCATAGCTTAGCATAATCCACTGAATCTGATTAGACCATTAGCATTGCGCTAAATATAATAAGAGTTTCGATATTTTTCCCATTTAAAACTTGACTCTTGTGTAGTTACATCGTGTACGAAGACAATAGCAGAGGTCTATTTTTGGGCACTGTGTAATTTCATTGTGCCTCCTGCAGCCATGTTACGGCAGCAAAGTCCTTGATTATTACGCCAAAATGAGAATATAGTCCTAGCCATTTCGGCCTAGAAAATCACAACTTTTAATTATCCGTCGGTCTTATTACACGATGTAACTACAGAAAAGTCACGTTTTAAATAGGAAAAAGATCAAAACTCTTTGGTTATTTTTTAGCGCAATGCTATTGGTCTAATCAGATTCAACAGATTATGCTAAGCTATGCTAAAAGTGGTAGTGCCAGACCTAGACATCAGCTGAATGGATTCCAAAACGGTAAAAATCAAATGTTTAACTCTAGGGGAGCTGGAAAATTAGCATATTTTCAAAAAAAGAGAAGTGTCCCTTTAATGGCAACATAGTCATGATCTTGTTCCACTAGTTACTGATACATAACCATTGACTGTGTCCACCTACTTGTCAGGCATTAGAAAGTGCAAAAGGGACCACAGCTCCTTCAGTGAGTTTTGCAACGGGGTCCCTGTGATGAGCAGCCTGTGATTGGATCTGAAGTCCATCAGAGTTTTGTACAGCAGCGAGTCATCATTCTTAAGCCGATGAGCTTCATCAACGCCCAGAAAGGCCCAGTTTATATTGCCCAACACTCCCTTCACACACAACAAGCTTTGCTTTAGTAAGTGAGCCTTTATTTTTACGACAAAAGGGTAAAAATCACTCATACCTTATCTTTTAACAGAATTTCATATGTGGTCAAAAGTGCATTGAACTTGATTCTTTTTGTTTGTTGGTGGATCCATTCATAGTCACGGATCTGGTCAAAAATAAAACAATCCGATCAAAAAAAAATTATTCATACGACACAGTCAACCTATTGTTTTTGAGACCGGATTATCTAATCTTACTGTCTTTCTACTTATGAGATCTCCCAGGTAGACCACTACATTCATATCAGGGGCCCAGATATCAAACTCCCTCTGCCAGGACGTAAGGGTTGACAGGGGTACCACCAGCAGGAAGGGCCCATAAAGCTGGTGCTGATGGAAAAGGTAAGACAAGAAGGAGATCGTCTGAATGGTTTTCCCCAGACCCATTTCATCAGCCAAGATAACACTGTTACACCTACAGAACAAAGAACGGAAAGCATTGACATGGTTAATTTGCTGTCCATGCATCAAATGAAAATGTAGGTCGATCTATTCAAGAATCATTCTTGTGACAGCATTATATTTACATACCTGCACCAGGAGTGAGCTAGCCAGTTCAGTCCATCTAATTGGTAATCTCGGAGCTCCAGGTTCTCATCTCCGATGTACGAAGGCTGTTTCTTCAGAGGTAAAAATCTTGGCCTCTGTTTTAACACCTTTCAATTGGAAAGAAAAAAACAACAGGGTTCATATATGATATGATGCAGCCACTGGAACTGCTGTTATTCTTGAAAAACCCTGAATGTTTGATTATTTGTTTCAATAATCTGCATCTGTTCCAAGCTACCAATAATACTTTAATATTCTCAGCAAAAAAAAACAACAACTATAGATTCCCTTTGTGCCTAAACATCTCCAAAACATAACACAACTAATAAATCACATTACCATCAATAAATACATTTTAAGCTCAAACTATAAGTCTCTTTTGCTCACCTTACAGTCTTTGGAAGGGACCGTCTTGCAGGCATTCCTGATTTGGAAACTTTCAACGCATGACAGGAATTTCTTTTTAATTAAACCTCCCTCCTCCCAGGTGCACTCAGCATAGGGCAGCCCCATCCACTTACACAAGTACTCAGGCTCACTGGAAGTGGTTTTTTGGGCTGTTGTAACACATTAGACAATTATTAGTCAATGTACTAAACATGCACTAGATTGGGTACTTAAAAAAAATGTCAAAAGCATAAACTTACAGGGAGAATCGGAAGGTGCTTGTGATTTTCCTGCTCTTGTTGCTGATAAATGAGAGAACAATCAATATCATATCTTTATAAGGAAAACTTGTACGCTTAACATCTAATGACATGCCTGTGGTTTGTATTAAGGCTAAAACTAATTCATTAAAAGAGCTATTTACCCAAATATGAAAATTCTCTTAAAATGTACACACCCTTATGCCATCACAGAAAAATGTATATTAAAATGACACAATGTTATCTTCCTACATGTCAAAGCTCCGAAAAGTATATACATCCATCAGTGGTGGCTCGTGATTGCTCATTTGAGGCGCGATAATTTAAAATAAGTGTTCAGAGTGTCATGTGTGTTGCTTGTGTTTTCCAAATATGTGTTTGTTGCGTCATGTAAACCATGTGAATCACGTGTTTTGTCAAAATAAGTGCTTGGTGCACACCTGTCAAAACCGTTTATAATAAAAGAGACGCTCACGTTCACAAAATACACGCAAGACACTCCCTTAACAGTAAACTCTGGTTACACATAAGATTATGGGAGTATCTGGCAAACGCGAGCGTTTCTTTTATCATTAACCCTTTAGACGCATCTGGAGTAGGCAATTATTTTGACAAGACACGTGATGCACATGAAGGGCAGAAAACATATTTTGAAAAAAGGGAACCACACACATGATGGGCTGCATACATGTTGTGATAAACTTCGCATTGAGCGCCCCCGAAAAAAGAAGTCACCGGCCGGCACTGACATCGATCATGAAAGTAATCTCAAGCAAGCAATTTTTTGTTTGAAAGATGTTTAATAGGCGTCCAAACAGAGCCAAGGCGTCTAGGCTTAAACGA
This sequence comes from Paramisgurnus dabryanus, assembly GCF_030506205.2. NCBI lineage: Eukaryota > Metazoa > Chordata > Actinopteri > Cypriniformes > Cobitidae > Paramisgurnus > Paramisgurnus dabryanus. Next base: position 21,898,000 of record NC_133345.1, on the reverse strand, counting down.
GGTAAAATTTTGGCAGAAATAAGCCCCGATAGTGTGATCAGGTCTTGTATTACATTGAAGGGGCTTAATTTATGATAACAAGGCTATTACATGGCTGTTTACCCTAATAAGTAAGGTAAGGAACATTAAATATTGATCTGAAATATTTTATGAGCTAGTTTTCGACGAATGCAGATCTTTTCACAAGAAAAAACTGTTTATTTTCGACATTCAAATACACACTATTTGGTTTAATCATTTGTAAACATAATGTCATATTTATTATTATCTCTTTCAATCCTAAAGAATTTTCTTTTTTTTATCAATTAAGAAAAAACGCCTCCTTGCCAATGACAAGTTTTTCCGGCAATACGTATTTCCACTCTTACCCAACCGCTAAAACCGTGCAAATGCGCGTTTTCTCAATGAATGAATTTGAATGAATTATGGTGAAATCCCGGCACATCCGAACGCCAGGGGGCGCTCTCGTGCAGAAACTCCCTTTGTGCCACAGAAGTAGCAGCATTATAAACGCTATTCCAGGAAATGTCTACAGGAATATTTATATCGCTGTTCTTCAAATTGTTTCAGGTATTTTCATGATAATAAAGAATATTTTGAATGATTTTTATTGAACAAGTGATGCTTTTTTAAATGCATATTATAAACGTCTCTGACTGATTTTAGATTGATAAGGACTTCCTACTGACCAAATGCCATAGTACATGCACAAGCTGTGCATGAAACAAACCGATTTCAGACAGGCATTTTTAATGGGACACAAGATTAATCGTTACATCCCTACCCCTTAGGGCAAACAGTAAGAACTCAGTGTATGTTTTGATCATCGCTCTGAATCTGATCTCATTCAAAAATCCTTCACACAAATTTTTTTTTTTAAGGTAATAAAACAGAACAAATGAAGATAGAATAAAAGTGTTTTTTTTTAAGCAGAGGGTCTTTTCTTTCATTTGATATATTGTATGTTTATATATTTAAAAAAGAACATTTTCTGGAAGGCATTAAACTTTTGTGAAAATTATAAAAAATGCTAGCGTTGGCTGGCTGGCAACTTTTTTTTAAACGCTGGTGGGGAAAGAGTTAAAAGACATTTATATTTAATTTTGTATAATATTAAACGGTACCTGTCAAAATGAATTGCAGCATATGGGTTACCGTGTGTTTTTAGTTTTGAGCAGTTATTATCTGGGAATAACAAACCTACAAATGGCATAACTGTCCAATCAGAATCAAGCATTCCAACGAGCAGTGTAATAAAATGGAATATCATACATCTCGCAAGTTTATTTTGACTAGAAGTGGGTTACGTATAGCCGGACTATATCTGTAGTTAACCTACATGGTGAAATGACGGCTATTGTTTGCTGGGCTGTGACTACGAAGTTGTCATGCATGTTTCGTCACAAAATATACAAATGCCAATAAGATTTAACGTTATCATTGTGCGGCCATATTTAAACCTTCTAGGCTGATATGTAAGTTTCCATGGATATGTGATGTATCGATCTTTAAATATACTCAAAATATTAACTGTTTTCTCTCACAAACATAATGTTTTGAGTCACATGGATTATGTGTAATGATGGATGGATGGATGTGCTTTTTGGAGCATTGCAAAATGTTTAGCTGCAGAAAGGAAGTCATATACATCTGAGATAGCATAAGGGGGAAAAATGAAGGAATATATTATTATTGATTTAAATAATGTTTACACTCACCTATCACTCTTTCTAGGATCTGGAATTGCTTGCTCAGATCATTGGTTAGTTCTTGCTGGCAGTTGTAATACTCTAGATCCTCAGGTGATGCTCTCTTCAACCTGTTAAACAATCAGTGTAATTTGCATACGCTTACTGACACTTTCTCATGTGCAAAGCTGGCATTCAAGATGGCTGCGAGATCCTGAACCCTTCTAGAGGTCATATAGAAATTCCTTACCAAGCATTGAGCTCATCATTTTTCTTCTTGAAGTTATCCAGCTTCTTTATCCCTTTGACCTTCTGCTGGGTGAGGGAGTCCACACTCTCCCAGGTGTTGTGGATGTAGGACCAGCCTTTCCACTTGATAAGGAACTGAGTTTCCCCCTCCTCTTTCTCAGGGTCAAAGTCTGCTCCAGGGTCTCCGTTTTCCTCAATAGCATAGAGGGTTGTAGACGGCCCAGTGGCTGTTAATAAAGAGAAACAGCTCTTAATTAAATATAAATAGTTTTTGATATTAAAAGATCAAATTTTAAGCTTGAGAAAAATTCTCACAACGGTATTAACAATCGAGGTCTTACCTCCTTTCTTCCCAATCTTGGTCTCAAGAACCCTCTCAATGGTCTCACTGTCATCATCCTGTTGCTCCTCAGCACCTTCCATTTCGATAAGGTCATCAGAGTCCGTCTCAAAATCATTCTGGTCCTCCTTGTAACTGCAGACACAAGCTTCATGATTTCTATTTCACATATAAATATAGACTCACAATCACTGGTTGAGCGAGAACAATCCATACCTAACTTTAGTCGCTGCTCTGCGCCTTGTTTGTCTTTTTGGGGTATCCTCATCATCATCGTCATCATCGTCGTCGTCATCATCATCTTCGTCAGAAGACTCTTGTTTCCTCTGTTTCCTTCCCTTTTGTGACTGCTGCTTTCCTGCAGATGATTTGGTCTGTGGTCTGGGAAGAAAGCGCACACACTCGCGCATTATACACTCATTCAACATGCACGGCTACTTGGCTTTTAGTCCCGCAACCCTGATCTATTTGCTAGCGTAGCGATTCATTTTCACGCCTATCAGCCTGACTCATGAGCCAGTGGCCTTGAGACAGCTTTTAGACATACAAAGCGGTTCAAATCATATCCATTAATGAATATATAAATAATATTGATCTGTGTTAAGAAAATATGAAACATGCTTTATAAATTTATGATAGAGCAAAATCACCTCACCAATTTCATTGCAAGCATAGCATCGAAAGATATCATTATGGCTCTATCATCACTTGCATTTCTGAATACAGCAGTTAAAACATTCATTCATCATGTGCTGTCTTAAGGCCAGGCTTCGCTACACTCTTACCTTCTAGCAGGAAGTCGTCTGGATCTAACTTTTTTCTCTTCCTGCTCACTCTCTGAACTGCTGGCCTCTTCCTCATCATCATCATCTTCATCGTCATTTGAGTCATCATCTTTCCAGGTATTTCTTTCAACACAGAAATACCAAAGATTCACCTATGGGGCCTCTGATAGCTCCAAACTGCTAACCCGTTGTAATGCTGCGATCTAGTCAGTTTCCATTACCCATAACACTAAAAATGAGACTAAAAGTGTAACTATAATGTGTTGTAGGCACTGTGTTCAATACACAGCTTGTGCAACTGGCTGTATTGATCTAACCTTATCTAGTTTTTAAAAGGGACACCTTTTTAAGATGTAAAATAAATATTTGGTGTCCCCTGAGTACATTTGTGAAGTTTTAGCTCAGAATATAATTGCCATTTTGTAGGTGCGAGCAAAAATGTGCCGTTTTGGGCTTGTCCTTTACAATGCAAATGAGCTTGTGAAATGCAAACACTGATTACAATGACGGTTGTTTGTTTAAATTGAAACTCAATTGTACTGTAAATAATTTTTTCTCTCTCTGTGCCCTAAATGGCAGTGCCGTGTTTGCATAGTGCAGCTTAGGGGGTTGTATTATCCCCTTCTGACAGTCCGATTTTTTATGATATGTCCCCTTTAAATAAAGCGGCAAGAGCAAATTAACTTCAATAAACTGGGTAACGCACTACCGGTAAAATGTCTGGACACACCAACTAATTCTACATTATGTATATGCTTCACATTTTAAAATAATAGAAAAAACATTAGAAAAAAATAATAGAAAAAACTATGAAAAATGTAAATGGAAGTATAGGAATTGAAAAATGAGAGGAACATCTTGCTTTGCCTTTCAGTCCAACTTGTCTCTTTAAAATAAAGGTTTTAATTTGTATAAGAAATGAAGAGTTTGGTTCCAAAACGCAATAAATGCAATTTTTGAAAAAAAAGAGTTACTGCCAAAATCAGTATTATATCAGGTCAGCATTTAAAAGTAAATTCTTAATTTTACGCAAAATCCAATATCCGCCGTGTTATTCTGTCATCTTTTCTCCCTTTTTTCCCAAAACGCAATAAACGCCACTCCTCCTTTTCTACAGAATGCAATAAATCCGCTCCACAAATTACAGCGCACCATTCCACGCAATGTAAACAAACAATGGCGCCATGTTGAGTACACAGAGTCTTAGTTTTCCTCATCTACTTTGTACTTCGTGACGTCAACAAACAAACAAAAACAAAATAATACTTTAATAGCATTGATAAACCTTTGGTTTTCTGTGACGGGAAAGAAACGTAAGCCTAACGTAAGATCTAAAAATTTACGCGAGAGTCACTTGGGAGACGATCGTTTGTTCTCCCGACAGCATCTAGCTTCTCTCGTGCTAACACATTGACCCCAGGGGATCTTATGAAAAACTTCAATAATTTTACTCAAAGTCAACGAGAATCACAGCTGATCGCTGTGAAAAATGTTAAGCGACGACGTCAAGTATAACCGTGCAGCAATGATTAGTGTTCTTAATATGACAAAGTAAGTGTTTTGATTAATGCCATTAATGTTTATTTTTTTAATCAGTGTGTACAACTGTTCAACTAAATGAAAATAAAATGGCAAAGATGAATGCACATTTATACATTGATTGAATAGATTTATAGAATTTTGAAAAAAAAACTTTATTGCATTTTGTGGAAAAAATTATTAGTTTTTATAATAAATCTTTGAAAATCAAGTTATGGATTTGAATTTTTTATGTTTTTATAACCTAAAGATGCTATGTGAAAGTTTGTAACAGCAAATAGGGGTTTTCATCTTGTCACTTTCTTGGTATAGAAAACACGTTTTTACCGAAATTTGTCAAAATGGATTTATTGCGTTTTGGAACCAAACTCTTCAAATATACTGGCAGGTCAGATTCATCTACAAACTAATTTAAAAGTAATTAAAACATTGGTGACAGGTAATGTTCTACAGACATTTAAAGTTAGATGTGTTCAAATAACTTATATTATTTCACACGCAGATACATATGGGAAAACAAATAATATTTTGAAGTAAATGATTGTAAAAGAGAGGTGAAAACAGCAATTTTAATAATTCTGGTGCACTTACTCTTTCTTTTTCTGCCGTGGACCTTTTCTTTTGGGACTTTCACTCTCTGAATCACTGCTGCCCTGAAAATCCATGAAAACGCATTTTAAAACTTAATGCGTGAGAAAATGTCACGTTTCACATTCATCAATGCCAGAAAGATTTTAACACAGGGAATGTTTACACCACTTGGCTTCCAAGCCCTTGATTTCTGTGTCCAGGGGAGTAGTTCTCAAACTGGTAGGCCACATTTTTATGACTTAAAGAGTCCATTAATGTCATAATAAATTCTGTAAAATCAATCCTCAGAAATATGTAGCTACCAACCAACAGCACTACATCCTACACAACTGGGGAGCACACCAAAAAGTTTGAGAACCACTGGTCCAGGGCCACACATACATTTGGTGACATCATACAGTAAGCAACCATGGCTGTAATTTTAGTCCAAGAAAAACTTGACCAAGTCTTTCAATGGTTTGGCTCAGTGGTTCTCAAACTGGGGTTGGTGGCCCCAAGTTTTAAGACATTTTATAAAATACATTACTTTGTATAAAGTTGCACTGTACACTGGGGGGCACACAGAAAAAGATTGAGAACCTAACCACCGGTTTAGCAGAGAGAATGCAAACATCCACTAGAGGTCAGTGTCGTCAAAGAAACGTCTGGACAGCCATCTTACCTCCGCTCCAATGTTTAGTCGGGCAGGCTCTTGTCTGCTGCGACTGGATCTTCTAACACCATAAATGTCTGGATGTTCTTCCCACATCTATGATCATCAGGGGTAAAATTTATTTATTGTAATTACCAGCTGAATTGCAGATCCAGGTTTAATCCAATGGTAATGTTTCAGGACCTGAACAATTTCAATGGATTCTTTAACAATTCAACCTAATGTTGAATGAGCACTCTGGCCTATTTCTGAGCCATTACCTTCTTCACATCTGCCAGGTTGTCTTTTTTCTTGACGGGTTTGTCTTTGGCCTGCGTTGAGGTCTGACGAGACTTGGACCCAGTGGATTCACTCCCAGACTCGGAGTGGCTCTCAGAATCAGATGTGCTGTTGTCAGAATGTCGGGAACGAGCCCGATCACTTCCTTGCTCACTCTCCGACTGACTCCCAGACTCTGACCCAGACCGGTTAGAGTCTTCTGATGCAGAATTGCTACAACATTAAAAATGTGAATGTTCATAAAGTGTAAACATATGTGGTTGGTGTCCCTAAAGAATGTGACTGATGTCCATTAATATGATGATTAATTAATTAAGAATTTTCTATGGATTCAAATACCACTTAAACACTTATCTTATCTGATTTAGTAAAACAGTTAAATAATCATTGTATAATATAATGCTAACGATTCAGGTTTCAGCATGACTGTTATACATCCACCAACAAGGCTTAAGTCTAGTCCAAGACTAAAATGCATGTTTGAGCTTTGTTAAATGAAAACAACTTGCCCTGACACATCAGGCCTAATCCTGGCTTAATCTTAGATTTGTCTGTGAAACCAAGCCTTAAAATGCATTTTCGTCTTATAAATAGAAGGGATGCATAACAATTAATCACCATTAATCTAAAGCAGAATAAAAGTTTTTGTTTACAACATATATGTGTGAACTGTGTATAATAATTATGTATATATAAATATGCACACATGCATGTATAATTTTAAGAAAAATATATATTTATATAAACTATACATAAATATACAAATGTATATACAGATGTAAACATTTCTTAAATATATACATACATGCGTGTGCATTTATCTATACAAAGTTATTATACACAGTTCACACACATATATATGATGTAAACAAAACCTTTTATTCTGCTATAGATTAATTGTGATTAATCTTTATGCATCCCTTAAAAAGATAATTAAAAACTAATAATTTGATAACAGATGTAAGATTACTCTTGTTTGTAATGCACAAACATGCATTTTCTGGAAAGCTATTTTAAATGATGTGAAAACTGGTATACATATAAATGTAAATTGAACATCACTAATGCTAAAATTATGCAAATGTAAACAAATTTGATGACAAATTAATTTGTGTGCTTTATAACTAGTCTTTTATACAATTCAGGAATACACAAAAGGCATTTAAATACAATCAAGCTGATTCATTTCTTGTGAGACAATTTTGTTGCCTCTTCCGTTCAAAAGAGGTACATTTCAAATACGCTAATCCAAATTATTTGAACTATTAACAAACTGTGAATTTCTTTGTGTGTGTGTTAAAGTTGACCTTCGCAGAAACATCTAGGCTAAAGCTAAAGTTCAGCTCATCCTGAGCCTGACCCTATCATTTGCTCTTCTTTGCCCTTTGAGTCTAAAATAGATTCTGCCTAAAACAAGGCACCCCATCCCCCTGACTCTAAATGAATCTGACTTTTAAAATAGAAAATGCAAGTCCTCCTTACATGGTTAAAAACGGAGCAAAGCAACTACCGTATGAAATATTACTCTAAACTATCACATGATTAACAGCTTTAAAATGATAAAATGCTTCCTTGCCCCTTGAGACATTTTTTCCTTAAGAATTTGTTTTTCTAAAATGCTTATGAAATGTTCACATAAATCATTTCATTTGATAAAACACTGCATAGTTTAGCATCATATCTGGCATATGGTGGTGTGATGAAACACAGACACAACCGCCTCTTATCATTTGCTAGAGGAAGCGTAAGGCCTGCTGACAAAGCAGGCGCACAAGCCAGACTGTCCTTATATGGTTGATGACGTCATATGTGGGTGGGCCTAACCTCTGAACTGAATTCTCATTGGCTGCTTATTGCTAGGCACAGAAATGCCCAATCAAACTGCAGTATGAAGTCATATGACCTCCAACTTACTTCCTGCTTCTGCTTCCTGTAGTTCCTAGAGGCTTTTATATAATGCAGCAACTAATACAAGCTATGCAGCACAAAGCAAGAGCCATTTTGTGACTTTGAGGACTTTCAGCCATTTAATGAAAGCAGTCTCATACAGTGAAGACACCGAGCAGTGCTTTTTATGCGACATTTAAGCCATGTAAACACACTCAAAGAGAGTTTGTTGGCTTTGACAGACACAATATGATACTAAACATCTTTATCAGTCATAGGGCTATCAGTAATGTTTAGAAAATGGCTGCCTGGGCAGCTGAACTGATTTAGTCGTCTTACAAACATCCTTAGGTTGAAGAAATCATTTGTATTCATCCTGTGAAGCTTGGACTGTGACACAATTATAGAAAATCGAAACACTGTGATACAAGTGCTATTACTATTTGACAAAATACATTAACAGGATACATAAATGACAGATTTTAACAAAGTTTATAAATATAGAATAAACAACCTTAAAGCTGTGTCATAATTCACAATTTAAAGTCATGACAAAAAAAACTAAATCAGAACATAAGTACTACACAGACTAGTAAACTTTTAAACATTCGTCCACTTTGGAGATAAGCTGAACAATTTGTTATAGCATTTAAAAGTCCAATGTGTTTGCTACCAGAACATAAAAAAATATATATTGAAGTTGTGTTAAGGTGTATAAAAGAAGGCTAGTAATGGCAATTTCAATTATTTTTCAGGTTCTTATTCTTATTAGGTTTTTGTTTTTTGTTGTAAATATGCAGAAAACCAACCGAAATCAATGTAATTTATTTACGGTAGTTAGCATTGGCAAACAATTGTGCAGATGTATATTAACTTAGATTCACCTTGCATTACCCTCATTTTGTAATTTTTAAAAGATTTACTAGACTTAATAATGAACATGTAAGGAATATCCATTAGTGATACTATAGGAGTAATAATGAACCAAATAAAAACACTCAAACAGTCCAGTTCTTAATATGGAAATGAGTAGAGACCATAATATTATGCTTCACCGCATACTCCACCATGGTTGTGACATCCTTCTATGTTTTATTTAGTTTGGAGGCAAAGGGAGATAACAGTTATACACAATAGATAACTTACAGGTACATATAAACACTACCAAGCCTTTTAAAAGTTTTACCCCAGAAATTGTGAAGAGTTAATAGTATAATCTCATTTAAGACTTAAAATAAACCATTGTCCACAAAGTGCTTTACTTTATGGTAATTTTTTTTATATTTTATAGGGTGTTATGGTTTGAAATACAATATAAACTGCTGAGCATTAAATGCATTAATATATGGATGCGAGGTAACATAACCCATCCCACTTGGGAATTCTTCATAAACTTGTTATACCTTAAAGCCTAAAGATATTTTATATGCAGACTGTTTTGGAAAAAAGATTTAATAATGGGACACCAGATTAGTTTTGTTTTTAAAAATAATGTAAAACACAAAATTAATTTCCATTTGCTGTAAATGTAAAAATTTTTCATTCCAATTAGTAGAGATAAATGTACAGTAAACATTGAAATTGTGTCATTTGCTTAATAACCAAAAAATTAAAAAGCTAATAAAAGGATGGGAATAATAAATGTGTGCATATTAAAATGATTTTAATAAAATGCATTATTTAAAACATTTTGTATATTAGATTTTAATACAACATTTAATAAAACCACAAACCCATTGACACTGTGTTTGAGACTAAACCGACAGCATATAAAAGGACTGCACTAATATACAGCTATCAGATACTAAACTGTCTTTCAACACCTGTAATGTTAAAGTAAAACTGTTTAAAATACCTTTATCCTCACATAGTGGTGCAATGCAGCACAAACAAAATTAGACAAGGTCAATTCACACAGTCACTTTTAAACCGAAAACATTATAAATATCAGCAAAACAGAGATGCCTATAAAATAATCAGCATCATATGTATACATTAGTGTAAAGTCGATCAGTAAGGCCCATGGGCCTTGTATTTAGTTTTGGAAATGCTAACAAAATCAGGGTGTGGCTATACATATTCCAAGGTCAATGATATGAAACCCATATATTTCACAAACACTGTGGTTTTAAACTTCTTCACAGGTGATCGACCAAGCTTGTAAAGGTAAACAATCAAGACAGATGTTAAAAAGACAAGAGAAATATTGAAAATCGTACCTGGAAGCATTGCTTTGAGTCGAGCCTTCGTCTTCCTGCTTTTTATTCTTATTCTTCATCATGATTTTGTCTTGAGGTTATTGTTAATGATGGTCGTTTGTCCAGGTATTAACTGTCAAAAGTTTAAAGTGGGGTAAACCATCAAGTGAGTCGGTCCGCTTTTAAAGGAGAGCAAAAAAGTCTTGCCGTTGCGACATAATGAAAAAACAACTTAAGACTCGGATAACTGAAAATAAATACGTGTTTACAGTATTTTTTAAAGTTATAAAGCATCGGAATTAAAATGACACCTGCTCGACTCTATTCGATGTCAAATAAGCCATGTGTCGATAGCATTTGATTCACATAGCCACATGCATAAATTCCTACTGCGTCATCAGACAAAGGACGATTAAAACAGCACGATGAAACGAAATAAAATCGACAATAGAAATGAATCCATGTAAACATACCTATTGCATTGACAGGACGAGGATTGAAGCACTACATTCACATCTGACAAAAAACTCGATTTGTTACTTTGGCCCATACAAAAAAAAAACAAAAATAGTCCATGATTCAGATGAAAATGATAATCGGAAAAATATTCGAAAATAAAAATAATAGCTGTAATCCAAGGATGGCTATTTGAATAGAGAGAGAGTGTGTGTGTGTGTGAGAAGAGCCCAGCAGAGCGCACTAAAAATGGAGGACAGCCATGGCTGCCAGTACACGGCAGGGAAAACAACGACTGGCCACTCTACGCACACAGCACAACGTTTTCGACGCAACAAAGTCACAAAAATACGCATTAACGTCTCTATATTCCGAAACCGAGAAAGACAAACGATTTCGCGCGATTATTGTGTCCCAAGCCGGACTCAAAGTTCACCAAAGTTGAGATACAAGTGCTATCGAGAGCCCTGCGAGGCTCAACGCTCTCCCCTTCCCAAGGTTCATCCGCCATCTAAAGCTCCTTCCCAGCTCTGAGAGCTTAGCCTTTGATTGACGTTCTCTCCATTTACCCAGGACTCAGGTGATGCACCAAAGACCCTCCCCTTTTGTTTTAAATTAAAACTAGTTGTTTTAGGTTTACATTAAGTGGTCAATTTATTACAACCATAGGTTTATAGTATTGGAACGAATTATTAGTTGGTATCAAGAGAGGACTTTTTATTTTTTTTAGCTCTTTGATAAAATTATTTCAGTGAGCCTTCACTTCCTGCACAGACAGGAAATGAGACAACAGAAGCCATTTTGCAGTTTTGGACTACAGTGGACACCATTTTAAACCATTTAGTTTAAACCCCATCATCTGCTCTGTATATGAAAATGAATTTTATGTTTACAGGATATTTTAAAGGGCAGTTGGATGAACCAAAGATTTTCAAGTTTTCTTCTCATCCCCAAGCGCATATTTTTATTTAAATAATAATAATAATTTAGGTTGTATCCATGATAAGAAGATATTCCGCACCATCTAGACAAAATTTGCAAAACCTTAAATTATTGTAGGAAGATATAACAACGGTGTTAATCTGGTTAACAATAAAAAATAATCCACATCCTAGCACTCTTTAAATTTCAATATATTAGCTAGCTATGACTAGCTTTCCTAAATATTAACAATTCATAGCTGGTTAACGAAATACCAAAACAAAGCAACTTTGCATAGAAGTAAAACAAAACTTAGAAAGTTCTTTTAGTTTTGCTGCATTTATCTAAAGATGTAAATATCGTGAAAAACGTTACGTCTTTTCCCATCCAATAAGAGCGAGTCGAAAATGTTCAATCACAAAAAATTTATTTTTCTTTTAAAATGACAAAATAGCACACTTAAAATTCTGAAATACATGCATCATTGCAATAAAACAAAAACAAGGTAGTAAAATATGATGGTGAGGTACATGAAAAAGAAAAAAATACAAAGGTTGAGCACATTAGCGAATTCGTTCGCAAGTCACAGCTGATCACAAATTAAACTTTTCACAAATTTCTTTTCAAATCCCAAAGCAAAATCTGAGCGGCCATCTTCCTCATTAAGCAGTAGTCTCCACTTGACTGTCCAGAATTGGTTCTTTATGAAATCAAAAAAAGAAGGGAAAGAATGTAAACCCCAAACGTTTTCAAGATGCGATAATAGCTTTTTTTTAAACTAACGCATAGCTATGACACAGCTAGGTACGAAACAAGTCCAAGAGAAAACAACTTAAATAAATCGGAGCTACTGTACGATCCCCTTTTTATACAGTACTCCAGCTAATGATTTAAATTCGGGAAGTTTAAGACAATGCCTAATCTCCCAAAGTAGCTTCATGTGGTCAACTCTGATTGGCAATGTCAACATTAAATAACATGCACAACTCCACAATGTTATGGTATTATAATCGACAATTTCAGCAAAATGCGTAATTATGCATACATGCATGCTAAAAACTGCTAGCAGTGGCAAGCTATCCACAGATTACCGCAGATGCTTTTACGCAATTGTTACATTTAACTATAAATGTATATACAATTCACACGCATTATCATATAAAACACTAAAAAAACCTTTAAACTAAGAAAGCTTCCAGAAAATCTCTAAAACTTGGATTTGACGCAAATTTCAGACGATTCCAACATCTATTGCAAGAACAACGTACACATCTTAAACTTTTTTCAATGCTACCACATATGTCTGTCATTAGATAAAATGTTCTGTAGAAATGATTCTGAAATTGTATAAGTTTTTGTTGTGGTCATCATTATTGATGGCACAGGAACAAAGTTGGATTCAATTCTCAAGATAGGTCTACGAAGTTAAATGACAAGTGTATAAAGTGTTTAAAACAGCTGTCACTGGAACAAATATGAAAAAGCTGAATAAGTGACGCAAGAATTAAATTATTTAAAAAAATCTGTCTTTACTGTGTAATTACACCTTCATTACACCAAGTGTAACGAGATGGAATTTTCAAGAATTGTATGAAAGGAAATTGTCAACAAATTTGGTCATTTGGTCTTCTGAAAGTCCTTATTCCCGAAAGTCTTCATATATCTAAAAGTTTCCACATATAGGTTGCTTAATAACATCAGAAATCTTGCATGTCCAGGTCACCAATTGGGAACTTTTAACAAGAAAGAGACTTCAGTTTGTATGTGGTGTTTTAAAAGCAAGACCTCTGAAAAGCTTCAGTCTCAGTGACGGTGTGTCTTTTGGTCACTGTATGGAAAAGTCACATGCCTATTTCTCACAATTAAATAAGAGATGAAGGATAAACTGGATTTAAGGTTTCAAGATGTCATGGCTTTTAAACTATTTTTGTGATAAAATCTCAATAAAATAATTAGATGGGAGCTCAAATTAGAAAGCCCCAATAGGCACACTATTTTTTGTACGATAGTAATAAACGCATCCGTTTCTGAACTTATTTGGGCCTACAATATAAAATTCTTCAGTCCACACACCCATCCAAAAATCAAAAGCAGAAAGTTGATAAATCATCAATGGGGTGCAGCGAGTACAAAGAAAATTTAGCAATGCAAATGTTGCAAAAGTGGAAGTGAAAGAAAAACATCAAATGCATAAAGTATGGACATATGCCGAAGAGGAGGCCAACTGTGGCACAAAATCCAGGAAGATGTGTAAAACAAGTTACACAAAAGCAGAAGTGACTCCATGGGAAAGGATGTTGTTGTCGTATTTCAATGGAAAACAAGATTCAATGATGAGAGAATCCAGGCCTACTCAAGAATAAGTAAAGCAAATGTGTGGACAATCCTAAGTGAAACATAAATCCTTTCAGAGCTGGAACAAGAAGCCTTTTCCTAATGAACATCAGCACTGTTGGAAATTATTTCAAATATCATTTTGCAAATATCAGAGAGGACTGCAAGTGAATGTTTTCACAAAATGTCCATTCATAGTTGTGTACAATGCTTAGAACCACTCCAGGTCAAATTAATGATTTCTGAGGGTAGGTACTTTATCAAAGTAGTATAAAGAAGCTACATTGACAGACATATGAGGTAGCACCTTTATAATACAAACATCACTGTGAGGACTTACAGAGCAGTCTTCTCTTGCCCGGACCTTTGCTGAAGCGTCTCCCCAGGCAAACTTCCCCTGCAGGGAAAAATACAATAATTAAAATCAGGTATAAAACAGACAGACAGAGTTGACAGGTGTGAGAATAGCTATGTTATATTTAAATAAATAATGAAATCCAGATAACTACACATTTACATCAGACACAAACATGTTATGTAAGGTCTTGTGTCTGTATTTTTTTGGGGGGGATTTGACTTGCATGTAAATATTCATTCCACATCGAGATTTTAAATAGTATATCGACATCAATATCATCTAGCCCTATGCATGTATGCGTATATACATCTGTGTGTGTAGCGCTTACACTACAAATGTGTTTTGCGCTTACACTACAAATGTGTTTTGACTCCATATTTGGGTTTTGTGAACTAAACAGTTTTAACATTTTAACCATTTTAACAGTTGACTACTTTGTAATCGAATCAATTGAAACCAGTGATAGACCGATATCTCGCCATGGGTGTTAGATCGGCCGATATCTAGAATTTTTTATTATCGGTCCAAGCTGATCAATTTTTTCCGTATGTGAAAACCCACACCAGTCGATCACTATTGAAAACTTATTATTCCAGGTGTAAACAAGATTCACAGTCTCTGGTATTATGTTGTGTTGGTTAAAGGGTTTCGAAGGGCGCACTCATATACTAGCCCAACCAAACCATGATCAAGCGTGTCTGACCCCCAAAGCCTGGTTCGTTTGACTAGTGTGATCACTCCGCAGCATGGGTGGGTGTGGTTTGGTCAATCGCATCCTGGCACGGTTGCAGAGGTGGGCTCGGACGTGGTTCACTTGGGCGAGGAATGCACATTGTGAGCGCAAATGGCGCAAAAGTGCGGATCAAAATTGCGAGACGTCAGTTGCACGACAATCATTTAATATTATCTGCCTATGTAAAAACCTTGTGATGTGCACAGTTTCATGTAAATATCTAAGCCAGTGGTTCTCAAACTGGGGGCCGCGAGATGGTGCCAGGGGGGCCCCAGTTTTATGGCATTTTATAAAATACATTAATTTATCATGAATTCTGTGTAATTAAACCTAAATAAAAATAAGCCAACTAACCAACAGCACTACTAGGTATTATTTAATATGTTTTGTTATATTAAAATGTTACATTTTAGACATGTTTTTGTCCTTAAATTATCATTTTGGGGGGCCTCGAAAGGAATGCACCTTACACAAGGGGGGCTGCACACTGAAAAAGTTTGATAACCACTGGTCTAAGCAGCTTAAGCAATAGATTGACTAATCACCATGTTAGGCATGTTAGAGGGCCGTGTCACCGACTTTAATAAAAAAAAAACCTTTACATTACAATGGGCTCCATGGTACAAAGAGAGTGCTTCCTGTTTTCTACAAAACAATCGCATCCTAATGACGAAAGCATGCTTGGATCGAACAAAATACAATGTGAGTGCAAGCTTGTGGGGGAGGGGACAATCCCACTCAGGCATGGTTCAAGGCAACCATGCCAAATGATTCCAGCTAAGGCTCCGGCTTCTCAATGGTTGGCTCCTCCCATTTGCTGCTGCTGCCATTTTAAGGGTTAATTTTATTGTGGCTTTCTTGTTTTTTAGAATGATGCACACTTGATGAATTTTAAATTGGTCATAAAACACTATGACCACTAGGAGGAGCTTCATTGATATGCTACAATGTCAACTTCCGGCAAACTAGTTGCTAACTTAAAACATTAACGGTGACATTAAAGCTTGAACTGTAGTCTGCACTTAACCTGAGAAACACAATTTCTAATACAAACTAGATTAAGTCGCAAACAGATTAACATATGTTTTATAAGTAGCTGAATGTAGTTGAAGTTTGAATTAGATTATTACTATTGGCACTGAGGAGGCTGACATGTTGAAGTACACTAAGTAACTATTTTTTATTAATTATTTTTCAAATCGTCAAGTTCAATGTTTGACCAATAATAGATACGCAAAATAATTTGCTTTCAGATACGTACTATGTGTGATAACGATTAATCTTTTCATTAAATCTAGTTTATAAAGTATAAGACGTAAAGAATATAAATTGAAACTATAAACTGTGTGTGATAATTAATATGCATAGTGTGGAAAAAAACTCAAAAAAATGTCTTGCCTAACAAACAAAACCGTAGAAAAGTTTTGACTTGATTGTTTCGATATTACAAAAATTAATAAATGTAATTCTTCTTAAATTCATAATTGTACAATCTAAAATTGATCTACTCAATTCCACGTGGAGCGAAGTTTGTAACATGCTTAACATTATCGTTACCTAAAAAAATCATTAGAGCACATTAAGAGATTCCCTTTCAATGGTTAACATAGTCTTATTATAAGTACAAAATTAAACATATATATAGCTTTATTGTTTTATATTAACTTAAAAAAAACAAATGTTTTTTCACAATGCTGTAAAAAACACTTTTTAAGTGCAATACTTACGGTGGAAAACCTTTTCTTCAACTTTCCTTGACATTATCAAGATCAACCTTTAAAGGCAAAAGAATTTTAAATTAGATTGAACATTTAATCTACGATTACATTTAGAGCACAACCTAGTGGTAGCCTATGTTAACAAGGTAGCTAAAGTGCTCAGGACTGCGACAAAATCGAAAAAAACTCTACGCAAATGTTAAATGTGCATTAATGATACTTACATTTACATGGCATGCCACTGCAAGAAACTCTTCATCATCTTTTGTCTAGTTGATCGGATGCCTGTACATAAAACATTTTCGAGAATTAATTTTGTTTTAGCTACTTCAAACATTCACACTTAAAGAAATGTGTTTTATTCAAGTAATTTCTATATGTACAAATGTCTTCAACTTTTATTAAAATAAATTGATAGTACGGTTCTTGATTTTTTCCAGAATACTTAAAAATGTGGGTGTGCTTCAATACACTCATAAATGTGCGCAAGTCAGAAATATTATAAATGTAGAATCATAACTGAAAAGGTATTTTCATCAGTTCATACATGTAACAATACTAAAATCTTATTGAATGGTTTCGAAACAATACTATATATAGTTGATTTTATACACATGCATTGCCTTCATTATTTGAGGTTAAGATTTTACATTTTTAAGAAAGACAAACTACAACTATATTACTTATTAGTTAATACAACATGTATACTATATACATTTTGATAACATAAATTTGGTTGAAAATTATCCACATTTAGTATGATTTTTTGTAACATTTATCCATATATTTTTTTACATTTTAGGACATTTAGTACCTAAAACAGTATTTATAAGGTAGAAATTTGTGTCAAATGAATCTGTGACCAAAATGTGAAAACATAAAGAAAGACACAGGTTTCTGAATTTTTGTGAAAAATACAAAGTACTCTTGGATGGCAAAGGGTTAAAAGCCAACACCCTATTATTTTACGTCGAAAAACAGTGCATAAATGTTCTTCAAAACAATAAATACAAGTGCATAAATATATCCAAGTTCATTGTCTAGATCAAAAGAAACATTAAATCAATAAAGCTTTATACAATAAATTTAATACAAATAACAATGAAATCTTAAAATAAAGTAAAACATCAAAATTATGTACAAAATCCTATGGGAAGTTGACATACTCACAATGTTCTTTGTATAACTTGCAAAATAATACACATCCGAAGAAAAATAAAGTTTTTATAGTTATTAACACACAATAAATGCTTAAAATATTCAATAAAATAGTTTATTCAAATAGAGCATTTAAAATCCCCACGAAGATGCTGTAAATGTTAAAGACTGGACATAGCACCTTAAAAGTAGCATTTTTACAATCATATTTCTATTTAATATATTTTTTCCGCTTTCTGATGTTACAAGGACATTTTGTCCTCTCAAGGACAAAGCAAATTTTAAATGCGTAGACACTTAAATCCTCGTTTCCCTTCGTTGTTGTCATCTGAAATGTTCGCAGTTTTCCAGTAACACAACCTTGCATTGTTTTTCTAAGAAATTTACAACGTTTTGACATGGAAATCGTCGATTAAATCGACGAAATGCCTTTTTCCAGTACTTGGCAATGGCCCCATCATGGCCATTTTACACCACCTCGTCGAGTCCTCTCCTTTTCCACCATATTGGTGCGTCAGTTCCACTAACTCTAACACGTTTACAAGTTACAATTTTTAACAAAATCTTACCCTGATCCAATAGTTGCTATCTGCTCTTTCGTCTGAACACGTCGACGCCATTCTTTTCGTTGGTAATCTTCGTTTTAATGGAGTTTTCTCGTTCAGATGTCGCCACATCACCGCTTTCAACCGCCGCTGCTGTGTCTTCTCTCCAGTGAGCTCGTCGTCCTCCCCGCCTGTTCTGTTATACTGATCGAGAGAGTGAGTGGACAGCCCTGCGTTTTTGCGTAAGCGCACACAACTTCCTCTCACTGCGGCATTATGGGTAGAAGAAACAAACAGCCTCCATTACTGTGCCATTAAATCGAGCTTTTAATGCACAGACCGTAATATATATTTCAAATGTTTCAAAGACTTAAAAATGACTAATGTTTAATTTTAATAAAAGAAAAACAGTAAAGCTTATAATAAAGGCATCTATATTTTTGAAGATTTTAAGTTATGTTTTGTGAATGCTGTGCATTTGCTGAATATTCATATACAAACTAAGTTATATAAGATTGGTTTTTAGCTGGTTTGCTAGCTGGTCCTCCCAGCTAACCCCCTCGTTAATTTTTTATACAGTTATACATCCGGCTTCTTATCATCCAAACCTTAGTCTTATCAACGATTTAACAAGAGAAAAAAAACATACAAATGCAAAATATTATCTGTTTTATAATTAATTTAAAGTAAGTGTATGGTCACTATCAGTGTTGGGGGTAACGCATTACGTAATAATATTCCTTTTCTGAAGTAACGAGTAAAGTAACGCATTACTTTATAAATGTACACATTATTAATTGAGTTACTTTTAAAAAAAAAAGTAATGTGAGTTACTTTTCAGTTTAATTAATTCAATTTAAAAATAAAATAATGTACTGAATTAAACTGAACATATTAACGTAGAATTACGCACTGTGTTCGCCTGAGAACAGTTTAAGTCAGAAACGGAGATGGCAGGCCACTGAGGCCAGAGCTTGACATTTTTGCGATCATATAAAACACCTGCAAGGCCCGAAAGAGATCAAATAAGAGAGCCAAGTAAGAAAAAGTAACGCAAAAGTAATGTAAGCATTACTTTCCATAAAAAGTAACTAAGTAATGCAATTAGTTACTTTTTGGGGGAGTAACTTAATATTGTAATGCATTACTTTTAAAAGTAACTTTCCCCAAAACTGGTCACTATAGACCTCTTGGGTATGTATAGTGTAAATTAAAAATAATAAAGTAATACTTTTTTATGCCTTTTCCCTGTGCCTGGCTGCAGGGAGCATTTCTAAATGTTGTTTGAATGTTGTCCCTGTGTTAGCATTGGTGTCATGGACGTCAGTTTCCGCCAAAGACTGACTATCTACACAGAGTGTACCTTGCCTGTGGCCCAAGATGCTGGGATAGGCTCTAACTCTCCCCTGACCTTGTATAAGGTTTGGAAAATTGCATGATTGGATGTATGGATTGAAATTATTTGATACAAATTTTGCATCTGTTTGATGACAACTAAAATGGCTTAACAAAGCTTAACAAAAAACATGCTTTCATTTATCATTCTGGAATTATTAAGAAAATATTAGGACAGTTTTGTATTACTTGGGCAGTTTAAAGATCAAATCATGGGAGATAAACATTCTGAGTTGCTAAAGAATATGTAAGAATGTTTGGGGAAATACTCGTGCATTTAAGGGTTAAGGTGGTAGGTCAACCCAGGCCAGTCTGTCCAGCTAAGACCAGATATGTAAGGTCTGCTAAGCCGGCTTAAACTAAAACCAGACTGGTTTTAGCTATTCCACAAAGTTTATTGCATTATATCAGCATTATATATTGACCAAAACAAAGTGAAAACAACTTTTTAATCTGCCAACATTAAAATGCACCTTTTACTGCATTATTATTATTTGTGAATAGGTATTATAAACTTTAGGTATAAGCCTACATTTAAAACAAATTATAGCATATTCTGTGCAAACATATGGCAAAAAAGTACAAACATGTTCAGTTAAAAAATCATCTAAGATAAAGTGGGTCACTTTATATGTCTGAAATGAACCATATCAGCCCCAATGTTATACAGTACAATCAACCTTTAAGCCATTTTCTTTCTATAATGGCTGAATCCAGTGTAATAAAGCAATAATGTTCTTGTGCAATTCAATAAACATTACATATTAACTTTAACAGCTTTAAAAAAAACTCTGCTCCTGACATTTAAAATTATCAACAAAACTTAAAACTGATCTGGTAGTCAACAAACTCAAACACATACGGCACTAGGGATCTGTTTCAGGGCACATTTTCATCTCCAAAAGCCAGTCTACATACCACATTTGGTTACTTAGCAACTGTAACTGGATCAGCCCTGGGCTCCCTCCTACTTTTTTAAAAATCCTGCCACGTAGGCACTGATGAATGGACCAGGTGTCTTTTCTCATAGAAGGTATGGCTTTAACTAACCACTACAGTCTTTTTGTTACAAGTTGAATTTTTAAAGAGCTACCTTTTATTTTTAGAAGCAGTGTTTGTATTGTTTTCTGTCTTCTAGTATAAAAGATGGCCGCATAAAAATAATAAATTTTTGGTGTGTTACTTAATTACAACATTGCACATAGCATCTGTAAATATGTATATTCACAGAATATATTTATTCTTTACAATTGTCTCCTTATAGGTTCATATATGTTTTTTATCTTATTTCTTTTTTAATGTGTCTTGCTGTTGTATTCGGATGTGTGTACTGAAGCTTCAAGTACCAAATAAAAGGCCTTGTATGTCCAAGCAGCCAAGCACACTTTGCAATAAAGCCCCCACTTATTCTGAACATTGAAAAGATTTAGGTTGCACTGAAAAGATACTGACATATTTAGGAGCCCTCTTGTGGCCGTTTCTATAAAATGTCTTCGTATTATTATTTGTATTTTGGATATAATCCGTTTGCAGTTGTTTTACCTCAATTGAATATTGTTTACTTATGTCACTTCTAATCCTTATTAAAATGTTATCAAATATATGATGGTATGGAATAGGTCATCGAGTTATATTAATATATGCTACAGTTGAATTAGCAAAATAAATAAATAAATAAAACATAGAATATGATCACCAACTCACAAAATAATTTTTTTTTAAATGTTCTTCGTGATAGCATATTTTAATTTCTATTATTTAAATTGCAGCAGGCTGTTTTTTAGGAGTAGCAATATCTAACTGTATCTTTGTAAACTGCGCCATCATGTGGCAAAACAATATACCCCTATAATTACACGTACTCAACATTTTGACCCATATTATTACCTTCAATAATATCTTCAATAACAGGACGTAACCAAGAAAGCCTAATTCAAATATGCCCCAGTTTTGTTGTAGCTGTACAGTTTGGGTTCATACTTATAGCCATAAATGCAGAAGTAAAAAGAAAAATACATTCCAAAGCATATTATCATAATTTTTACTCCACTACATTTCATAATTTCAAGTTGTTGGTTTTTGTTTAATATTTATTTAAGTACATTAAACATCTGGTACATTTTTTTACTTTTACTTAAGTAAAAAGTACTTTCGTACTTTTACTCAAGAAAAGTAAAAGTATACATGCAATATAAAAGGAATAAACAGTATGATTCTATGCTTTAGAATGTAGTTAACATTTTTTAGTAAAGTTAATTTTACAAACACTCTGATAAAGCACAGATCCTTGGAAAATGTAACTAAAATACTTAAGTAGTATAGACCTCTGCATAAATGACAGATGGTCATTATTTTACGTATTTTTGCCATATCTGAAACCATTACAGGCCATTAACGGACTAATAATAGAATTTATTCTTATTCTTACATACCTTTGATTTTTAACATATTTATTTGTAAAATATATAGGCTACTGTATATTTAATGTTTTTTATGCTTTGGAAATCGACCATTTATACCATATGCCAGTAAAGGTACAGTATTTTGAATCTCATTTCATTTAACATATGCAATGCATAAACTACAATAATACAATGTATAAAAGAGGCTTATGTAATAAATATGTAGCCTGTAACATTATTCATCCTCAAATATGTGGAATATACAATAATCCCCCAACACCATAACACACGTTGGTTTCTCATGTGGTTCACCCTGAGCTCTTCCGGATGTGGATAACCCACATTTCCTCCTGCCGACAAGCATTCCTGAGAAAACATCCTGGATAACGCGCTGAGCTGCGTATTAGCGAAAAACTACGAGTGAGACAGACCACACTAAACACGGCGCTAAAACCAACTAGATACTGACAACATACAGGAGATTTTTCATGAGCGACTGTGGGAACTGTTGGATATGTGAGATGTCAGGAAAAATGCATATGCCTGTGATTTTTCAGCATCATCATTCGTTGGCCAGCTGTTACTCACCATTCGAGATATAGAGCACGAACCTTGCTATATTGACTCTTTCGATCACAAGACTACGAAAACCGTTCGCATTTTAAACATTATGTGGTCGTATTTTTTTGCCATAGCTCTTTTTGTTATTGCAGAGGAGGTTAGCGGAGAGCCACATACGCTTTCATCCCCAGCAACACCACCGCAACTGAATTCAACATCATCGCCTCCAGAGGACTTTTCATCATATAACGCTACAGATACAACTATTGGTTCCCGCATTTCTACAATTTTAAGGGATCTTCCTACCATCAAAGCAATTTCGATTTTCATCTGCGTATCAACAGTCTTGCTTATCACGTGTCTTGTCATGAAAATATGCAGGTAACCTATTGACATACACGTGATGTTCAGTCTCTGTGATTGTGCAGTTTGTTTTTGCTTATAATAATCGTAAAATGCTTAGTTATTGCTAGTTGTAAATTAGTGGGATTGATTCAGCTAGAATTTTTAAACTGTCACTGTGTTTAATGAGAACATTCTGGATTTACAGTAGGTTAACTTCTTACGTTGTCGTTATTTCCCGTTTAATCCTCTTAACAGTTGTCGAAGCAGAACCTAAATGCTCTTAACACTATAAAAATACAAATTATTATATAACTTCACTTATCTGTTGTCTTCTCTCTGTGGCCGATTTTATTTAGATCTGCAAAGAAGATCAGAAAAACGCGAAAGTATGACATCATCACAACGCCTGCCGAGCGCGTGGAAATGGCGCCTTTAAATGAAGAAAACGATGAGGATGACGACTCAACCCTGTTTGACGTGAAATACAGGTGATTTATTTGCATTTAGTGAATTTCTCTCTGGCCCCCTTTAGTTGACAGTTTAAATCGGATTGAAAATAAAATATAAGTGTTTCTTCTTTGACACAAACTAATATGCAACATTGTCATGTCTTTAAAAAAGGCCAATATTTTAACATTTATCAGATGCTTAACTGAATGCACTTGTGGGTGACCTCATAGGTCACAATGGAAATGGTTGTGGTGTTATTTTGGAGGGGTTCCTGAGCCTCGAGAGCCGACTTCTCCCTTCCGTCCTTTCAATTGTTCTTTGACTGAAAACCTGCTTCCTTTCCACTTCGCTCCTTGTTTTTCAGCTTTTTATTGGCAATGAGACTTGATAGTGATGCAGACCAGTTTTGACCAGCTATTCAACCTTTTTGGAACTTGATATGTATTGTTCTTCGTTTAATCCACTTAGTTAATGTCTTTGCTTCCTTGTAGGTGAATTGCATTGAGTTTTCAGAGGCATTGTTGAAGAACCCTTTTAACACCTACTGGATACCCCTTCATGAGCACATCATGAGCACGTCTTTCATTTGATCATTTTCCCTATAACTAACTAGTTGTTAAATGACACCAAACATCTTTTGGGTATATTAATTGGTCCTGAGATTTCAAACCTTCCTTTGAGTGTGAAATCGATTGTTTATTTCTTTCCTTTAAAATTATTCCTATATACAATTACACCCCAGTTTTTCTTTCTTCCCAAAAAAACATTCCAGTGTTTTGTAGTAATTTTTTATTGCCCTTGAGTGTTGCTTTTTAAACACTTTACATATTCACATTTGTGTTGTATCGCATAGAAGCTGTAGAATAGCAGTCAAAATTTGTTGTTTAATTTTTTAAATACTTGGATGTTTGACAAAAACGTGGACCTCAAATGTAAGGTTTATTGCATTTTTATTTAAAGTGATTTAGCTGTGCTTAAATCAACTCAAAGTTTAAAATCAACAAAGATCATACACATATAAAGATGTCTCTGTGATAGAATAGATAGGATTTAATTACTGATGATGTTAAGCAGATATGTTTGTTCCAATACTGAAACTCTTTTTTTTTCAGCGTGTTCTATTATCTGTATATATTGTATGCAAATTATTCCTCTGAAATAGTTTATTTTTAGAAGAAAAAACATATATTGATCTAATAAGAGTGATTCAAACCTATATTTTAAGAATATTATGTATCTACTAACCACTAATTGTGCATATTTACTGTATAAGGGTTGAATGTAGGACTGAGAGAAGAAATGTGTGAGGTTGGGAGAATATTGTTGCCATATTGCTGCTCTCTGAGGATTTTGTTTTTATTGTGATGGATATGCACACCCCCTTTTTACAGTGGAAAACTGTAGTACCACATGAGATAAAGGGTTAAACGTGTATTCTGCTGTAATCATATGAAATGAAATATGTTAGATTTGTGCTTAGAACCGTAGCTTTAAAATGTTTTGAAGCTACAATGGTGTATTTATAATAATGTTATATAATTTTCCTATAATCCCACTGTGACTTTATTTTAATAATATGTTTCTATATGAAATGTCAGTGTAAGTGACTGATGTAAGAGGGCCAATAAGAATCTTTAATGAATTTTAATTTATTTATCATAACTCTTTTTGTCTGCAAGCTTATAATTATAAGCTATGATAAAGTATCTGATGGAAAATACATTTTCTTTCCCCTTGTTCTTTCTCAGCTCTACGTGTTTTCAATACCCATAAGAAATAATGTATTGTAATTTAACACTGTTCTGCAGTAAGGAAATAGGTATTGAAAATGAGCTTTGCCTAGTAGTAAGTATTAAAGGGATGGTTCTCCCAAAAATGAAAATTCTGTAACTCACCCTTATGTTGTTGTAAACCTGTATGAGTTTCTTTATTCTGTTGAACAGAAAAAAGATATTTTGATAAATAATGGTAAGCACACATTTGACCTTACACATTGACTTCCAAAGTAGGAGAAACAAATACTATGCAAGTCAATGGATACTTTCAAATGTACTTACCATCATTTATGAAAATATATTTAGTTCTCATCAGAAAAAAAATAAATTGATACAGGTTTAGGGCAACATGAGGATGCGTTACAGAATTACCATTTTTGGGAACTATTCCTTTACCTGCTAAAGATTGTCGAAGTGTTTTGTAAAGGTGCACTTTTAGGAAGTTATTCCTGTACTTTAAGTTGTTTCTTTTTTGACACTTGCAATAATGAAACATTTCAAAATATATTGCTAAAACATCTATTTGTGTCTGACATGCTTATTAAACACTGGACAAAAACAATATTTTTCCAATTTCTTTCCACAGAAAACTGCATTTGTCTGAGGTAAACATTTGTTCACTGAAGAGTAAAAAATCTTAAAGGGATAGTTCACCCAAAAATAAAAACCATTTTCTCATCCTCATGTTGTTCTAAACCTGTATGAGTTTTTTATTTTAATCAACACAAAATAAGATATTTTGATAAATGATAGTAAGCACAATTGCTGCATTTGTTTTTCCTACTATGGAAATCAATAGTTACAATCAGCTGTGTGCTTACCATCATTTATCAAATATCTTTTGTGTTCACGAAAAAAATTATAATGAGAATGAGAAAATTATGGCAGAATTTATTTTTGGGTGAACTATACCTTTAATGTACTTTTATGGTTTATGTTTAACAAAAATAATTTGAAACAAATAAAAAAGATGCAACAAGAATTTAACAAGATTTGTTGAACTGTGTTGTAGAAACTTGATTGGACCATAAACGTGCAATAAGTTAATACATCTAACAGCTGCCACATAGCTGTTAACCAGTAACCTATTTAGCAGGTAAAAATACTATTTTTCCATGAAGGGTTTTGCTTACCCATGTCAAGTCAGTTCTTGGGTTCATGTTTATGGCTCTAATTTTATTTATTAGTTTGTAATATAACTTAGCATCACATTATTTGGTGATATATTAGGCTATTACTATATCTAGTCAACTGCAGCCCTGGATTGTATTGCTGGCCTTTAAAATTAGATTAAGTATGTCATTATGTGACTTTAATACAAGCAGGAGGCAGACACATTTTGTTCCACAACACATTTGAATGCAGAGGTTTATGTGGAACTTTAGTGTTAAATGAACCTTACATCCTGTGCGGCTATTTGCCTTCGTAACTTGTAAAGCACCACAAAGAATGTTGTAAATTCCTTTCTGCCAACTTAAAAGGATTTTTTTTTTGTTAAAACTTTTTCTGTACAAAATGTATAAAGCTGAAATCATGCTGTGGGTTTAGATACTTGCTACACACGCCTACATGATCTTAAAACCTACCACATTTCCAGAAATTAACTTTACAATACACCCAACCACATCATTCTAAAAAAAATCTCTGGCTAAATAATTATTTGTGGCTCACAGAAAATAAACGATGTTGCTTTTTTTGGGCTTGCCGGGTCATTTTGCAGTCTCCTGTGTTCTCAGTTCCTGGGAGTTTTTTTTATTTGAGCATATGTCGTTCTTTAAGCCATAACACTTTCCTTTAAGTTGCTTAAGCTCAGATTGTTTCTGAATAACAAATCCAGTGTCAAACCTAAAATATGCTCTAGGACTTTACATTTCAGTCTACAAATAAGACAAAGAAGCTCAGAATCGCCAATACGAGCTATTTTGGGTGCGACGTTATTTGGGCAACCAAACACCCAGGTCATTTATTGAAACTAGAAACAAAAGGATCTCCACTTATTCCACAGGACAGAAACACTGATCATCATTAACATATCTTTAAACTTGGACAGCTTCTGAATGTCCTAAAAGCTGTGACCAAAGACGGTTGCACCCAAATTAAGTTTAGTAATATTGGTTACAGACCGTTTCTTTTTTTCCCCAAAACACAGGGGTGCTTTTACAGATAAATGCATTCATTATGGTGATGGCCCTGCTGACGTCTGTTGCGAGACAATTATCTATTTTTAACTTAAGTGGAGACATAATAAGAGCAACATGTAGCGCAAAAGCAGCTTTATGTTTTCATGACAGGGTCACATGGTTGAAAGCACATGAGTGGATCCTCGCTGGGCTGGTGCATGCGGGAAAAAAAATACTTTAAATACTTGAAATTCATTTTGATGAACTAAAAGACTTATTTTCTCCCTCCAGAGGAAAAAAAACATGTTTAACTTCTAAGAAAACTTTCTCAGACCTCGAAGCAAATGTAATTAAATTTTCAAAGAGAGTTATTTTTGGAAGAAATCTTGTGGCATGAATGTTTTGTAACACACAGGGCAGATGAATAATACAGCAGTTTGTTCTTTACTTATAATAACTTATCACAAATACATTCACTTAAACATTTCACATACAAAGGAAATCCCCAAAAAGCACCCCCCAAAAACTCATTTGGTAATCCAAAAAAATGTGTCTGTTTAACAAATACTAAAGTTTACATAGTCAACGTTCCTAGTTTATAGCTGACTATCCTTGGGTACACACTAGTGTGTGAACAGCTGGGTACGTCCTGGATTTGGCTACATTATCTCCACAGTTAGCATTCAGTATGCGTCTCTATTCACTGTGATAGCCGCCTGACTATGCAAACACCTCAAGGGTTGTTCCACTTGTATTACAAGCACTGCCGCACATTTCAGAGCTTTAGCAAATAAGACGACTTGGAAACGGAGTACATTTTACAGCTGCTTATTGTCACTACTTAACATTACTTACTACAACTCTTTCTAAGGCAACTTTATCAAGTGAGTACTGATGCAGCATAACATTTATTTTCCTACTTGAGGCACTACATTATTGTCATAGTGAAAAAAAATGCAGTTCAAAAAAGTCAAATACATAAAACGGCTTAAAAAAAAATTACATGACTGTCATACATTCAGTCATGGTGTCTATAGGCTTAACAGACACGTAGACTTTAAAGGCAACAAAAAATGACATTCAATGCAGACTTTTTATACACAAAATTACAGCAAAAGTCTAAGGCTCTCAAAGATATGCTTCCATCTTATGGTTAAAACATATCCATGAGACATTTAATGTATCACAATAAGAAGTTAAAGAAGCTGAAAAAGTTTATAGGTGATGAAAAATAAGAGCAGATAGAGGAAAAGCAATAAAACTTTGGAGACAAAAATGGCCCACCAAGGTTAAACACTTAAAAAATATATATATGAAAAATTCCCCTTTCAGCCCAAATATTGCAAAGTCACGTTTGGTCATAAGAATCCAGAGAATCACCTGAAATATTCAGGTAATCGAAAATTTTCACAGCTCTTTTTGTCACATTAAGATCCACAGGTTCTCAGCTTTATCCAGTGTGTGACATGATCATTTTACCACAACACCAAGACAGGAGTACCATCTAATGTTGTAAAAGCAAAGCTCACGTTGGAGGTTTGCATGGTCCGGTGTGCAGTCGCAGCGCCCCCTGTCTGTGAAGAGCACTTAAAGTCCTGAATTCCAGAGGCATCGTATGGGGACTGGCACTTGAAGTGTACCTGTAAGTTAACGTGTCGTAATAGTGATACTTAACTGGTTTCCCATCAGGATCATTAGCAAAGGGCCAAAAGCCATATAGGTGGATCTCATCACAAAAGCGTGTAGCCAATGTGTACATTAGTAGTCCGGTGGTCGGCCTCTTGATCTGGACATGATTGGTCAACCAGTACCTGAAGACAAGCAATTTGATTACAAACTTGGGAGAACCTAGCAAGGCCACATTTGTGCATTTCTAAGCAAAAGATACTAAAATGTTATTTATTTTATATTGTCTTGTGTTATTTCATACCCAGCAGGCATTTCAACGTTGATTCACCATTGCATCAACGTCAAGGGTTGAATCCATGTTGGATTACCTTTTGATTTTGCGAATTGAATCAACGTTGAACAAACAACTGACATTATTTAACCTCCTAAGACCTGGATGTCTACAAATGTGGACATCAAATTTTTTTTTTGCACCATAATGCTTAATTCTGTGTATCTTGAAACTAAATGTCAACAATTACACTGCTTCATGTTCAATAAAAACTATTTGGTTATTATATTGGTTCTTACTAACCCCAAAATAGCATGTAGAAATCTGAAAAAAGACAAACCAAAGCTCGGGTCTTAGGAGGTTAAATCAAATTTAATTTAATAAAAGTTGATTTTTAAGCATTTTAGTAACTTTTTTCATTTGCATTAACTGTTTCAACCATATTTCAACGTTGAAGGTCAGTCATATGCCTGCTGGGTAACTTTGATGAGTTTATTTCTATCTTAAATATAAAAAACATGAATGAATAAGTGTCCCTCAACTGAACAGTAGTTTATACCAAAGCTTGTTGAAAACGTGGGACTACACAATGTATTGACACTTTTGATGACATCACTTGTGGAGGAGTTTGGTTTCTGGTGCTATTCTTGTTTCTATGGTAACATCATCTGCTCTGATTGGTGGGTCTCAAACAGCCGGGGTCAGGAAAGGGGTTCTCGGTTCAAAAAGGTTTAAGAAACCCTGCATACTTATGAATATTAATAGTATTATGATCTATAATGTCTCCTATTTGTAGATGCAGAATTTTTCCAAAAATCTACAACAGAAAAAGTCGAGAGTAATAGCTCTGTTTTTTTCCTTATCACAACTAGACATAAGGTTTAGAAAAGTTGAAATCCAAAATCACATGTGCAACGGGGAATTATAAAAAGCTTATGTGTGTATAAAGAGCTAATGTTGCTTAAAAAGGAAGTTCAGCTGCTTAGGCTAAATCCTTTTTAAAATATGCTGATGCAAAACTCGCCCACATACAAACCTGATGGCACAGCTCTTCCACATTTAAAAAGAGAAAATCAGACAATTGAACAATGTCCATTAAGATGCACTGAACCCTCTCCAGACTAAGCAATCCACTCACCCCTGAATAACCTTCACAATAGGGCTTCTCTGTGTATACATGAGGTGTCATTCATTCAGACCTGCTGAGACCAAGAAAGGAGGCTGGAGTAAAAGAGCTTCGGATGACAGGGGGTCTCGGATCTTGTATCTTAAAGCTACATCTGGACTTTTCATTCGCTCCATTTGTACTTCTAGGGACAATGGCAGCTTTGGCAAGGGTGCTCAATAATGCTCCACAGTTTTTATTTTAAATTAAAAATGTAGATTTTTTTCCCATTAAATTATTTAAATTAATTTATTTAATTAACAGTGAGTGATGAGTGGACAGAAAAGAACTGGGAAGAGAGAGGGGTATAGGATTGGCAAATGACCACAAGCGGAGAATCGAACTCGGGTCGCTGACAGTGTGAAAGCACTACATGTCGGAGCGCTGCCCACTACACCATCGGCTCTGACAAAAATGTAAAAGTTCAGCAATGAAAAAATGATCATTATTTACTTCCCTTTATGTCACACTGCATTATATAAAGCTATTATATGTGACCACCACAGTCATAAGGGTTAATTATTTATACATCAATTGAGATTTATACATCATCTAAAGGTGAATAAATAAGCTTTCCCTTGATGTATGGTTTGTTAGGACAGGACAATATTTGGCCAAAATACAACTACGGTATTTGAAATAGGAATTTTATATATTGGAATCCAAAAAGGGATGAACCCAGTAGATGGGTTACAGTTAACCTAAAATATGTTTATATTTGACCCAACAATGGGTTAAAATAATCCAGCATTTTCATTTGAAACACCCCAGCATGGGTCTCCAACGTGGTGCCCAGTCTGTGAGGTGCCCGCCAAAGCACATTCTATTAATAGGCTTAATTGTACAATTTATTTATTACATATTTACCAAAGTAAATTTACAAAATACCCTCATGGAAGTTATCTTTACTTACTATTCTTATGATTTTTGGCATAAAAAAATCATACTTTGACCCATACAATGTATTTTTGACTATTGCTACAAATATTCCTGAGCTACTTATGACTGGTTTTGTGGTCCAGGGTCACATATTGACTTAGGATGTCCAGACTACTGTTATGGTGTTTTGTTTTGTCCTTTTACATTTCTTGACAGCCATGTAATTCAATATAAAATATAAAATGTGTGTCATTTCTTTCCTTTACATTCTATAGAATAAATAATTGCATACAGTTTGCACACGATCAACATACATAATGTTCATATATTGTCTCTTTAAACTATTTAAACATATTATTGCAGAATTCATAAAGTGGTTTGTATTATATTAAAAGCTGCCACATTATAAAATGGTAAATTGCTCTTCATAGACTATACAGCGGACAGCTGTCTATTGCTTGACCTTTAATCTTGCCAACATTATACAGATCTATGGAAAACCCTCCTGCTAGGTGTATTGTAAGGATAGTGAATTCCAGGCACTCTTCTTCGAGGGAGGCCCGAATAGCCCTCTTGAAATATTCAGAGACCAATTGAAGAGGCAAAGGTTGTGTTATTTAAAAAGAAGCGCACAGTGGGTCAACTACAATGGAGCCCCGAGGAGCCTGGATTTGTTGAGCAAATTTACAAAGACCTTCAATAAAAATGCGGAAAGCTCAATAAATTTATAGGAACAGCCGCTTGCCGTGAAGTGGTCATGGTGTAGGGTTTGAATTGTATCGATGAAGACCAAGAGGTCTTCTACCCCTGCTTCAGCGATCAACTGAGAAGTATTAAATTTACGGATACATACCCTCGGACGGCATGCAGCAGACGCAGGGAAGGAAAGGCGGTGCGGACGTTCACAGTATGAAGAAGAATGAGACGGATGGCCCACTCCACTCTCTCCTCTCCACCTTTGGCCATGAAGGCAGGGATCCACAGGACACTTCCACTAAGGCTCTGGAGTCTGTGAACGAAACGCTCGA
This sequence comes from Paramisgurnus dabryanus, assembly GCF_030506205.2. NCBI lineage: Eukaryota > Metazoa > Chordata > Actinopteri > Cypriniformes > Cobitidae > Paramisgurnus > Paramisgurnus dabryanus. The sequence continues at coordinate 21,865,549 of NC_133345.1, read as the reverse complement.
CCCACTCCTCACTGTTCAGGTCCTGGAAGGCACGCTGCACCACAGAAGGATTCATAGTCACTAGACTGGTCCGCAGGCCCACATCCGCTGCATACTCCTCCACTGGAGCCAAGTTACACCTGACAAATATACACGCATCAACATACATTACATACAAATACATATGATTATGTCTTATCTTATTTAATCCATACAACACAAAAAATGGGGGAATTTTGCGTTCCCGGTACATTCGCACGGGGCGAAAGCTTAACGGAAGGCTTGTCTGAAGCGTGGCCAACAGCCAATCACAGTGGCCGCAATAAATGCTCCGGTCTTTCATAAACGTAATTGGCTGGCTCAGTCTAGGTTATTTGCATAAGGCAATCTGATTTTGAGAATCTGATTTTGATCTGAAATTGAGAAATTTTCAACTTCTGCCGCAAGCAATGGCAGTGAAGCGACGCAGACGGATCCACAATTCAGTTCGTCAACGCATGATGTCACCCACTGAAAGTGAATGGGAAGCGTTAACGCTTATGCCACCTTGTGAATGCACCGTCAGACCATCTGCGGTAAAGGCGTCAAGCGCGAGTGATTTCAATGTTAAGTCAATGTAAAGACGCGTCGACGCGCGACTGAAAGGTGAGGCGTTTAGCAAGGCGCTGTAGACGAAATTCCCCCTCATGCTACGTACACACCAAATGCGGGGCACAGCGTTACTCGCTCTACATTACTCGCGTCTGGTGTAAACCCACAGTCATTCACGCATCTAGTTTGTGCGAATGGTGTGAGAAAAGCGCGAGTTAAAAAATTCGAACTTTGGTGGAAAAAAAAGGTGCCGCGTTAACCAATAAGGAGCTTGCTCTAGTAGTGACGTGATTACAGGAAGCGAGCGGAGTCACAGAAGCCCCTCCCATGACGCGAATTTCATCTTGAATGCCTCGATGACTAGAATTTCAAGTGCGGCTATAGAATATAGCGAGTATACTACTCAAAATGGTCAAGCAGCAAACTAGACGCGGTAGTCGCGAATTTGACGCATCAAACGCAGCTGGTGTAAACCCACGAAGGTCAGTTTTTTAATAGGTGACACCGCTTGTGAAAACCCAGCTAAAGGTATTTTTTGTGATTCAGAAAAAAATAACAATAACCTTTATATCTGCATATTGACTGAGTAAGAACATCAATGTGAAACCATAAGGAAAAATCAAACTTTGATCATTCTTATCTCATTATTAGATAAAAAGCCTGAATTTCAGAAAGGAAGGGTCACATATGATAACACAAAAGCTACTGATAATAAACATCAATGTCACACTTGAGATTGTTTTACCCTGCATGGTTGCACATAGAACTGGTCTGATCCACATTGAACTGGTCTGACTATCAAAAACTGTAACATTCCCTTCATTCACAACATTCACAACTACCTTTATTTTAAAACAAATAATTCATCAAAGTAACAACACAAAAACAGTGTCTGCATTAACTTTGATCTTCTAACAGATTATCCCCATACAGAAGACACCAGCAGAATATTTCCAGCTATCATCCATCATTTCATTTTAGAATCCATAAAACCAGACTGAGGTGACATTAAAGCTAAAGACAAAGAACAGGGTACTGACATTATCATCTTCCCAGAATACCTGGAAAAACCATTCCACTCAACACTGGCACCGTGCCTGCACCCGAGGCTCAGCTATCACGGTCCCACACCCACATACGGCTGCTGAACAGCCATGCCAACCACACAGGAGGGGTTTATTTTCCTTCATTACCTAATCTAAGAGGCTCTATGTGTCTTTGGACCAGGGCTGAATGACATCAACACCCTCAGAGTCACGGCTGGCAACAACAGCATCCTGCACTTTTCGATGGCAAATGGGTTTGCATTATACCATTAATGTTGAACAATGAATTTTCAATAGGCTATATTAATTCAGTTTATTACGGGAGAGTGCGGTAAACTGTGTTACAAAGACGCAGGGTTTATATGCGTTTCCTATATACTTATATAAACCATACAACTATCGTACATTTCAATGAATGATAATTCATGTTGGTACCCAATTTATATTTCAAATGAAAACATGAAAAAAATCATATATTTGCTTAATCAATATGCATTTTTTGACCTGGATAAGTTTGCTCAGAGATACATTTCATTTTATCAAATTGACTCCACACATCTTAGCCCACTCTTCCCTGTGGATCATTATAAATCTCAGATAGAGATTGATCAAGTATTGCACAAAGCACTGTAAACTGTGCAACTAGCGTTTATAGAAACCACTGTGGTCTGCAGGAAGTAGGCAGAACATTCAGATGATAAATGAGCCTTAGTCATTTTCAGGAGACAATGTAATTACATTTCCAGAGCAATGACTTAATATGACTTTTACAAATGTCAAATTTGCTCAGCTGGTACCTACTCGCATTAAGTTTCACCCTTTGGTTCTGAAAGCCTACGGACAATCAGCGAATGGAAGTAAGCCAAAGGTTTCAAAGAGCGCTCTGTCACAGTCTTGATATTTGAGGTTTTGAAGTCCAACCTGCGTTTCTTGAGATTAAATGTGTGTGTGGTGTATAACCTGCTATAATAATACAACGTTTAAGATTCATACATTTTTTTACATTAAACTGAGTTAAAATATGAAAAGGAAAGGTTCTGTGAAAATAATGCTTCTATGCCAATAGTAATACATTAAGACTGGGCTAATTTTTGAAGCATTAGCATGACTGGTGATGGCATTTTTAAATAATATTTATACAGCACTGAGACTATTAAACTCATCCTGTATTAACTATTAAGATCAAACGTTTGTCAAACAAAAGTATTAAAGTGATGTGAAGATGACACAGTTAAAGGGATAGTTCACCCAAAAATGAAAATCCTGTCATCATTTACTCACCTTCATGTTGTTGCAAACCTGCATACATTTCTTGAATTTATTAAACACAAAAGAAGAAATTTTGATAAATGATGGTAAGCACACAGTTGATATCAATTGACTTCCATAGCAGTAAAAAATAAATACTATGGAAGTCAATGGGAACTGTCAACTGTGTGCTTACCATCATGTATCAAAATCTTCTTTGTGTTCAACAGAATAAAAAATCATACAGATTTTGTACAACTTGAGGGTGAGTAAATGATGACACAATTTTCATTTTTGGTTCAAGTTTCATTATTTATGGTGGAAAATATTTAGCTTTGCGCTGTTTGCTTGAAGACCCTGCTTTGAAATTATTATGCACAGGTTGTTTAACTTTTTGGTGTTTGATTTAGGATTAATCCAAATACAGAATTATTGCCCAGTATTCATCTCAATATGAGCACATCGGCATTCTGATAAAAGAGATGTTTACCTAATGACAAAGTCATGTGAATCAATCTCTGGACCACAGCTGCTGTTTAGTAATATCCCAGAATTCCCCACGATGGCACATTGTTTGTGATGCTGGTTCTTCATGGGGGATGTTGTCGGCAAGAGGTGATACAGGTTCTCAGATATGTTTGTGGTGCTCTGGCGGTCAAATATATAATGAATGACATCCCCAGGTTTAAAGGTGCTCTTTAGAATTGAGATGTCCCTCTCGGCATCCAAGAACCTCAAGATGTTTTTCCTGGATAAGGGAAATGAAAAATCAAAACATAAATCATTTCTGAAGGGAAAAACAATGTCAGCGTTAACAGGAAACAACATTTTACATTTTTCAAAGCTGTCAATGTTGTGCGAGTTGTACCTGATGAGGTTGGACAAGGTTCTGTTGAAAGTCCATTCGGATGACGAGAGGTTGTTGTTTTTGCTTTCTATATGTGGCAGTGAAACTGTGTCTTTTCTGTTGCTGACTAGTGAAGTAGGGGCAGCATTTAGACTTGAAGTTCTGCAGGGAAGAAACACAAGAAAGTAATGTGTGTGTATGTTGCAGAAAATAATATGCAATCAATTCTTAAAACAAAAATGTATTCTGCCTGATCTGATTAAATATTATGCTAATATAATATAAACATGTTTGATCACCGAGGGTCAATTTCTCTCAATCTTAATATTAAGCATTCTTGTAAAGAAGCAGGACGCAGCATAAATTTACATTTTAAATTTCTAAATTCAACCTAAAGGGCTAAACCACATCACAACAAACCAAGGAGTTGAATATTTGCATATCTGCATGTATCTTACTAACGTTTTCTTTAAAAAGATCATAAATCATAGAGCAAATCAAATTACAAACCTGTTAGGCTGAAGGACAAAACTTTTAAAGTGGAATTTTTGTGAATCCTCAATGCTCCTATAAGCAAGGGGCATAAAATATTCATAATCATTATCCAGTAATATCACCATTTATAATCTTCCGAATTCACATCAGTGAATAAATAATAGCTTAATTGGTGTACAGGCAATTACGCTTAAAAATGTAAAATATTAAATTGAATTGCAATAATACGGCTATGAAACTTTAATGTGGGCCATTTTAGTTCTCTATTTGAAATAGCTTAAAACATTTCTAGTACAAAACTAATGATTAGAAAGGAATGTCAGGTTTGTATAATCCCTTCAAAACCAGGTTTTCCATTGTTTTCCTATATACCGATTGACAGATACAGTTGTCACTTTTTATATAAAGCCAATGTTATTTAAACGTCTTTATAAAATGTACAAGACTATGTTTAATTATATGCAGATAACACTTTCAAATAATCATCCAAGGTACTCTTAAAGGCGGGGTGCATGGTCTCTAAAAGCCAATATTGATAATTGAAATCACCTAAACAAACACGCCCCTACCCTAATAGAATCTGGACCTTCTTTTGATAGACCCGCCCCACACATATACGCAACCCAGGCAGCGTTGTCGGTTAGTAGACACGCCCCTTACTGCTGATTGGCTACAAGTGTGTTTGGTTACCCCTTTACAAAGTCTTTTTCAAAAATCATGCACCCCACCTTTAACCAAACCAATGAATGGATTTTCAAAATTAAAGCATAAAACAAGCTATTATCGATTTAATTTTATGACAAAAATTATTTTAACTGCATTGTAAAAAAGGGAATATCTTGATAATATTGCATTTACACGATTTTGATGCTTATTGACATAGATGAGTTCTAGTCTACATGCACTTTTAATAAATGTCTGACTGTATCCTTTGTTAAACAGCTACAAAACTGACACCATGCCATTCATACCACCTCTAGCTCGTTTATCATGTGCACAGCAGTTTTCATGACTAGTTTCAATGTGTCATTGAGCAAATCAGTCCAATTTGTCTAACGGTACCAATAATGCATCACCCCAAAATCATGGCTATGTGCATTATTAAGCAGACACAGCACAAATCTCCTCTTGGGATTCAAAAGCAGATTCAATTTTGTTGTTGCCTCAAGGCTTTTTAAACAGCTTTCATACTGTATATGCACCTCAGATACACTACAGTTTATCAGAGCATAATCATTTCCAAAGAAATCTCACCAATAATCTGAGCACAAATGGCATTATAGGTTGCCTCGGATGTCTCTGTCAAGTAGTAAATGAGGTTTGAAAACCCCATTTGGGACGTATTTACACTTTGTCTTTGGGATGTATTTTGGTTTTGCAAACATGAGGGAACAATTATTCCTTGGTTAATGGAAACATGGCAAATCAAAGCATGATTTGGAAATTGTTAAGATTAACTACTTTATGCACATCTTGGCATCGCACATCAGCATTTGTGCCTGCAAGAGAGTTTATGTTGCTTTCCTCACGTATTTATTCTTGCATTTAATCTGTCCATGCCCAAACATTCTGCTAACTCAAGAGTATTAAAGTGTATGTCCCAGGGCAGTAAGATTTGCAATTATGTAAGCCTGAGGATTTCAGCTACAGGGTTTAATTATAGCTGAAGAATGGCAAACTGTTTATTTTTTGTCTCCGAGCTAAAGCATTAAAGTAACAAATCTCACAGTAATCATTTGGATGCCGCAGACCACAGATGTGACCGTCTTTCACGTGTCGTATCGGAGAGCAAACAGAATGCACTCGAGAACAGAACAAAACCACAGACCTACATCCATTTATCACAGATCACCATGATCAGCTGCAATTGTCTAATGCCTCGTCTATTCAGGAGACTTACTCAAGTCTGAAGGACTCATTTTGAAAGTCTTGAGTCTGATCACAATGATATTCCATCAAATGTGTTTTATAATCCCGCTAGTAAATAAATTGAATAAAATGGATAGGAAATCATAAGACATCCCAGAGGAAAATGTTATTGCTCAGTGGTTTGCTTGTTTTAAAGCTCAGGAGATTGGATAAAGTTCTTAGTAGTTTTTATTGTATCAACTTAGTCTCAGAAGTTTAAATGCAGGGAGTTGTAAAAAATAAATGCAGATTGAATTAGTAAGAAAAATGGATTTGGGTCAATTTAATAGGATAAAGATCCCATCTGTGACTTATAGGATTAAATATCACACTCCAAACATGAAAATAACTACTTTCACTTACAACACAAACTGATTAACCAATAAACGAATATTGATGTTTACCCCTTAAATGTAAGGACCCAATGCACCGGCTGTTGCTTTGCAAACAATGGACAGGACCCACAGCACACATTGTCTCCAACATCCCCAAGTCTTTCCCATCCCTTCACTTAGACAATGTAATAAAATCTTAACAATGCTTGAAGTCAGACCAAGCCAGAAACACACAAGATGCACAATCAAAATAAATATATAGTTAATTGTACACTCGCACATATCTTCCCGACAATAATGATGTGATACATGGCATGCAGTTAGATGGACTGTCCATTGTTTGAAGTAAAACGGCTGCATGGGCTTCTACAAAGTCTCTTTTGTGAAAGCAAAAGGGTTAAAACACACAAACACAGAGCGCACAAACGTATCGAAACAAAGAGGAGACGACTATAAATCTGCACTATTTATTGCGGGTCAGTACGGTCGCGTAACCCGAGATACTTACGCGATTTCTTCTTCCACTTCCGACATATCTGCTATGATAACAAATATAACCAGGGCAGTCCCGATCCCGAACATCAATATCCGAAATTCAATGGACATGACTTGACCGATGAAAGCGTCTCCAAACACGCTGAAGTGTAACGCGCAATACAAATCTGTTGTCTCACACCGGATCCTTACGCAGGGAAACACGTGTGATTTTCTCTCTATTATCTGTAAAGCTCGACCATTCTGACTGTCCGTGCAGGGTAACCAGTTGTTTATTACATTTCACGTCCATCAGTTTCTTTCATCCACCTTTTAAAAGTAGCTCAGTGATACAGGCGTCCTTTCTTTCGCTTGCTCTCCAGCTGATACCGCTGAGAAAACTGAAGGCTTTGAAAGTTTGACCAGCATCAACTCACATATGGACGTTGTTCAGCTGAGCAATTGGTATATGGAGGCAGACAGCACTGAATATGGATTTTCCTTGTCTCTGTTTCTATTACACACAGAGAGAGATTCTTGGCTTATTTATGAGCACTTTCTATTAGTGGAGCCACCTACAATATCCCCAATTTATTATGTGATTCACTATATTTGTATAGCATTAGTCTCTGGTTTTAATTGACGTGTACATTTACATTTATGCATTTGACCGACACAATCTAAAGAGACTTAAAATGCATTACATTGTATCAGTATTTGTTCCCTGGGATTCAAACCTTCAATCTTTAAAAAATAATGTTGCAGATTTGTTACCATTAGTTAATGCATAGCAGTCATGTAGCAAAAACACTTATACAGCATTTATTAATGTTAACTTTAGCATTTATTAATATGTTTTTAAAATCAATTGTATTGGCCTTAGCTAACTTTAACATTTTAATAAATGCATTAGAATAATACATACTGAAAAAACGTATCATGCTCATTGTTAGTTCATGTAAGCCAATGCATTTAGTAATGTTAATAAATACAACTAAATACAAATTTTGTCAAATGTTACCCTAACTTTTATTGAGTGATCTACAACCATGACAAACAGCAAGGCAGGATAATTGTTTTATATGCAAGATTGACCACTATGATCACTCATATAGTGTTTGAACACCAAACGTTATGAGAGGTACTAAAAAAGCTTTTAAAAGAGCTTTGAAATGAGTGCAGCCAGCAGACATATGCAGAGAAAAGAGCTGACACAATTTTACTCGGGAAGAAGATAGTTGACAGTTTCTCTGTATCCAGCTTCATGAATACACTGGGAACAATGCTCACACATCATTTCTAAACATACAAATGAAGGAGTCTGCTTTCCTACTGTGAAAGGTGCAGTGTTAATATCACAGTTTTCTGACAATACCGGCACCTTCACAGCCTATAAAAATATACAAGAGGTAGTGCAGGCAAAGGCAAGTTTGTGTTTGGAGATACTGAATTATTTAAAAGACGGTATTTATTAAAAGAAATACATTAATATAATATTTATTAAAAGACTCATTTATTACAGACGGGCCACAAGCGTCATTAGTTTATTCCACGAAGTACTGAAAAAAATATTATCCGCAACAACTGAAATCAAGCGTTTGCGATAACTTGCAATGAGTCTGTTACAGCTCTGTGGAGGAATTTTGGCCCACTCATCTTTGCAGAATTGTTGTAATTTAGCCACATTGGAGGGTTTTTGAGCATAAACTGCCCTTTTAAGGTCACGCCGCAGCATCTCAATAGGATTGAGGTCAGGAATTTGACTAGGCAACTCCAAAGTCTTCATTTTGTTTTTCTTCAGCCATTCAGACGTGGACTTGCTGGTGTGTTTTGAATCATTGTCCTGCTGCAGAATCCAAGTTCGCTTCAGCTTGAGGTCACAAACAGATGTCCGGACATTGTCCTTTAGGATTTTTGGAATAGTTCCATTTATCACCGCAAGCCCTCCAGGTCCTGAAGCAGAAAAACAGACCATCACACTACCGTTAGTATGATGTTATTTTTCTGAAATGTGGGGTTACTTTTACGCCAGACGTAATGGGACACACCTTCCAAAAACTCAGAGTATTTTCCCAAAAGTCTTGGGGATAATCAAGATGTTTTCTGGAAAAACTGAGACGAGCCTTTGTTTAATTTTTTTCACCGGTGGTTTTCATCTTGGAACTCTGAACTCTTGGGGTAATTTTGGTCGTGACATAAACCAATTTAAGTGATTTCTTGATTGTGAACAGTTGTGTCAGTAATCAGGTCTGGGTGTGGCTAGAGAAATTAAACTCAGGTGTGATAAACCACAGTTAAGTTATGTTTTAACAGGGGGACAACACAGTGCCATGTATTTTTAGATTTAGTTTTCCCTTAATAATAAAAACTCTCAATTAAAAACTAATATTTAAATTGGTTTGATGATCTGAAACATTAAAGTGTGACAAATATGCAATAACATTAAGAAATCTGGAGGGGGCCCAGCACTTTTAAAGATATGCAAGAAGCAGAAGAAATCTTAATGGGATTATCGTGATCATCACTGTGCAGTGTTCTGCCAGAAATGGCCTAGAAATTGTGGTGTCCATAGAGAACAGTGTACGGAAAGGAAAAGGGGGTCATCTTTTTTCCACATTTGAATTTGTCCTCACCATTTCTTCACATGGAGTCATTATTAATGTTGGTTCTGTAGCTCTTTCGAGCCAAAACCTGCTGTCGATTAATATTGTTTATTGTTTAATATTTACTATCTGTCTGTGAAAATGCCAGTGAAGAGTTCCCTTGGTCCTCCTCAAAGAGGTTTATTTATAATCGGTTATAAGTCAAACGCATGATAAAGTTCTTGAAAGAGAACTTTTAATTTCTTTCCCAGGTCTGTTTTCATTTCAACGAATTGGACTGGGGTACTGAAGCCTGTCTGTAGACCACCTGACTACAAATAAACGAGCAACATTTCATGTCAGTGACTCACAGTAGTTGTTGAATGCCTTGAGCCAACGTAATTCATCTGAAACATTAGGGCAGAAAAATGTCCTGTATGTGCAATGCGTAAAACAGGTTATCCAATGGAAAATTATACCACGCTCCATATCCAATCTGCTTCTAAGAATTTCAAAGCAAGCCATGCTGTTTTGTGTAGTGCATTTAAATAATCTCCCTGTGCCTCTACACACCAACTGTCCTCAGCCAGAGGGAATGAAAACACCTTTGTTTTTGAATTTTAATGTAAAATGGTGCAACAACTCAAGTAAATATCATGTTGAGCCTCTCTGTAAACTAACTGCGAGAGAGAGAGAGAGGCTTGAGGTAATCCTGATTCGAGTTCACTTTATCTTGGTTTATTTGGGAACAATGCATAATTCTTTAATAAAATCCAGAATGCATCAATCTCCTTTTTGTTCACAAACTCAGGTGATCTTTATTTGAGTGGAGCTACTGCTCTCAACATCTGCTTTGAACTAAACATCAAAAATGTAAGCATAAAGAGTCTATAGTGACAATCCAAGCTTCCCTCTCCTCTCAAAGATTATAATGAGTGCCGTGTATTAGCTCAGCTTCAGGGTTATTCTTTTTGATTTTGTTACACAACAGCAGCCAAACAGCTCGAGGTTTTTCCTACTTAAGATGACAAGCTATTCGATTATCATGGTCAATTGTCATTGAGCGCTGGTTGTGAAGAATGATTTTCTAAGTCATAAATTCAACATCTGGACTTTGTGGCTGCAGTCTAATGATAAAACACTGCTGCCGAATATTGACTCTGTTTCAAATGAGTTATTTACATAAAACATTCTTTGCATTCTCACAATCACATCGGTCTCCTGAGAAATTAGACCGGCTAAATTAATTATGCACAGTTTGATGGGATAGCAGAAGCAGTTATGAATTATTATGTGAAACAAAGTGAAACAGATGCAGCGTGAATATAAACATACGCACAACAACTGCCCAACCTAACTCTATTTTTCAGACTGATCTCACGGAAAGTCGTGTTATAATGTCATTCATTTATTCGTGTCCATGGCATGAAATTCAGCTCTTTTTGTGCCTTGAGCACAATGTCTTTTTCGTGTCAGTCGCATAAATTTCTAAATAGTTTTTCGTGTCCGTTGCACGACTTTCTTTTTTGTGACATTTTATGTATTGTTTTCTCAATTTTTTTTCCTATTTTCTTACCATTGTCGCTTGTGGTTGGGGTTAGAATCACTTTCTGTTACATTTTTAGACATCCTAACCCAAACCTCAACTCAAACCCCAACTCCAGACGAGAATAGTTTTAAAAACGGAAAAATGTAGAAACCAATACACGAAAGTACATCCTAACCCAAACTCAAGCGTCAATGATTTAAAAATAGGAAAAAATGAGAAAACAATACATAAAATGACACAAAAAGAAGCGCGTGCAACTGACACGAAAAATACATTCGTGCTCAAGGCATGAAAAAAGCTAAATTTTGTGCCATGGACATAATTAAATTAATCAAATTTTTCGTGACTATAACATGACTTTCATGTTGCAGTTTTTATGCTTAGGGTGTATTTCTATATTGATGAATATCAGTCATGTGACCTTTTACGTCATTCCAGTTGCCTGCCGCCATCTTGAGTACGAGTTCCAGTAGGCTACTGACAAGCATTGGCTAGCTTGCTACGATTTACAGATTTCTTATCTTTTACTCTCTATGATTCTTACGGAAACGGGAAATGGCTACGAAAAACAACATTTCAAACCTCCACTGTCATGAAAAGAAACACAATACTTAAAATATATATATATTGGTTAGGGTGTGATTCCTACTCGATCCCTGATGCGTTCTTCCAGTTGCTGTCCGCTGCTACCGAACTACCACTATTTTTACAACACTAAGGCGGCACGACACAACATGAAACTTTGCTCGAAGTATCACCTGGATCTCTACACATGAACGCGAGCATTAAGAACATTGTTTGTGTACACAGAGATTACTAAAAAGAAAGGTTTTGAACAACTGACTTTGGCTGTTATGGTGTCCGCTCGCGATCTTTGCCACACATAAAGAATCGATCTCCGAATGTGAATAAATGAATCTCATATGATGCTCCTTTTTCAACTAGAAGGTCAATATTGTTTTTCACTTGCGACAAAACAACGAATTATCCGTGCATTAATATGGACCTATGCTTTAGGAGCTATCCATCTTTACTCTCCTCCCTCCTTACGTCGCATTCGGAGGTCGATACATCTTGACTGGGAAGATGGCGGCGAGCGGACACCAAAACAACCAAAGTCAGTTGTTCAAAACCTTCTTTTTAGTAAACTCTGTGTACACAAACAATGTTCTCAATGCTTGAGTTCAAGTGTAGAGACACAGCTGATACTTCGAACATATTGAAGGCATGGCTTCTAGTTCTTTTGCGACCACTTCAGGTACTCAAAATGGCAGAAGACAAGTTTGAGATGTGAGTGATGTTAGCTTATATTCATGAATAGGGAAACTTGGGTGATAATCCTTTAGCAATCATGATTAACATTCTCAATCTTACACTCATGTCTTTGAAAGACAAAGACATCTCATTTTCAGGACGTCCTTTCAGTATAACCCTGAATGCAAAACATTTATTTTCTAAGAAACATTCAATTTATTGATGTCATTACTGTATAAGCAAGTAAGGGAATGAGAATTGGGGAATTGGATAATTTAATAAGCCCTCTTAGCTGTGTTATTGGTTTATATAGCTCTATTCGCTGACAATATTTACTCACACAACAATCCACTGCAGGAAATAAATGCATTGCTTTGAGCTTTCAAAGTTCTCTTGAGTTCAAATCCTTGATGTTTTGAAAGATAGACGAGTCAGAACAGAGCGATGTCTATCATCACCAAACAATTTTCTGAGATGCCCATTGTCAGGAGTGCATGCGGAGGAAGGAGACTGCAGACTCAAAATGTAAACTTTAATAATAAAAACAACATCAAACGAGAAAGGCATTGAAACATATAAATCAGACTGACACCAAACAACAACGAGGAAAACACAGTGAGCTTATATGAAGTGGAGATGATGATGGAGACACGAGACAGGTGAGGGGAGCACGGAGAATGATGGGAAATGGAATCCGGAGGGAGATGAACGATAAAAACGGGAAACAGGCAGGAAAACAGACTGGGAGCGTGACACTCATGTTGACAGTGCATTCAATGATGCATATTTCTAACTAGAATAAACCTATTGAAGCCTTGACAGATGTGTGTTTTTTCCTGCTATAAATAAATCTTCACTCACATTCAGTACATTATTCAGGGAACATTGCATCATGTTGTTTATACCTCAATTAATTTTTTTAAGTCAATCTAGCTCTCTATGCTTATACTCAAACCTTCCTCTTCTCAAAACTGATGACATAAATGTGCAGATCACCGAAACAGCAGTTTTTAACATACGCTCTTCATCGCAATTAGTTAATGGCTGTACTCTCATATAGTTCTTAGTTTATCTGTCAAGGCTATACAAGGAGATCTAAGCCACATCAATAAAGACTGTAATCTTCTTACACACCAGAGCAGATTAACCAACAGTAGATGTGTCATCAGCACACCGTTTAAAATTGATAAAAGATTAAAATTTCTATAAATCAAAGAGGTTGATGGATTACAGTTCAAATGCCCCTGAGTTACTTGATTGACATTTGGCACTCATCCACTTATATAAATAAATAACTTCAAGGTTTTTTTTTTTTTGACCTTATGTGTATACAGACTGTGTATCAAATAGATTGGATGGCTTTTGAAGTTGGGGATGGTCCAGAGTTAAATTCTGAAGGACCGCGGTGAAGTTTTGTGCTTTTCACCTTTACAAATTCGGCAGCCTCTTTATGTGAGGGACAGCCCAAGGTTATATAAAATAAAGTATGTGTCGTTTTTCATATCTTTGATAATTCTGTGGTTGAGGTGCTTGGTATGTACAGGTTTAAGGCAGGGAGAAAAAAAATACAATTACCATAATAGTGGAAACAAACAACATGGACACGCTGAATTAAACCTTTCATCCCTGTAGAGTACAAACCAAATCAATGTCTTATAATTATTTCACCTCACGCATTTTGCCCTAGATATTATAAATAACCATGCTGGTTTCTTTTACAACAAAATTTTGTATTTTCCCCTCATTCATATTACAATACAGATACAATTTTGAGATGTTTTTTTTTGTCTGTAAGTTATATTGAGAAACACTACTTTAGCCTGTGGCCATATAGGTGCTTCAGATAAACTATAATAATTTAATAAAATTATTAACTCATTCCCCGCCAGCATTTTTAAAAAAAGTTGCCAGCCAGGCCAGCATTTTTCATGATTTTCACAAAAGTTTAATGGCTTCCAGAAAAAGTTCTTCTTTAAATATATAAACAAACAATATATCAGAACAGACCTTCTGCTTTCAAAAAAAAAAAAAAAAAACGTTTCATCCTACCTTCATTAGTTCTCTTGTAACCTCTCAAACATGGGTAGAATTCTTCAAAAACACCCAATTTTGAGCAAAAAGCTGAGATAATTCCATTTTTGCTAAGGACTTTTGATAGAGATCAGATGCAGAGCGATCTTTAAAACATGAGGCGCTACTTCCGGGTTGTATAAGTTGCGGAAGTGCGCCACCTGGTGGATAATAGCGGTATTGCGGAAAGAGGGAAAATGTCGTCATTGGCGGGGACGCGTTTTCTCTTAATTGATATCTCGTCAATGGCGGCGAAAGAGTTAATAATTAAATAAGTAAAAGGCAGGGTGCATGATTTTTGAAAAACGGGCCAAGTACCAAAACACACTCGTAGCCAATCAGCAGTAAGGGGCTACTAACCGACATCATTGCCTGGGTTGCGTATGTGTGGGGCAGGTCTATCAAAAGAAGGTCCAGATTATATTGGGGAAAGGAATTGTTTAGGTGATTTCAAAATCAACATTTTATTTCAGAGATCATGCACCCCACCTTTAAAGTGGAAAATGTATTTAAAACGTTAAAGTTGCATTGTGTAACTTTTAGAAGTGTCTTTTGATAGAAATGCAATATATTTCAAAATAACTGTATTGTTTTTATTACCATAGAATGAGCCGTTTTATCTACATACACAGCATGAAAGTCACCATTTCAAATCACCATGTTTTTACAGTAGCCCTAAATGGACAAACTGCTCAAAAAAATGATTCATTGGATTAACTCAATAAAATTGTGGGCAGGATTTCCATCCAATATGAATGTGTACCCCTAACTCATAAAAACTGCTTTACACAATAAAATAATATTGAGTTAGTCCTACTCAATTAGAAGTAAATGGCAATACTCAATTAGTTGGCTCAACTCAATTTAGTGTAGTCTGAACAACTCGATTTAGCGTAGTTTGAATAACTCAATGTAGTGTAGTCTGAATAACTCAATTCTGTTATTTTATATAAAACGTTTTTATATCATACTAATTAGCATAAGCACATGTTAGCATGCTAATAATAATAACATATGATACTTTGGATGAGCATGTGAGAAGAGACTGATCTCCAAACAGGCATTAAACGCAGTTAGTGCTCAAAAATGCATAAAATATTACTTAATTAAAAAATAACTCTCCAAATGCAGTTGCATGCAAAGCATGCTGGGAAATTCTTTTTCCAGAACCCAGACTCAAACTAATTGTGTTAACGCAATTAAAAAGAAATCAATAAATTATAGTACATATTCATTTTGTGTTAGACTAATTAAATATATATACTTATTGCTCTTAATGAGGTATTTTCAATTAATTGAACACAATTTTAATGTGTCATTTTTAAGAAGGGCTTGAATAATTTTTTTGAGTGTAGATTGCGTTTGTTAAAACGTTGTCACTACATTGACATGTTTGTCCTGTGGCAGCTACCGTAGCTTTTTTATGCGTTTTTGAAAGGGAGGGGTGAGCTGTGGAAATTGCAATTCACAATGTCATCACTAGATGCCGCTAAAATCTACACAGTCAGTCTACAACTATTAAGTTCATAATAACGTATTATTAATAAAATTTTAGTACAAAACACCCATCACATCTGAGATATTCTGAAAATAATTTATTTGCAAAATAAAATAAAAATAATTTTGCCATTAAAAAATAACATGAAAAGCACACTGCTTTAACCACAGTGACATCTTTGCCTGTAAAACAAGACTGTTGTGATATTAAATTTAAGAGGAAATTAATTAAATTTGAAATTATGAATTCATCATGAACAATTTTTATCCCGAATTGATTTACAACACTATTTCTAAAATCCTAAAGGACCCACAGTGCCATATATTATTGCAGTAAGTGAAATAAAGTCTTTTAATCTCAATCCAAGCAATTATCCTCCTAAAGGTATACACACATTTTTTTTACACACATGTACAGTAACATTACAACTGTATAAAATTAATTTTTCATTTTTTTCAACCATGTAAAATACCAAAAAAGGGCCCAAACTGATCTTAAGAACATATTATTATTAGTTTATCTAAAGCAAGGACCCAAAAGTGAGAACATTACTCATCATGAATGACAATGTAGCACTTAATAAAACAGCCATTTTAATTTACTGTAGTTTCAGTCATGTCATACTTCTACAGTCTACTCCATTACAGTTTGATATTGTCATCTGGATACAAAAGCATTCTTATTAAAGTACTAAAATTATGCATAAACCTTCTGCAATCTCTATACCTAAAAGTCTTCATCATCCACAAATCTAATGGCAAATGTTACAAAGTATATATAACCTCTCAGGTGTTTCTTCAAAACACACTCACCCAATATTGCACAGATATATAAAGATAATAACAATAAACATTATCTATCTCAAGAACAAATTAAGACATTTAGGGCTTTATAAACAATATAAATAAACAAGAAAAAGCACTTAAAACAAGAAGCACATGACACAGACACTCTTGAATGCAGTTCAAATGAATGTTTTGAAAAATAACTGATATTGTTTTTACATACAGTATAAAATTGCATTATAAAGTATATAATTTAAGATATTGTTAGTATCAATAAACTGCTTGGACGTGGTGTGATGTAATGACATCCACAATTGCCTCCAATAAAAAACTTGGGCTTGTTTTTTTTTTTATCTTAGCATATCATAAAAATGTTCAGTGTCTTTTACAATTGCATTTGAGTTTGACAACAGCTAACGGACAGGTGGGTGAAACTTAGTAAACCAGCTTACTACAGGTCAGTATGTCTGACAGCAATGTAAATGCTTTAAACTACTACAACATATAACTGGCACTCAACACATACCTTCCTTAAAGGTACTTACAGTATAAAAACAAGATGGACCCAGTATACGTAAATTGAGAGTCTGAAGAGCCGCGGCAGTCCTGCACGATCCTTCGGTAGAGTTGTAGGCACATGAGTAGTTTAACCCACTATAAAACGGACTCTATGTTTTCGCACCACTCGTGATCCTCCAGGTTATATATAAATTTAGTCCTGCTGACATGGTTCTGACTGTCTTTTCCCAGACTGTCCAGATTCATGCTGGACGAGAACATTTCAGTGGGCGTAACATATGCCTGAAGATTTTTGATATATTTCTGTTTGTTTCTGCGCAAGCATTGGCAGGTGGTTGTGTAGAGGAGGAACGCCACTATCTTGAGGACTATGGCCATGCTTACGTACAGGTGTCGGTAGGTCACGTTGTCGTACAGCATACAGGCACCTTTCTCCCCGCACTCTGTGCTCCAGAAAAGACACGTGGAGTCGATCCCCGCACCAAATATCAAAGGCGGGGGAATGAATCCTGCAAGGTTTATATTGCTGTGTCATTCATCTAGTAATCGCATTACATAATATATGTTGAAGAAAAACTAAACTGATATAAAATTAAATTATGGAGACATATGCTTCTTTTCTTCTTTTTTTTTACATTTACATGACTTTCCCCTGGTTTTACAGACAAGGTTTAACGCTAGTCCCAGACTAAGACACATTTTTGAGCTGTCTCAATTGAAAATAACTTGCACTGACAGATCTTAAGATATACCAGTGCCATTATAAAAATGACCTAAAAGTCCTGGCTTTAGCTAAGCCTTGTCTGTGATTAAACACTTGATTTTTACAGTTTAAGAATCCAGTCAGCCGAGGCTGGCGGTACCACTTTTAGCATAGCTTAGCACAATCCATTGAATATGATTATAACATTAGCATTGTGCTCAAAAATAGTCTATCAAGGGGACTATTTTCAGGTGCTGCGTAATATCATTGCGACTGCTGCAGCCATGTTACAGCAGCAAAGTCCTTGATTATTACGCCAGAATGAAAGTATAGTTCCTAGCCATATCTGCCTAGAAAATTGCAACTTTTAATTTTCCGTCGGCCTTAGTACACGATGTAACTACAGAAGAGTCAAGTTTTAAATAGGAAAAACATCCAAATGCTTTGGTTATTATTTTAGCGTGATGCTAATGGTCTAATCAGATTCAATGGATTATGCTAAGCTATGCTAAAAGTGGTAGCGCCAGACCTAGATCTAGGGGAGCTGGAAAATGAGCAGATTTTTTAAAAAAAGAAAAAAAGTAGTGTCCCTTTAAGTATTACATTAAGTATTTGCCTCTATAAACTGTAAAAAAAGGGTCAAAATATCTACCCTAGTCACTGGGGCAGTACCCTTTAAAAAGGTGCTACCATTAAAAATAGGTAAGGAACTGAAATGTCGTACCTTTACGGACCTTTTGTGTATCTTAAGGAACAATTTTGTACCAAAAAAGGTACAACAATGTATTATGTTTTGTAACGGTAAAGATACAAAACTTAACCTTAGGGGGTACCATCCCAGCGACAGAAAAGGTACAGTTTTGTATTTTTCTGACAGTGTACAGATATGTATACATTTGGTACAATATGTACATTTAAGATAGTAATTTGTACATTTGAGGTGCTAATAAGCCCTCTTTGGTACCAATAAGTACCTCTGAGGTAATTATATGAACACTTTAGATAGTTTTTAAAAAGGTACAGCGCCTCAGTGACTGCCACATATTTTGACCAATATTTTTGACAGTGTATCTTTTAACTATTTCTTAAATATATGCATGTGTTAATGTGTTCAATAGAAGTTAAAATAAAAAAAAACGTGTCTTGTGGCAATACAGTGAAAGTTGTAAGATTTACTTTCATTGTAGGTGCATCACTTCATCACCCGATATTTTTGGTTATTAATGTTATGTCACAAATGCTTTCAATACAGCATTGAACCAAAATCTGAATGAAAAAGCTTTGAGATTAAAAAACTTTGATTTTAATAATGACAAACTTAATTGTAATTGACTGACAGAAAACAATTATTTCTTAGAAAAGAAGCAATTTTAGCTTTTACTGGACTGATGAAAACAATCGTTTTCAGCTTTAGGGGAAAACAAAAGATGTGGCAAATGGACCTCAACTTGTCCTCCTTTCACCACATTTTAGATTAGCAGCGAAGCAAAGAAATTCAATTTAGTACAAATGCATTTTTAGCCCACTTTTAGTTCCGGTGAAGTAAATAGATTACCCTAGACAAAATATTGTGGAGCATGAAAAATGAAGTGTAGCTTTACGTGTAAATGTAATTGTGTTGTGTAAGACCTCTCACCTATCAGCCGGAGCAACAGAAAAAGAAGTCCGAGGGCATAAGACTTCAGCTGAGGGCTCACGGATCTAAGAGAGCAAGACATTATTCAGGTCAATACATGGAGCACAGCAAACTGCACATATGAACATCTCATAAAACATCTTGTACTTTCATCAAGAACTATGTAACTTCTTTTACTGAGGTCCTCTATCGCTCCAAGCACCAAGCGAAGCAGAACCGCTTCTGCTACCCACTCAAAAGCATAAATAAATTAAAATAAACACTGAATACTGAACCAAACACACTAGAAATTAGAGAATCCAACTGCATAAAACTGTCTTGATAATAAATACCGGGTTAACAGTGCACAGTGTTCAAAGCAGCTTTACATAAAAAAAATTGAAAATTATAAATACATAGAAAATAGACTACATGATATTATTCAACATATATATATATATATATATATATATATATATATATATATATATATATATATATATATATATATATATATATTTTACTAAGACTAAAGTACATTAAGAGGTGGTTTCCCGGACAGGGTTTAGATTAAGCCAGCACTAGGCCTTAGTTATATTAGGATATTCAAATAGTTTTTACAAACATAACCAATAACCAACAAACATTTTTTTACAAAAAAAAAAACAATACTGGTTTAAATCTTGAGACAAAAAAATGGCACTGATATATTTTAAGATACGTTGTGCAAGCTGTTTTAAGGTAAGACATCTCAAATAAGCATTTTAGTCTGGGACTATCTTAACTCATTCCCCGCCAGCCTTTTTGTTAAAAAGTTGCCCAATAGTATTTTTTTGTAATTTTCACAAAAGTTTCACAAAATGCCTTCCAGGAAAATTTTCTTTTAAAAATATATAAACATACATTCATATCAAATGAAAAAAACAGACCCTCTGCTTTCAAACAAACAATAAACAACTGTTTCATCCTATCTATATTTTTTCTCTGTTTATAAACTCTTAAATATGGGTATTTTTTTTCAAAAAATATTTTTTATATATAAAAAATATTTGAAGAGTTTCGTTGCAAAACGAGATTAGTCCGTGTTGTGCATTCCAATTAATATCAATTCAACTGCAGTTGGTTTGTTTTGATTTAAACCTTCATAACCTAAAAAAATACAGCTAAGTAGCACCATAAAACAAAATAATAACATGATAATATAATAATACATTTTTAAAACAGATTTATCTCGTTTTGCAAAGAAACTCTTCATTTTTTCCTTTTTGGCAAAAAGCTAAAATAATAGCAAAAATTTTGTAAAATTATTAAATAATTTTTTGCTTCAGTTTTTTATAAATTGGGTAAGTGCGACATCTTGTGGATAATCGCGTTATTACAGATTAACATAAAAACTCATCAGGGACACATTTATTCATGAAAATGTTTCCTCTTAATTGACGAGATAACTCGTCAATGATAGGGTGACCATACGTGCCATTCTTCCTGGACGCGTCCTGGCCAGGATTTAGGGTGTGTCTTCCGGAAGTCGTATTTGTCGACCACATACGTCATAGAGGATTATTATAATTATTACAGAAAAGCAACAGTTACATTTTAAGGTAAGAATAAAACTATGATTGTATATCTTATGTTTTTAACTGAATGGCGTATGCGGTCAACAAATACGACTTCCGGAAGACGCACCGAAATCCTGGCCAGGAAGCGTCCGGGAAGAATGGCACTTTTGGTCACCCTAGTCAATGACGGGGAAAGAGTTAAGCCCTGTCCGGAACACGGTCAAAAATAAAGGTACAAAGCTGTCACTGGGGCAGTACCTTTTAAAAAAGGTCCTAATATGTACCATTTAGATACAAATATGTAACTTTGAAGTACTAACATGAACTCTTTGGGTAAAAAAGGTGTACCTTTTTGAAAGGGTACTGTCCCAGTGAAAACTTTGTACTTTTATTTTTGAGAGTGAACACTGCCCCATTGTCAGTTAACCAGACATGCCTTTCCAGCCTACAAGGAAACTGTCCTTAAAAAAAAAAAAACAGGAGTGTAAGATACATAGATACATATTTTCAGCAATACCATGAAATGCACATTAGCTGAATAAAGCAGTCTCCAGTAAGTAACCCAATGCGAAAGAGGCAAGAATAGAAACTGCATTGATGTACAAAATGGGGAAAACAAACATCTGTTGGCTGCTTTTGTTTTGGCTGGGTTACCTGATGAGGATGATGACAGAGGGTGTCTGGGCCATGGCTCCAATCATACTGCAGGCACAGATCACACACAGAAAGGTGAGGAAGGCCTCCTGGCAGCCGGGCCGTGGACATTTGCCAGGCACAGCTGTGGCAGAGTCACTGTATCCAGAGACGCACCCACACCCTGTCAGGTTCTATAAATGTGAAAGCAAACATATGCATATTCACAATCACCACACAGCCAGCAAATTACAGCAATTGAAAACATGGTTTAGTGGACTGGCATAAAGTAAAAGAGTCCAAATTGCGTATTAAGGGGTTATAAAATGAGTCGTTTCTGTTCAATTTTGTAATATTTTTGCAATTCAATTACTTGTGGGGTGCGGATTTTAATCAACCCTCATCTACACAACTGTACCACATAAACAGATGCACCCAGGACCCCCAGTAAGAACATTTCTCATTAAACCTGCTTGGTATATTCATATTTGGAGCTTGGCATCATTAAAATAATGCTTGTGACTGTTGTCTTGGATTCATCTATTCCAGTTTCAACCATTTGCTATGTATGGTAATGAGTGCAGGGACCCATATTGCAGTGCCTATTAAGATGCCTGGCAGGCAGAACACAGTGTCCTTTCCAACATACTGTATGTCTGTGGGTGATGTGGACTTTTTTCTAATGACCCACGCTGGACATGAGCTGTCCAGGAAATGAGAGGACGGTGAGAGAACGCAACAGATATCCAGTAGAAAAACGAGATAAAGAAAGAAACAGAAGGAGACACACAAACAAATGTCGGCGTGTAAATGAGATGGCTAATGACCTGCGAGAGCGGAGGCGGTAGTCCGGTGCTGATGGCTCGGGTGCAGCCGGCGAAACAGGAAGACAAGTAGGTCACACCATTGGAACCACAAACGGGGCTAACAGATGAAGTGTAGCAGTTACAATGACTCATGCAGGGTACTTCCGGCCTCTGGCCTACTTGCAGTGTCCTATATTCACACAAACATATACACCTGTTTGAATCTGAGTTTACATTTGATGGATTTACTGTGACACAGCACTGATTAACACACAAAAAATTTACACCCCTGGTTGGTTGACAGCTTATATCTGTGATTCTTAATTCAATGACGCTGAGTGTATCATTAATAGCGGGAAGCATTGCTAACTGTGACCCTGTTTGTTAAATCATTATTTCATTTTAATCATTGGCATGATTTTACTCAGTCAATATGAAATATGTTAAAGGAAAACACCACCGTTTTCAATCTTTTACTATGTTCTTACATCAACTTAGATTAATTAATACATGCATATCTTTTATCAATGCGTGCACTGAATCTTTGTACAGCTCGTTGTGAATGTGTTAGCATTGAGCCTAGCCCCATTCATTCCTTAGGATCCAAACAGGAATGAATTTAGAAGCCACCAAACACTTCCATGCAGAAGAGCACTCGACCTCGGTGTGCAGAAAAAAATCATCTCCTGACTACTCCCCCTCTCGCTTAAAGAATAATTCCGGTATTTAACACTTTGAGTCTCATTTCTGGTTTGTTTTGGATGAACTACAGTGATGGACACAGAAATTTTGACAATGGGTCGTGTCTTGACTTTTTGACTCGTTTAGAAGCGTCTCTTGACTGCTTCAGAATGAAAGTTAATGACCATGCACAAACATGTCATTAAAACAACACTTAACGTTCATTTTCAAAACTGTACTACTCACCGAGTGGTTTGTGGTGTTCGTTGATGATTAAAAACAAATATATTGGCGCAAAGTATGATTTCAATCTGTGTTATTTGCTATAGAGGAACTATTTTTTTAGATACCTCACAACCGCGTATATACTTCCGCTCTATATTTGAGTCTGAAGCGTTAGCACACTCCTGACCACTTGATGGCGACAACCACTTTGCCATACAAGTACGCTCGGTGGCTAGCGTATAGACAGTCACAATCGAGCTCAACTTCAAACCTAAAGCTGGTCACTGAGCCATCAAATATGGGAAAAATTTCTTCTGAGAGAAACCGAGCGAAAAAACTACAACCACATGTAAACAGACCCTTTTCTGTTTCCTGGCGGCGGAGTGATATATCAGCGAGCAATGAGTCTTCCAAGAGAAGTCAATGGAATTTTACAAAATGTCAAATAAAACACGACAGAAAATGTATTTCGCTACACAACTTGTTTTTAATCATCAACAAACACCACGCACCACTCAGTGAGTAGCACAGTTTTGAGAATGAACGTTAAGTGTTGTTTTAATGACATGTTTGTGCATGGTCATTGACTTCCATTCTGAAGCAGTCAAGAGACGCTTCTAAATGAGTCAAAAACTCAAGACACGACTCATTGTCAAAATTTCAGTGTCCATCACTGTAGTGCATCCAAAACAAACCAGAAATGAGACTCAAAGTGTTAAATACCGGAATTATCCTTTAAACTTCCTTCAATATTACTGCGACCGTGGTTGAAGTGCTGCAAACTAAGTGCTCTTCTGCCATACAATATAGTTCTCATTTTTTATCCGCTTAAAAAATCACCACTTTTTATTTTATGCCACCATACTTACTCATGTAACTACTCATGTAACAGTCTTTAAATAGGAAAACATGGAAGTGTTTGGTGGCTTCTAAATTCATCCCTGTTTGGATCCTAAGGAATGAATGGGGCTTGGATAAATGCTTACACATTCACAACGCGCTATACAAGGATTAAGTGCACGCATTGAAAAAGATCGGTGTGTATTAATTTGTCTAAGTTGAGGTAAGAACATAGTAAAATATTGAAAAAAGGTGGTGTTTTCCTTTAAGGTTATATTTTGATAAAATATTATGTACATTATAAAGGATAATTTTATGTAGAAAACAGGATAACACAAGAAAAGATGTTAGCTGTGTTTTCACAGACTGAGTCACAAATTAAATGAAATCCTTTTGTTATGCAAGATTTTTGCCTCTCTATTACCATTTCTGTTTGAAACCTAAAACTACAGGTTACTTTATGTACATATCTGCTTGCTTCTTGAGAAACAACTGGCATTTTGAGTGTAATCAGACTCAACAACTTATTATAAGCTTATGTTGCGAATTTCAAAATGTAATTTTTTTTATTTATGACTTTCTGAATGCATGGATTAAAAATCAAATTTTTTATAGATTTAATGTGGATTTGAATATAAGATAGCAAAAATCCAGCCTGAGCTATTAGCTGTGTTTTGGATCATGTTTGTCAATCAACTAATAACCATCTGGTATAGCTACTGTGCATTCAGAAAGTATTCAGAGCCCCTTCACTTTGATCAATTTTGTTATGTTGCAGCCTGAAACTACATTAGTTTAAATAATTTTTTTTCAAATTAATCTACTCTCAGTACCCCATGATGACAAAGTGAAACCACAATTAAATTAAGTCTGTAAATATATTAAAAACAAAAACACTGAAATATCAAATAAACATTAGTATTCAGACCCTTTGCAACACTTGACCTTTACTAAACCTTGATTGGAGTCCACCTATGGTAAATTAAATTAGTTGGATATGACTTGGAAAGACACACACCTCTCTACAAAAGGTATATCAGAGCAAAAACCAAGCCATAAGGTCAAAGGAACTGCTTGGTATTATGAGGTACTCAGATAAATAAGGGGGGGGAACGATTATGGAATCAGGCTGCAAAATAAAGAAATTGAAAAAGTGAAGGGGTCTAAATACTTTCTGAATGCAGATTTGCAGACATCTTAGGATGTGGACTTGTCATTGTCTCAAGCCTCACTGCAAAGATTAAATAAATGTCAAAAAACGACAAGGCAGCAAGGAGAAAAAGCAGCTTAGCCCCTCGTACTCGTTGCCATAGGGGAAGGTCACCCCAGCGACAGGTCCTGTGTCACAGCCCAGGAAGAGAAAGGACACATAACAGGCAGTGGAGATGAGATTGACCAGCATGGCCATATAAACGGCTCCAAGAGCCGTCAGGTTCAGCTTTTTCACCAGTAATCCTCCCAAGAATATTCCCAGACAAGCACATGGGATCGCTGTCATACCTGTTTACAGAAAGAACAGTGGCAAAATAAAATGTGATGTGTTAAAATAAAGCTTTGCTACTGCATGTGTTTATAAAATATTTCTGAGCAATTGTTAAACATTTTTGATAAATAAATATAACAATAAATGAAATGAATCTGTTACGTGCTGTGTGTTTTTCTTTTTAGTTTATGAATTTTGTTTTATTTCTTTGTTTAATCTGGCACCACCCTCGTTCCTTTTTCCCTTTTAGTTTATTGTATTTTCTTTATTTTTCTACCTAACGCACTGTATATAACTCACACATACTGTTAAGTAACTTCGGCTTTAAGTAAGTAAATAAATAATTAAGAAAAAATACTATTATATTATATGTATTTTAACTTAAAAAGAATAAAAACATTTTACAAAAAATAAAATTATTAATATTATTAATCCTAATAATATTAAGGATTCTGCACTTTTTCTAGTTAAGTAAACAAACAATAATTTTTATGAAATGGACCAAGTTAACTCTTTCCCCACCATTGACGAGTTATCTCATCAATCAGCAATACCGCTATTATCTTCCGCAACTTATAAACCCGGAAGTATTGTCCCAGGGCAAACAGCTGTATGTCCGTCTAAGGTTTGAGGATCGCTCTGCATCTGATCTCTATCAAAAGTCCTTTACAAAAAAATTGTGTTTTTGAAGAAACCTACCCATATTTGAGAGGTGATAAAAAAGAGAACTAATGAATGTAGGTATAATGTTTTTTTTTTTTTTTTTTGAAAGCAGAGGGTCTGTTCTTTCATTTAACATATTGTATATGTTTATATATTTCAATAAGTGCATTTTCTGGGAAGCATTAAACTTTTGTGAAAATCATGAAAAATGCCGGTGGGTGAAAGAGTTAACTTTTATGGACTTTTAAAAGCATTTTATACTATGCAGGGATGACATGAAATTCATACAAGCATACATGCATCATTATATCAAATAGGGGCGACTAAGAAATGTTGATATTAATGATATTTCATTTGTTACTGAAATTGGCACGTCTTCATTATAGTTTTCAGTAGTGGTCCCATATTTTTAGTCCTAACTGTATATAACTGTGTACGTGAGTTGCATATGTGTGCAATACACACCCAGTAGCTGGTTAGCAGATGTGGTAGTCAAGTTAAACTGCTGCTCCAGATATTTTCCGAGGAAGGCAGCAAATCCAGCGACAACCGCAATCTCCATACAGGCAGCTAACACGATGCATGTGAACACCGGGTTTGACAGCAGGTGCTTAGTCACCTTGGGAATAACTGGAGTAACACATGGAAAAGGCAGAACAGAGAGATTGAATAAATTCAGAGAAGACTATTGATATTAAAGACACAGTTGTCACTTGCTAACCCAGAGTAAAGACTTGTATGTCAAATGCAAATACAGGTGACATACTGTACACTTTTAAAATTGAAGGTGGTACAACACGATGCCATAGAAGAATCATTCTTCCTTACGGTTCCAATAAAGAACCTTTAACCAAAAAATACTTCTGTTTCACAAAAGGTATTGCGCATTGAAAAAGGTTCACGGAGCATAAAAACATAAAAAAAAGAAATGCTTGAAAAAGAGTTCCTCTATGGCATCTTTTGAATGTATTCATATTCACTTTAACTTTCTGTTCCCTTTTATAATTGCGTAAAGCTGAGGTTACATCCTGGCGAGCTGTTGTTTTGATAGATAAGTCTGACGGCTATGTCTGAAACATCATAACGGAGACTGCATTCATACCAGATGGCAAAATCTTGCAAAATGCATCTCTCATGTTCAACAGAACAGCTGCCTACATTCCTGCAGTTCGAATTTCTGTAATTGCCCAGGCCACTGTCCCATCTGATTTGCAAGGTCTTTAGTAACACGTTAGATGATATGCAATCAGATGTCACATGACTGATAGCTGCTGTTTAACAAAATGAGATACTGACAAAGAAGAAAACAGCTTTCAATTTAACATGATCGCAAACCTCACTTATATATACATCCACCTCAAACCACATGAACATTTTACTTTATTTCCTGCTTCTTTTGAATATAAAATAGGTTGCAAACTACCTTTTCTTGTGGCTTGAAACTAAGCTGAGAGTAGCTGAATGTATGATCAAATTATCCAATAATAAAAATGAAAACCCAAGAGATGTGTTGAACTTTTACTATTACAATACAGCTGAGTTTTCTGGTGAGTTCTGTGGGTGCTTGGTGCAGAGTCCATGTAGGCTATTAAGTAAGGGTTAACTCTAATTGTCTAATAGTTCTCCTGAGTATAGCATTTAATCTAATTGGACTTGAGTATGTGTTAAGAGGAGCATGCCTTGTACACTTCCAACAAAACAGATTCAAGTGCAGCAGTCACTTTTCTTGGAGACAGTTATTGCGGTCTATTAATCAAGCAATGTAAGATTTATACCCATGTGACCTCCTGTTTGCATCTGGCATATGAAGTGCAACCTTATTAAACTAAAGCAGATTTATCTCAATAGGAATGCATCTAACATCACTAGATAAATTTGGAGCACTTAAGATTCAGTTAATGAGAGGTAATCATCCGTTGTGTAGTTGTGTATAGTAACTGGAAATGGCAATGAGACCTCGGAGCTGTTGGCAGCAGGATAGGTTGTTGTTGTTAGGTTGGCTGTTCTGCAGGACTCCATTGCTGGGTTTGGATATCTCATAATCTTGGGCTAAAGAGGGGGGCAGCATTGTCTGTTCACTCTCAACTCCTCCCACGACCTCCTTGCCTGGCAGTGATTGGGGGAAACCGAACATGAAGAGGGAGGAGAAGAAAAGTAAGACACCGCAGAGGAGAAAGCCGCCCCACCATGCGCCGATCCAGCGGGGGTCATCGGGAGTGATGTTCAACTTGGCTGAGGAAAGTCATGTGCACATACAATATGGTAAATACAGGTGTTAACAGCCTAACAGCCAAACGATAAAGAAATCAATGACATTTGTATTGCTAATGCAATGCTCTATCGATTGTGGCAGTATTGTATTTGAAAATAATCAGATGATTAATATGAATAATGAATAAAACTTACTTGTATCAATGAACAAAGCATCCACATAAATGTTGGTACAGACAGAACCCAGGATAAAACCACAAGCAGGTCCAAATACCAGTGTGGAAAAGAGTATACCTGAAATGCACCAATAAAATAATTAGAAATAAAATTCGTTACAATTTTGAAAAACGCCACAAAATATAAAGCAACAAAACCATAAACAACATTTACAGTAAAGCATTTAGAGTAAACCAAGAGTTGATGGCTAAAAATGTATTATTTGCAGCCACAAGGTGGCACACTTTCATCTCAAAGCCTACTTTTGAGCTCATTGCTTCCCCCACCTACAGAAATACAAGAATGACAATTATATGGAAACATGTAGTCATTTTTCCTCACTTTGTTTTATGTGCACAATCTTTGTTTTAAATAAGCACAATCTTTTAAACCATGATAAAAAACAGTGCCACTAATAAAAAAAAGATTATAATGTAGAAGAGCATCTACATATACAACCATGCCAAATTGCAAACAAAATCCTGCTTGATCAATATATAAAAACTATATTCTCTACAGCCATAGCAATTCGCCAGCCCTCAAGATCTGCATATAAAGTAAAGCAACAAAAAACACAGATTTGCTTTTGACAAGAATGGAGTGGCAGAGCTAAGAGCCAACAATGCTGTGCTGGCACCTAACAGAAGCGGCAGACATCTGGGGCAGAAATTCCTATTAATATGCTGTCAAAAAGTGTGACAGCGACCCAGCTATAGCCCTGTGGGTCACATGCTGCTTCTGAGATTACCAAGCCTTTATCCAGACACTCTCACCATCAGCTTTGCCCTATCCCCTGCCATTTTCTTATTAAAACACACACACACAAAAACACACACACACGTCTGCTTTTTTTTCCGCAAAAACTGGAGTATCCCTCTATAAATATTCAGAACAAAAAACGATTTAGGACAAAAATATGCACAACTTAGCTTTTAGAGTGTTATGGATAAGTAAGGAATCAGGAACAAAACGCAGATTAAATTGTTACAGAAGGCATAAAAGACAACAGTAATTAAATATTGAAACAATGACAGAAAGCTTGAAACCATTGATTGGCAGAACCAGTCTGTTACTGAGCTCAGACTGATATGAGCTTTTGGTGTGCTTAATACAAAAGCAACTGAAAAATTACTGATACTGTATTATTTTAGTTTGTAAACAAAACAAATGTTTACAAATTTGATGGGATTTTATTTCAACTAAATTATGAAACAAATATTGTAGTATTGGGAAGAAAATGCCATCATGACTTTTCTCAAACAGTTCCCTTTAAAGGCGCATCATTTTCTGTTTTCGGACACAAAGCTGTTAAACACAAATCCGGTTCCGATTTATGGCCGGATTTCGGGACTCCCTCTGCATCATGAAAATATGCAGCCACTCTTTGTCCACATTTCTTGCAAACTGGATATCCATCTTCAAGAACAACCCCGCATTTGTTTTTCGGATACCTAAAGTATTCCCATCAGATTTTAACTTTTTTCCGGCAAAGGATAGATGTTAGAATTTGAAGTCTCTGGCTCTGACATTTTCTCGGCTGTACATAAACGAGTGGAGTCTAGCATAAAGTTGCATATGCGCAGCAGAACAAGGTGAGATCACCTTTATTATAATTTTTTTCCAAAACCGTGAATAAGCAAATGTTTAAGGTATGATAATTGTACATGTTAATATCAAGGTATACCCCCATACCAGTATACCGTTACAACCCTAATTGGTTGTACACTGTTTTTATAGTACAGAGTCGACAAATTATAAAAACAAAATGGTTAAACTTAAAGGGGCCGTATGTAGCTTATTAATAAAAAAAACTTTAAGATAGAGTTTTCATTTGTATATTTATGAGCCAAAAGAGTATATTTATAACGGCCACTGGTGTCAGTAACGGTTAAAAATTTTCAGAACCTACGCAATACTCCTTTAATTAGTTATTTTCATAATCGATTAATCAGATAATTTTTCCGATTAATCGATTAAGCAGTTTTTATATTAATTGGATAAAAACATAAACATCTATTCCATTAGTTTTTTCACTTATTATAGCTAAATAATTCCCTAAGTTAGAATATTCCTTTCAAATTGTACTTTAAAGCGTAACTAAACCCCTGATCAGAGCCTGACTCCACCCACTGGCAATATTTGAAAAATGCAAGAAAAGTGGGCAGATCCCAACGGAGATAGAGGGGACTAACTAAGCTCACACCAAGTGTGTGGTGAGATCGTAACAAGGGCGTGGTGAGCTTGAACCTGCTTACGTCACAAGGTATTTTTTGGACCCAACATCCAATAGGAAAATTCAACTGCAGTAACCACCATTCAACCTGAAGAGGGCAGCACTCAGACGTTTTTACACCATATATTGTAGTATTGAAACACTTTATATCCAAATGTCAAAAAACTTACTAAAATCAATGAACAGCACTAATAAAGCATCATTCTTACAGATCATTAACTAAAAAAAGTTGGTTTAGGGTTTAGTTACTCTTTAAAATGTCTTTTGATATAAAAATATAAACAAACAAAAATATCAAGTTTTCTCAATTTTTAGGTATAAGCTGGTGAGGAAATTTTGCCACAGATTACTCATTTTGATCTTCAACTTTACAGCTTGATTAGTTTTGATGAGTTAGGCCCTTGCTTTTTACCAAGCAGTTTGTGTTGTATGCAGAAGAAGCTCCCGACTTTATAAGTGTAAACCTTGAGTTGTATTGAGAAAAAACGACCCTCTCTATAAGCTCTATAACACACAGCTCACGCAGTATAAAGAAAATGGTTTATTATGACATTTATTCATTGACATTCATTGACAACTATTTTCATAATAGATCATCGATTTGTTGTTGCAGCCCTAGTTATTTTACATGACTGCTGATGTGTTTTTACATGTAAACATTTGGATGCTTCACCACAATATTAAATGCCCTCACATGAATTTTACGTGGAAATTTACATGGGATTCAAAAGAAAATGTTCCAGTGTGTTTCTGTGTAAAACTCTGTAAACATAGAATAAATAGGAACATGAATGTATACAGTACACAGTCCAATATCTCACACACAGAGAAGTCGCCACATTACTGTAACATATGCCTTGACTTCTGCATCATTTTGATGTCTTCACTGAAATGACATTCAATAGACCATGTGACCTTCAGTAAATGATCTGCAATTTTACAAGACCTGTGCATGATTTAAGGACATTAGCGTGTCAACTGACACATTACACACTCAATCACACATTTTTATACAAACAGATATCGTATGCACACACAAACATACACAACATGCATTTCAGCATCAGGAGCTAAATGGATAGAGATGGGGCTTCTTAAGGTCAACAGAGGAAGAGCTATCACACCACCTAAACTACTTGCAGAGATAAAAGCACAACAGATGTGGCTCCTCATCCTCCAGCAAACAATTAATGAGAAAGTCTGGAAAAAATGAGTCACTTTCAGCAGGTCCTGAATTACAATGCCTTAGATCAAAGCGGGAGTTTATAAGCATGTCTTCACAACCGAACAGAGGTCTGTTTCCGGCCACCTAAGGGGACGTACTCACACATGCACACGTACACACTTCACACTTTAAACCACGAAACCACAACCACAAGTTTGGTTCTCAGTTTGATGAAAGTTTCCCATGAAGCAGTTAGGAACAGGTTGTTGCGAAAAAAAGTTTCCCCTCAGTTTCAGTAAAACTGATACTTACTATTTACTACCGACTAGGCCCACTCATTTGTAAAGCATTTTGAATAAAAGTAGGCTGTAAATGTAGGCCGTGAGTAACCCAAAAGAGTATTTAAGTATCCAAAAGTGAGATCAATGACTGCACACTGCACACAAACTCAATTTACAGGGGAACAGCTGGGCTGGTTAAGTCACAACATATTTTTCTGCATGCAGAAATGTCTAATTTACCAATCCCTCAAGAGGTTAAAATTCATAAACGCAAAAAAGCTGTTAGCTGAAGCGTGCAGGTCTCTGAGCGATTAGTGTAATTGAAAAATTGGTAAGTATACAAACACCAGTAAGCGCAGTACGGCATTGGGTTTGTAAACAGCTGCACAATTTCCATCCCAACAGTTGTGCCTCCCAGTAAAAGGCTGTGCGGTTTATGTGTGTGTTGCCTAAGTGATTGTGTATGCGTGTTTGCATGTATGTATACCGTTTGCTCATAGCAACGCTACAACACTGACAAACCATACAGGAAACCTCAAGAAGACAACTGAGATCTTGCAAGTGTACATTAAAGAATTGTGAGATTGGTCTCTCTGTGGAGCCCACCACAGAAGAAAACTTTCCATCAGTAATTTCCAGGACTGGTTTTTCTATTGACCTTTTCCACACAGATAACAGCTAAATGTGATTTGCATGCATTATTTCTTGTGCAACACAAAAGAAAAGTGAAGGATTTTGTCTAAATTGCTTACAGGCTCTCCTTCTGTGTACTACACCTCATTAGCTGCCTGCAATGAAGGATCACAAGTGACTTGCAAGTCAATTGCTTTGTAGTTTTTGTGCCAAAATAATGTTTTTATTTTTTTAAGAAGAACTTTTCAAAACTTTCTCAAAGCTTAATCATCAGCTAATCTGATGATGTACAGTGTAGTCGGTTTTCTGAGAAGAACCTTAATATATTTTCCTGTAATGATATCAGGTATGTTCCTGTGCAGTTCCTTTAGCTAGACTGGGAGCAGCCTTACTTCACTTCTTATTTTTTGCCCATCCTTCTTTCCTCTCTGCCATCTCCCCAAATCTGTCTCTGTCCATCACATTCCACATTCACACAGGGAAATGTACAGTGCCGGCGCCAGCCAAACGCTGATGAGGGGGTGTCTGAAATACCGGGAGGGGGCGATTACATGAATGCATTTAATTCTCCCAGCTAGAAAATACATAAAGTTTTGGTACGTTCCTTAACTTGAAAAGCACCCCCACTCTGGCCCAAACCATGAAAAGACCTACTTTCACTAAAAGGGTTGTTTTTACTAAACCATTTAGAGTATAAGCATAATAACTATGTTATCATTAGAAAGAAGACACTTTGAGCTTCATTTTCCAGGTTTCAAAATTATTTTAAGATAAAAATTACAAAAGTTAGAGAGGCTGAAGTACATTGTAATTTTGCATAACATCTTTTTTAATACTAAAAATCCAAATGATAACTATATGTGTTAAACCTAGAAATGCAATGATGCCAAAGCCACAAGTCTGAAGATGTTATGTTTCATGTTTGAGCTCAATAGGCCCAAAAATTAGGTTCTTGCAAGAGTTTTTGTAAGACTAGTGCCTTTTCTAAGTGCCAGTCAGCCCCAAAATAAAAGTCATTTGTTTACATGCGTACATGTTCGTTCTTATACATTTTTATCCTTATGTTGGCGTATAAAATGCCGTTTCCACACCAGAAAATAAAACATCACACAAAGATCGTTGGATTCGTTATCTAATTGGTTACACGTTCTGTCTATCAATATTTTCCATGAAGTCATTGGAGGAACAAGCGAGTCAGATGACGCCACAATATTTGACAGCGCTGTTTGGATATTATGTTTTATACTCCCGCCTACATTTTAAACAAAGTTTGAACGCGGGTTTGAACACGAGTGTAATCTCATATACACGATGTAACGTTACGACGTAAATAGTACTCAGATTGTATATTATATTCTATTACAAGAAGTTCATGTGAAATCTGATGTTAACAATGGACATATATATACATTTCATGGATTATATGCATTCGCGATCGTTATACCAACACAAAGGTAAAGCGTCCCGTTTATATTTTGCATGTTGTCATCTGGACTCTGTAACAAAATACTACATTTATGAAGCTAGAGCATCTGTATCTCAAAACAGAGACGATACGCTGATGCTAAACCCGTAGACCTTTTAAACGATGTATAGTAATGTTAATATTATTATTGTTTGTAGACAGTAGGCTATATAGATATCGTTAGCAGCGTTAAAAAAAACCTGACCTCATCCCGCCCCCGAGCTAGTGTGCATCGAGAGGTTAAGTTTTAACAAGTTATAAACAAAAATCTCGATAATAAAACCACAAAAACGGCAGCTATAGTGAGCAACATACAGAGCTCTGAACAATCTTACCATATACAAAAACAAAATGCATACCTACATATTAACACAACACTGCTTATTTGGAGCTCAGACCCAGAGGCAGTTGCTGTAGTTTCTTTCTTTTAAACCCATTTTCGAATGTTCATGGTGAAATTACTTAATGCAGTACACAAACTTGAAATTATGGAATGTTCGTAGCCTTCGTGTTGGCTTTCCGTAGTGCAAGAAATTTTATGTAAGTTATTAAGGTTTGGGAGCATGCTTAGTCAAGCAATCAATTAAAATTCAACCTTGCCTCACAGACTGTCCTTAACTAAAATATTGCTATTATTCACTCTAGGACCACAATACACTAGGCAAATGTGATTTTTAAATAGCACATTTTATCATTAAAATCCCATTCAACATTAATGGTGATCTGCACTATCCCGCCCCCTCATGGCCCCCAGTAATGCCGGCCCTGGAAATGTAACATACAGTGTTAATGAAAACCTGCCTTTTCAGGAATACAAAACTGGGCCTGTAGTCACTGGAGAAATAGATTGCGTCCTACATCCCTCTTCCAATTATCAATGTGCAGGTAATTAAGTCAAATTTACAACACATTGCAAATTCTGTGCTTTGCATTTTTGCCTTCATGACTTAAATCTTCATTAAAGCAAAGAGCAGTCATGCTGGGTAAGGTCCACAATTTACTAAAATTCTTTGGAAATTGGTCTTTCTGAAAGCCTTTTGGATTCCAACGAAAAACAGTCCTATTCATGGCTGCTCTATTCTTCTGGGAAAAAATATCTTGCAGTGTACACAATCACATTTAGACTAAAGAAAATGATATAAATCTGCAGCATTTGATTCCCTGGAATTTTTTTATGGACCAAAAATGTCTTTCAGAATAAAAAGATCAGATAAGCATATGTACAGTACTTCATGATCTGTGAACCCTTACAATCCCACATCTCTTAAATCACTTCACGGGAAAGGTTCTTTATAAAAATGTGTCCACTATGATGCAATCAATTCTGAGTAAATTGTTTCTACTCCATACTTTGAGAAGAATTCAGTCCTTACATGTCCAGCTGTATGTTGATTTAAGAAAATTTAAACAGTTATTAGACAGATTTAATTAAAAAAGATTTAAATAATGTCTTGGTCTATTACAACTGTAAAAAACCTTTAAAGAGCACCAATTATCTGATTCTGAAACCCCAAAGTAAACAATGACGCTAACGATGAGTTAATGTCTCCAACGTAAATCTCTTTTCTTGAACTACAACATTGTAGGCAACAGTTTACTTCCTGGGATTGGTGATGTAGACAAGACCGACATTATCATAATTCCACCCGCTTTGGACTCACAGCCTGTAAGTTAACTCCTGTTAGCAACCGAATCTTTCAGACATGGTAAGGAGCGTCACATTTCCGGCTGACTCAGAGGTATTCAGACCAATCACAACATACAGATTAGCTGGCAAATCAGGGACAGTTTTGTACAAAATCCATCCATTTCAGGACCATAGGGAAATCTGGAGCTACAAAAATGTATGGTATGTGGAACACAATGTGTTTTTTGAACTATGGTAAATGGACTGCATTTATATAGCGCTTTCATAGACCAATGACCATCCAAAGCGCTTTTCAATTTGCCTCACATTCACCCATTCACTCACACATTTATAAACCGATGGTGGGGTCAGCCATGCAAGGTGCCATCCAGCTCGTCGAGAGGTATTTTGCTCAAGGACATCTCAACACTTGGTCAGGTGGAGCCGGGGATTGAACCACCAACCTTTCGATTTGTAGACAACCTACATGAACCACTGAACCACTGCCGCCACTACATGAACCACTGAACCAACTATGAACCACGCGAACACATTGTATTATACCAAATACACAAAATAGTGTTTTGTGCACTTTAACATCCACACAACATCCTTTAACATCTTTTCTGTTGCAAAAAAGTTTTTTTGCAGTGGAAAAACATTCTTCAGACTGGGGCTGCACAATATATCGAAATAGCATAGACGAGAGTATGGCAATATCCATATCGCAACAGTTCAAAACAGGGCTGCACAATATATTGTTTCAGCACCGACATCGCAAACAGCACCTCTGCAATAGATAAATTGCAGAACATCCGCAACATTTATTTCAAAAGGGAAACTTCTTCGGAAGCCTTTGTTTTAAACGACAGGGAGAAAATCATCTCAAGCTCAGAGCTTTTTATGTCAATTGGTGGAGTTATCTAGTATTTATTAGTGATGCACTGATGTATCGGCCGACGATATTTATCGGCCGATTTTTGATGAATTTGAAACCATCGGCATATCGGCAATAGCACGAGAAAGGCCGATACTGATTGTTTATTAATTAACCGCATAAAGGCAATGAGTTGCATGTCTGTTGTTTATTTAAAATGATTTAATGTTCTGGTGTGCACTACTTAAGCACAGACAGAAAACCTTTGTTGAGCTGGCTCAAATGTCTTGGACAATAAAAGAAACTGCAATTTAGTGGGGGAAAAGAAGTCCAACTTTTTTTGAAGTAGCAATATTTATACTCTGTTTAAAGCAATAGCACTGGCATTATTTATGTTTACGAAAGAAATCCATTACCGGTATATGTAAAAAATGAGTTAATGTTGTTAATAAAAGAAATGCTGAATAGCAAAAAACACCTTTGAAGGTTGTCATGTTGTCTTATTATATTTGTTTTAGCTTAATTTGTGCATCTCTTATTATGTTGGTCAGTTGAATGTTAATTAGATAAAATCCATGTTCAGTAAAAATAATTTGATGCAGAAATAAACTAGCTAATAGATCAACTGTATAGTATTGTATACAAATGTTTTATATCGGTATCGGCCAGAAGTTGTCTGTTTAAATCGGTATCGGCCAAAAAAAATCCTATCGGTGCATCCCTAGTATTTATCATATTGCAGAGGAACAAAATATTGCAATGTCAGCCCCCCCCCCAAATATCACGCAGGCCTAGTTTGCAAAAACTAAATAATTGTAATATATCCTAAGGTTATGTCTAGCCAAAGTTTTAGCAAAGAGACTAGTTTTAGCTAAGTTCATGTGTCATCTAGCCATTCATTTCGATTTCTTACTAAAAACATAACTCCCATAATTATTTGTTATTTACATTATATTATTTACTTTGGGATGTTTATAATTTACCATGTAGCTGCTTCACAAAAATTATAAAACATTTCAAAACTGTAGTGTAAAGTCTCTTAATCGTCAAAAAAATTAATAATAATCACAATTTCAATCTCAAGGTGAATGATCGTCATGCAATTTCTGTCATAATTGTGCAGCCCTACTTCAGACTATAGAAAGGTACAGTAAGAAAAAATTGTTAATTTAGGAACCTGAACCTAAAGGGTTTAGGGAACCAAAACCGGTTACTCTGTGGCATACCCACAAAACTCCTCCACAGATAGCATTCAGTTCTATATAGTGTTATTAAATAAAGCCCATTTTATAAAAATAAAAAAATACTATGTTAGGTGCATGCAAGGAAACAAAAAATGTAGGGATGCACCGAATACAGATTTTTTGGGTTCGGCCGAATACCGAAACACGGTTTAAGATTCTATTCGCATCCTTTCCATTAACACAGTAAAACACATTAATGAAGTAAACAACGTCCACAGCAGTGTATTTTTCATTTTATTTGATTTTAACTGTAAAAAAAGGATAGGCAACATTATGCCAGGATGACAAGTGGGAAAAACAATTTTGACAATTACCATAAGCCTATGCATAATGAAAGCAATACGCTCGCCTCCGCGAAATGTTAAACGCCCCTAAGGCTCACCGAAAGAAAAAGCTTATGTCCACGTCAGCACCCGATGTGTGTAATCAACGGCCGCGTGACGTCGACCAGCATAGTGCAAGCATAGGGTTTGGTTCGGTGGAAAAAATCTAGGATTCGGCCGAACCCCATCAAAAAGCCCAGGATTCGGCCGAATCCGAATCCTGGTTTCGGTGCATCCCTAAAAAAAAAAAAAAGTAAAAAATCTCAGATAAAAAGAGTGAATGTGTGTTCCATTTATCTTGTTTTTGCTCATACTTAAGCTTGTCTTAGTTTCTTCACTGTAAATGTTTGACACCACAAATTTGTGGATGATTCATATAGCAGGGTGTTATAATAAACCAGTCCTAACTCATCATATTTTTTTTTTTATTACAAGTGTGAAGTGCTGCTACTCCAGTGTAAAATGCTTAGTGGTTCCTTAAAGGTAAAACGATAAAAAAAATCAAATAAGTTACAACCACCTATTATTTAACTCATGCCACCTGTTTTAATTTCAGCTTTACTGCATTTTGGCATGCTCATTATAACCTGCTGCAACAGACATTTACCTACTATAATCCTGTGCAGGCTTACAAAGCAACTCCACCTGCATACTTAATTCCACCTGAGCTTACAAGACATAAACACACGCACACACACAGATTCCCACAACATCACAATCACGCACAGGCAAGCATGCACTCGTATAAACAAAGTTAACATTCATTTCAAGGATGTGCTTGTGTGCAAAACTGAAAGCTCTTTTGTTTAATTGACAATTATTTATATAGACATGTAAGTTCATGCCTTGCTGTATGCATCACAAATTAAAAACGGATGTAAACAATAGTGTATTTCGCAACTCATTCAGAATGCTGTCCTAAAAAATACCTCCCTTGGGTGTGTCCTTAAATAGCAAAGACAACACTGATTTAAGTCAGGAACAAGAGAGAGATTCTGGGTAGGGATGCTTAACGATTAATCGCGATTAATCTATAGCAGAATAAAAGTTTTTTGTTTACATCATATATGTGTGTAAACTGTCTATAATAAATAAGTATATATAAATATGCACACATGCATGTATAATTTTAAGATTTTTTTTTTTTATATATTAAGTATTTTTATTTATATATAATATAAATTATACATAAATATACAAATGCATATACACATGTAAACATTTCTTACATATATACATGCATGTGGGTGCATTTATTTATACAAAGTTATTATACACAGTTTACACACATATATAATTTTAACAAAAACTTTTATTCTGCTATAGATTAATCGCGATTAATCGTTAAGCATCCCTAATTCATTGGTCAACTTTCTAATACGTTTTGTGTGCCCTTTAGAGGTCACTGACAGACTGACAGAGAAAAACATTCAAGGTGACACTGCGTTGAAGGTACTAGGAACCCAAGCAGAGGAGTAATGCAAGAAATTGCGCAAACATTAAATATAAACCAAAGGATTTATTCAGTTGTCAGACTACATTTAACACAGATGCTTTTAAAGACACAGACAGGAAGGGATGGGCAGATTTTTTCCACACAATGCAACACTTTCATTTTTAGTGTGTCGATCTGATAAAGGTGGTTTGGAAAAATCTGGATGTTTCATAAGCTTACATGCTGAGTCATTATTATAGCTTATGGCTAATGAAATGTCACTTGTTAAAAGAAGAAAAGTCTGAGTCTGTAAGTCTGTAAGAAACGTCTTGTGTCAAACAGTTTTTAAAAAAGCAGCAGGATGCCGGCAGATGGCCAGCGTGTCTGACAAAATTAATAAGATCTTTTCACTAAAGACTTTAAAAAACACAGACAACATGATGGGTTAAAGATCACTAATATATGCTCGTGTTGTAAGTAAATATACTGCACAAAGTTGTGTACATGTACAGTAAGGGCTTTGC
This sequence comes from Paramisgurnus dabryanus, assembly GCF_030506205.2. Taxonomy (NCBI): domain Eukaryota; kingdom Metazoa; phylum Chordata; class Actinopteri; order Cypriniformes; family Cobitidae; genus Paramisgurnus; species Paramisgurnus dabryanus. The sequence goes on along the minus strand of NC_133345.1, from coordinate 21,824,927 downwards.
CAGATATTTCAGATCAATGGACGAACTAACTCACGCAACTTTCACCTGCTTGCAAAATGAGAAATGAAAGGGGTGGAAAGGAGACGTTTTAGTTTTAGAAAAGACCGCGGAGAACACTGTGGGTTTACACTAGCTGTACGATAGTGAGGAGAAACTGACATTGCAATGTTTTGTTTTCCTGCGATGTAGATTGCGCTGTGATAAATAGTGGTTGACTTTACCAGATTACTTAAAAAGCTGTCTGAGAGGAATTAACTTCTGCCTAACATTTCTTGTATAATTTACAGATTTTTAACATAGAAATGTTTGATTTGTCTATGTCGTTTAAAACTGTTCTGATATAGTGCAAATTGGCAAAGGCATCCAAAAATTTACTTTTGAAATAAATGCTCTGGAAATTTGTGACTATTGCAGATATGCACATATGTCAATGCTAAAACGATGTATTGTGCAGCCCTGGTTTCCACTAGAAGTCAGGACCAATTTGTAAACATTCGGTACATTACACATATGGTCAGTATGCACTGCAGACAGTAGGCAGTCTTTATTGGCTGTTTAAAAACATTAACCCAAATGAGCGTCTACACCACAAAAAGTGTTTTTGTCTACTGAATGTGGTCAAATGTGGACAAGCTCAAACTGGTTTAGACGCTGTTACACCTGTATTTAGAGTCGTCCACTTGTGATCCGATCGGCCAAAATGTATCTTAATACCAGGTGTAAAAATGGCCTTTGTTACTCCATAGTCTTGGGAAGTTAGTTTACTGTGGTTTGATGATGTAAACTTCTGGCTAAAGTAATGCATCTGTCCCTTCATTTCTTTTCCCTGCTGTTCAAACGCATAACACTGTCTGTCACTCAGAGACTAATGCTACAAGCCACTGACCAGAGGGCTGTCAGTTCAAATCGGAGCTGGGATGCCAATGATGTGTTTTGACAAAATAATTTCAGTAGAGGAAAATACTTGAACCCTTGACTAATGATTTGTTCACTTTTAAAGAAAAGGTAATCAAGACATAAATCTTTTGTATAATAGAGCTCCTTTCATGTGACCATGAAACTATTCAAATATCAACCCAGCTCCCAGAGCACACGTGATTTATAAGTGAAACAAATGCAAATCTGTGTTTTCCATATAGCACATTAAACACAAACATAGGGACATGCAGAGGCCTTTGCTCTCGGTCATTTAAATCTGTTTGTTTTCCCAGAGTTTGTAAGGATAAACTATAGACTTTGTCTGGGATCCGGCACAAGAAGCAAAAAGATGCCAATGCTTTCATCCAGCTCTTAAAGTGCTTAAAACACACATTTTTATTGGTAAATGGATTTTTATTTCAGACAGCACAGCTGTGTGGTACTCATAGATTTATGAGTCAATTATACATAAACAAAAAACAGGGATGCACATCCTGTGATGATAATTATGATGATGATATCATTATGCAACTACAGTTGAGTTTATAGTGTGAATTGAGTTCATTAAATGGATTTGAAACACAACGAATGTGTCGTTTAGTTCACAAGTGTCATTCAAGTCAGATGAGGAGAAGCCGTGTACTGTCTGTCAGTAATTACACGACTCAATGTAATGAAAGTGACAGGGAGGAACAAAAACCAATGTTATAATTTAAAACTGAAGAGAAAGGAAATCAGGGGGAATCAGATGTTATGCTCCATCAGAAATTATAAAATCCTGAATGATAGAGCTCAGGAGAAGTCACTGAATATCCAGCCATGGACAGATCCACTCCAGAACAGTAAAGGGTAAATTTAAACAACTAGTAACCAGGCCAGCGTCAGTGTGGTCCTTTGATCCCTTTAGTTATTTCCCGAAAACTCAAGTACACATCACTAGTAACAAACTTTAAAGAAACACACACACAGAGTACATATCTAATTATACTCAAGATTTGAGAAAAGTGCCATAAAGGCAAGAAGTAATAAAACAGACTGCCTGGAAACAAGATCTTTGAAAAGTAATATATCATTTTATAATCTGTACCAGTCAGTTTATGACAACAAACTGTTATGACTCCTGTCTGAATATAAAATCTGCCAGAGCAGATAAATACACTGCAAATATGTTAATAAATGTTAAATAATAAACATAAGAAGAACACAAAAAAGCTTTGACAAACAATCCTCTGATTTCATCAGGGAAAATAGAAGACGACGCTTATAGATTATACAATATCGTTATACGTTTATATGATTAAGGATTAATAAATACATCACAGTGTACAATGTAACACATATTTTCAACCAAATGTTGGGTCAAAAAGGGACAAACCCAACCTGTTTGGTTACAATTTAACTAATGCTGGGTTGTTTTAAACCATTGTTGGGTCAAATGTGGACATTTCCTAGGTAAATTTAATTTATACCTAGCAGTAAGGTTTGTCCACATTTTACCCAACTATGTGTTAAATCAACCCAATGTTTTTTTTAAGTGATACAACAACACAAATCAGATTTTTTTACCTAAAATCTCAACTATAACGCAAGACAAAGTCTTGAAGTATTTGTAGCAGGGCTTTGAACCAAACATTTTTCCCAACTGGTTCGTTCCGAACAGAAACAGTATTTTAACGTTTCCGGTTTTCGGTTCAACCCTAAAATTGACGTTCCTGAACCAGTTAGAACAAAAACAAAGTTCTGGAACCGGTTAATAACGTTCCATGTCAGCTGTGAAACATACAAATAAGTAGGCTGATCATTAGGACATTAAACTTAAATTATTAGTCCACATAATTTTACTTAAGTCTCTATCTTGTCATCAAACATTAAAGGCTACATTATGTAAGAGGCATAACTGTAATTCTGACATGCCCACATTTGTTGAGTGCACTTAAACACGGGGACGAATGCCAAACGGCGCTTCGGGAAGAAGATGCAGCATAAACAGTCACTCCACATAAAGTGAAAATTACGTTGTTTTTCAGTGCTTTATTCACCAAATGTATTTTAATGGACTACAGTATGAGACACAGTAGCGCAACTCTCTCTCAAGTTTATACATCAAGAGTTTTGATCTTTGAAGGGCAGAGTTGGACCGGACACATTCAGAATGTGTATACAGAAAATTTCTCAGAACAAAATTCTCTTTTAGCGGTTAAATTGTTTAAAATCACTTAAGTGTTAACATTTGCAAGCCTTTGAAACATGTGCAAATGATCAACTTTCACCCTATTTAAATTTGCGTATTAATCCGCGAATCGCATATGAGCCGAACTGTGGGTCGTGAGCTGTACCGATCATGGATCAACTGCGATCCGTTACACCACTAATTAGTAAAAAACAAACATCTTGAGATACTTGGTAGCCTACAATATTTACCTCTTATGATTGAGCATTAGAGACTTGGGCTTGAGTAGGTTACTTGCTGGTGGCAAGCTTGTCATTTCTCCGATGAGTCAACGACGACCAGAAGTGAACTTCACTGAGTCATATTAGACAGAAATCTTGTCAAAGAACGAAAAAAATAACGTTATTAACCGGTTACCTTTATTTTAAATAAACGGTTCTGTTCCGGAACATATATATTTTTGAAAGTTTCTGGTTTTGTTTCTGTTCCTTGCAAAACATCAAAAGTTTCTGGTTTTCGTTTTCGTTCCGTGAACCGGTTCAAAGCCTTGATTTGTAGGGGTTATCAGAGATCACATCAATTAATTTCCTTTCTGCATCTCTGTACAATACTGACCTAAATAACAAGAATTAAAGTAGGAACTGAAAACTTCATACCGATATTACAACAAGATCACCCCCAGCACCTATCAACCTTCAGGCCAAGTGGCTATCGCTAACAATGCCTGTTTCCTGATCCAATTATGGGGCACAAAGCCAAGCACTTTCTGTACACACTGCAACTAGTAATACTTAGAGAATGAACATTAGATATAAAAATCATATTTCACTAAATCCTACAAGACTTGCATAACATGCAATGTTATCTGGAAATATTTACTTAGAAACTAAAATTTAATCAGGGCAAATATTGACTCAACAACACTAGCGTTTTAAGACATAAACCTTAGTGAACTTCAGTATGAAACAGCGCTGATGGCTCTTTAATGCACTTAAGTGTTGAATACTGTAGCCTGAAATCCTACAGTAACTAGTATCTCTATAGACCGTTTCAGCAGTAACAACATAAACAAGCGGCTGTCGCGGTCCGCACGTAACTTCCGGTAAACTCCGCTAATAATAAATAACAACAAAGTTCTTTAAACATAGTTTATTTATATAACAAGCAAACAAAACAACACATAGATTACCTAGGAAACCAAAACATTTGTTATTTTCGACGAGTTTAGCAACTAGTCAGACCATTAAAAAAACGAAACCGGAAGTAAGGTTCGGATCCAGATGTGTATCACGTGCGTCCGATGAAACCGTCTATACTGCTGCTGGCAAAACAGACTGCAATATAAAAGTATTGTCAATTATACTTGAGGAATGGGGTATTTTAAGGACACCACATATGGTTAGAGCCAAGAATGCTTTGTGAATAATGAACAACATACATTTGGATACATGTGAACAACATACAGTACAAGCAATGCGATTATACAAAGACTGATCACCTACAACCAAAATAAATATTATTAAAAACATGAGAAGGATGCTCAACTTAAAAATAGTGTGAAATTGTCTTCAACCACCAGGGCAAACTGCTAAAGTTATGCAGCAAAACTACACCATTAGTTTTAGTTTTGATCAGATAATATTCAAGCAATTATTTGTGCCAGAACAACAAATCCTGTCTACATATTAGTTAAAAAGATCTCCCCTTTGTCTAAACGTCATTATTTTTTCTGCATCACTGCTGCATCATTTTCCTTGCGCAGTTCAGAGATCTGTAATAGCTTGTGGCAGCAAAAAGTCTTTTCACACAATGTAATTGCAAAAAACAAAGCTGGCATGCTTGTAAACATATCTTCTATGTTTGCCTGACTACTTAAATGGCACCAAAAGGTCAAAGAGAAATAACAAGACATGAAAATGAAAGAGGAAAAAATATGTCAGATAGATAGAAACCCAGCAGCTTTTGCTCACCTAACTACCCTGATGTACTTGCTGTGTCAGATGTTTCCCTTGGGCAAGAGCCCAGTAACACAAAAAGTCCCAGCAGATAAGCGGGCACCAGCCATGAAGAGGCAGCAGGCCAGAACTCTCCATGGGCATATTGGTGTAAAGCACCAGCTGCAATGGAGGAGGAGGTTGCAGTATTGACTACAGCTGGTAGGGTTCTTCTTCAGCAGGTGCCTCGGCCTAATTATCAGTCTGACGGCGCCAACAGCGGGTCTCCTGTTACTCTTGAGATTCATTCAGAGGAACCAGACCACAGTGTGAAGAAGCCCAAAGAGCAAAGCATGCATGCTACTTGTAATTAGGTGCTAATTGTACTGCATCCGGAAAAGACGAGATAAATAGAGAAGATCTGGCAAGTATGAGCAATAGGATGGACATGATCTTCCTGACAGTTGTTGGTGTGATCTACAGTATTGAAGCAAGACTAAACATGTAGTATAACATGCCAATTGCTAAACAAGTGAGAAGCTTTACACTGCAGATAAATAGCAAGTAGAGATTTGAAACCTGAACCTTGGGATAGCAAGAACAATGCTTGGTTTCCTCAGCAATGCATGTTTTGAGTAGAGAAAAATTATAAGGTTGCATTCTTACTACAGTATTAAGGATATGAAGTAACGTTGCATGTAACACAACACATCCATTTAAACATCAAATCCTACACTGATGCAAAGAACTGCATCTCAATCTGATAGCACATTCAACATCACTCTATTTTTGAGCCGCTGGTGTGTTGTATTTTACCACACTACCCTTCCCCCAGTACGACCAGAACTAAAAAAAAGCAAAAAAAATCCACTTTGTAACCAGCACACATCCAGAATTCAGCAGTGATAGGGGATCAGGGTCACATGGATTGGTGAACGAGTGGAGGATGATGTGACTTGAGGACCAGCGTCAGGTTCTGCTTTCAGACCGGTACTCTATACAGTAGTTGCAGACAGTGTTGTATAAAGTACTAGAAAGCAATACTTGAGTAAAAGTACAAGTATTGTACTAGAAAAAGACTTTGGTAGAAGTGAAAGTTATCTTTTAAAATATTACTTAAGTAAAAGTCTTAAAGTATCTGATATATACTGTACTTAAGTCTCAAAAGTACTTTTCTGATATTTAATGTACTTAAGTATTTGAAGTAAAAGTAAAAAATTTTTTTTTTTTTTTTTTTAAAGCAAACGGTTAGAACTTTGATTGTGAACTTTATTGTGGCTTTCTTATAGTAAAGCATATTCAGGGTTCCCATTATCTTCTTAATCTCAATCATCAAATAAAAATCTGTTTTTCCAAGACTTTTCAGGCACAATTCTCTTAAGTTCAAAGAGCAAACAACATATTTTTTGAGCTGACATCAAATAAAAAAGCAGAAATTTCACTTTTGTATGAACTTCAGGTAAAAATGAAAAAAATAAATAATAACTTATTTCTTTCAAAACATGAGCATATTTTTGAAAAAAGTGGAGTATCACTTCAAGTTAGCTGTTCTGCTAAGAAAAAATGCCAACTCGTTGTGTGGCAATGAAAGCACTGTGACTTTAATCAACAATGCAAACGTACATTCACAATGTATAACATTAGCACAACATTATCCTATAACCACTGAGTTTTGAGTTAAAGCAACACTATGTAGTTTTTTTTACCTTTAAATAATGTCTCTAAAATTATTTCAGTGATAGAACAACTTTTAACTGGACAAATTGTACTGCTGCTGCAACCTGAGCAGCCTCCTAGCTGCTACAAGCACACTCTGAAAGTGGTGGTGGAGGGTAGAGCACACAGCCCCGCCCCTCCCCCTGTCTGCAGAAGAGTGTCTGATACCAGGCACTGTTGCGCTTTTCAACCACATGGGGGAGCTGTAAGTCATTTTTACATGGAAACTACATAGTGTTGCTTTAATTAACATAAAAGGATATCTCAAGTTTGACAAAACGTATGATGCTTTTGAAGACGTGAATACAGTCCTTATCACTTTCTTTCTAACCTGCCACTGATTAACTTAGCAGTTTTTAATAAATATTTCTCAATCTAACATTAGCCTACCGGAGGGAATATTCGGCCGGCAGTTATGCTATAAATGAATTAAATAAAATCAGCGGTGTAACGTTAACGTTGACGTTTATTAAACCATCACATTAGACAGATAATTATCTGATACGGCTTATGATAACTAATGTTGAATCACATTGACATTGTGGCTTTACTTAATAACTATTATTTTAACGTACCTTGATGTGATTCTTCAGGTTGGACGGGAGTTTTTAAATGACAAAATGTAAGTGATTTTCGGTAGGCATAAGACGCGCTTTATTCGGTAATCGGGAATCTTTAATTCCAATGTAAACAAACATTTCTTACAAATACGGCCATGGGTGTATAACGTTAGCTTTCTCACCCTGTTCATCGTCGGGGTGGTCGATTACGATAACGGGAGGTCCTCCAGTAGGTGCTTTCATTGCAGTTACAGTTGTGCTTCCTCATCCTTTGGCAACACTACACTAAAATAGAGTGTGCGTGAAATAGAGTGTGCGGAGCGTGCGAAATGCAATCTAGAAGCGCTGATTCGCCAAAACCTCCCTTATTGAGGTCGCACACATTTCTTCTGATTTTATTTTGTAGTAACGAGTAACGAATATGCTTAGTGGAAATATATCGGAGTAAAAGTACACATTTTATCTAGAAAATGTAGTGGAGTAAAAGTGAAAGTTGACATAAATTGAAATAGCGAAGTAAAGTACAGATACGTGAAATTTCTACTTAAGTACAGTAACAAAGTATTTTTACTTCGTTACATTACAACACTGGTTGCAGACAACAATGCATTCGATATTTGGGGTGTTGGAGCTCATGATATTCAGAGCTATTCCACTCGAAACATAACCAGTTTGGGTCTATCCAAAATGCAATGTCCTCATGATGAACCTGAAGCAACAAAACAGAGCTGGTAGAAGTGCACAGCTGTAATTACGCACAGCACTCTTATAAATTAATATGCATAGTAATATGTAAAGAATGCATGCAATGCATAACCTTAAGTCTCACATACTGTACACAACTGCCCCCAACCAAAAAAAGTATATGACTACTAATACAACATAATTAAATATATAAACGTCACTCCATGACAACAAAATATTAAATTATGACATTTATTTGTAAAAAGATAGCACAAGCACACTTTTTTAAACAAAGAGGTAAAATGGTAAAATATTTTTAATATTAAGATATTTTTAATATTAAGCAATTTAAGGTTTTGTTTGCCCCAAGAACCGTAAATACTGTGGGAAAGTTTCTTTATAAATCTCTAACGAAAAACAGAAACACCAAGTCTATAGTGCAAGTCTGTGAATATCCCTTTCTGACATAATGTTTGTCAATATTTTTGCAAACCATTTCTTTAAAAATGGCATGGTAAATGAAGTAACACAAATGTGGATTACGCAGATACTGCAGGAAGGGAAAATAACTCTTCTATTACCTAACATTTGCTTAGACTGACTGACTAATAATAGGATTAATTAAACCAGTGATGGCAGACATCAAATGATGTTACCCAACTTCATTTAAATGCAATCTTACTGTTAATCTTTAAGTCCGTCTTTATTCCACTGAAACAAATCACACTTTCAAAATCATGCTCCCTCTAACCCCCCAGTCACATTAGCTACAAGAGACAGAAATAGAGTGACAGTCTACCATTCATTTTCAATGGGAGTGGCCGTTTGCGAGCGGCAAGCGACGAGCTCGCCGCTGCGCTGCGCCGAGCAAGGTAAGGCCAAAATAGACAAGAAGGCTATTTTATGCAAATGCTGAGCAATGCGACAAAGCGACTGCCAATCGGAGGGAAGGGGCAGCATGACATAGGTCAGTGGCTCGAGTCGAAGAAAATAATTCAAGATTGCTGATAAGTTTGGCATTTTATTGCATATATTTTGCTACTTTTATCGATAAATAAATACTTTTAAAATCCAAAAACATCGTTCTTGTAACTTAACAATACCTCTGAAGTGACTTTTGATACCACTTTACTGTTGCCAAGCAACCAGGAGTAGGCATGCCCAGGAACGCCCATCAAGCGAGTGTGTATCGCTCGCTGTCTCTCACTTTTGTAGCTAATGTGACTCTATGGTTACTGTACGTTCACACCGCCGCAGACTTGAGCTTTCAAAGTTACCGCAAGTCATTCATTTACAATGGAAGCTGGCTTTTCTCAGCGGCAAATCCATCGCGTCACGTTTTGGGCGTTTTGAGCGACCAGAAGGACAATCAGAAAGTTGAAAGAAGCTCAACTTTATGGTAATGAGCTATGACGCGGTTCAGCGTGAACATACAGTGAGAATAAATGAGTGTTCTGATCACCAACATAATCATCTTAGTTTCTACTTTCTGTCCATGGGATTAGCGCCTCATTTTAAATACACACATGCCAAAAAGTAGTTACATTTTTTGTAAGTGGTAGGTGACATGCTTGTATCTATTACAATATATACAATATATATTTGCATGCAATCCTCCAGATATCAACGTTACATTACATTAATGTATTGCAGATGCTTTTATCCAAAGCAACTTACTGGGCCTGGGTTCGAACCAATGACTTTTTGCGCTGCCAACACAATGCTCGACGACCAATGAGCAATAGAGGATAGTTTCATCATACACAGGTGCGTTGTCACAGTTATGCGCCTGGCCCGAAGTTAAACTTGACTATGCCATGAAAGCCATTTGTTTATGTTGTTACCGCCTATACACGAGCACAAAGAGCTAAAGCACTTGAAGGGATGGTTGGTTGTATTTGTCTAACAACATAATGACAATATAATAAGGAATAAAAATAATAGTTATGTTTTTCATTTTACCCTGCAGAGCAAAAGATGACAAAGCAAGAGATGACAACTCGATCTCAAATTAAAGGAGTTGGTAAGGCGCAGTCTTGGTCGACGAGATGAAAAAAGCTATTTAGAAACTAATCCTTCAAGATGACATTACATCTGCAGAGTTTAAGTAGCTTATGCGTACGCCTGGCTGTCGGCAGGGGGTGAAGTCTAAACATTTCAGCTGCAATGATGATGTTTTCTATCAAAAAGGCCATATGAAAATCTTTAGATAAACCACAAAAGCAGTGTGAAATTCTAAAATGCATGTGTGCCAAAGTTATGTTTTTAGTCATTAAAAGATTTGTTGTTATTATTAGCACAAATATCATGGGGTCTTAAGCACTTTCCAAGATATGTTGACAACAGTTTTAGGATGGCAGTAAAATTAAAATGCTTGATGAGCATTGAAATTTTGTTAAAATACATTTTTGTACATTGGGGTTGTAGGCTGGCTCAGGGGTGGGGATTAGTTTAGTTTTTTTTTTAATGATAATTGTATTTTTATTATTATTATCGATTCATTTCATATGAATTCATATCAGTCAACTCTGAAAATAGAATTCATGAGTATATATGAATTCTCATGAGATAAGCCTGAATTGTCTCTCTTTCTTTTTTAAAGGGGACAGAGAATAAAAAAAAACGTTTTTACCTTGTCTTTGTTGAATAATGGTAGTCTACCCGCATTCACAAACATACAAAAAGTGCTAGACATGCTAAACATCCCAGTCTCATAGAAATTCCTCTTTTAGAAATGTCAGCCAGAAAACGGCCCAATCTGAAAAACTGATGCTTATGACATCACAGGCATCTCCCTGCCCCTCCACTTTAAAATAATTGGCAAATTTTTTTGAGTGGCAGCAAAGTCAGCCAATCAGTAATGAGATTGCAAGTTAAGCCAGTAGGGGGAGCCAAATAGGTGCAAAACCACTTGTTTAAAATCCCCCACCCTAATAGAGCTATCTGAGAGAGGTTTTTAGGAAGCTTCTAAGGCAGGGGTCACCAACGTGGTGCCCGCGGGCACCAGGTAGCCCGCACAGAGTCTGTGAGGTGCCCGCCAAAGCACATTCTATTAATAGTCTCAACTGTAATATTTATTCATTACATTTTTTTTATATTAGCTTGGCTTGGTTTACGTATGTTACAATTTTAAACAATACTAAAACATATAAACAAGTCAAATAAAATAAAGTAAACAAGTAAAACAAAAAAGTTTTAAGTAGACTATATCAAAAAGTAGCCCTCCAGATTGTTTTATCCATTGTGGTAGCCCTTGCTCATAAAAAGGTTGGAGACCCCTGTTCTAAGGCATTACCCAAACAAACAAATGTTTGTCTACATGTCACATCACAGAACAACGATAAATACCCAGTTCAATCATTCTATGTCACCTTTAAAAGCAACAATTTGCCAGTAGTGTAAAGTTTACATGAGCAATTTGATGGATGCCAGTTGTCCGATGCAGGGGTTGTTAGAAGGATTGACATTCTCATTATAGAAAATCTGTCTAATGCAAGATGAGTCATATATATATATATCCGCTAAAGGTTGGTTTTGTCAACTTAGTAAATGACCTCAGTGTGATTTACACATATGAGCTAAATGCTATAAAACCAATCTATTTCAAATGCACAGGGTCTTTAAATAGAGGTTAAGTAAAGTAATGACTTGATGTGTAACAAACAGCACAAATGATATGAGGTCCATGAATGTTCACTTAATGAATAGGATGATTATACCATAGTGTTTTTTTTTTTTGGAGGCTGGCACTGTTCAGCAAAACAAAGAGGGAACTTTGCCTCTCCATCTTCCATCAGCCACTTATCTGTCGTATCTTCTTTGGCTTGGGTGGTATGATGAGACCCAGAGCAGGTCAGAGTTAAGACTTCCCAGAACCGCCTAGTCAAGACTGAAAACAAACAGGGCTTTGTACACAAAGTCTGCCTATAGTCTATCCTGCTGAAGCATATTTTTACTTCTTACTATTGTCTAATGTGTCCTTTAAACAACATGTTTGTCTTGCTTACTAACCATAGCAGTAAAAGAATGTATGTATTATTTTGGTATCATTCATAGCCAATAAAAGGAGTGTTTGAGTCACTGCTCATAGTAATCCTGAAATTTCTATGAGCATATTTATTGATTTGGTCAGTTACTAGCTTGTATTCAAACACGGGCAGGATAATGTGTTTGAATAAGCTCCCTTACCAGCTGCTGTCAATTGTCTTTAGGTTACATGAATCCAATCATCTAAGTCAACTAACTGGAATCATGTTATTGACACTGTACAAAGCTTGTAAAGAATGGAGAGCCAGTTCGGTGGGGTTGCAGCAATCCTGAGTGTCACAGCTATAACCTGTTCCCTTCATGTACTTGCTGTGTATTTTTGAAGTCAAGGCCCCGTGGGAAGACCCAAAATTAGAAATGGCCTGTTAAAGGTCACAGAAGCTCTGGGAACAGTGGATCTTTTAAGTACTACACACATGACTGTATTTGTTTGTTTTAGCTCAAGTGTCTCAAAACAAAAACAAAAACAAGAAAATTAAATAAATGCTTTGTTTATCTGTAGCTATAAGGGTGCTAATTACACAAAACATAACAGTGAAGCAATCGGCCCAAATGTCACACAAACCTGTGTTGCTGTATCAGGCTGGTCATGATGCTACAAAACAACATTGTGGCAATATTAACTGTACACTGCATACTTCATTAAAGGCTATCTAAGTGAACCTGTGTGACGTCACTTCTTGTTGACGTTCGAAGTGTTGTCAAACAAAACAGAGTGTATAGCAAACTCCTCCCCCTCCCTCTCCTCTCTCTCTCACTCTCGCCCTTGCGCCCCCTCTCCCTTCTGTGCTTCCTCACGCGCACTTACCCCCCAAACCCAACCCTCAAATCATTCTTGCCATTTATTGGCTGGAACACATTTGTTATGTTTCGTGGTTGTAGGCTGCGCCACTTTGTTTTTGTTGCCGTTTGTGGAGCCTGGGCTGTCTACAGAGACTGCGTTTTTTACAGTGTGTTCAGGGGACAGGCAGCTAGCAGATGGGCATAGCCTAAAACACGTGAATTCGCTTAGAGCGCCTTAAAGCTGGGATGGGAGAAAGAATTTTAAGTTTAGGAAAAGTACACGTTGCTTTTAAGCATCACAAGACTGCTTATCAATTATGCACATTTACAAATATTCAACAAACACTGAACAAATGCTAGACGTGACCTACTGGATACAACATCTCTTCATATATTCATCAGCTTAATCACTGATTTAATATCTTAAACCTATGTGTTTCCTCTTGAAAAGAGCCTGGCACAATAGAGATTTGTGTCAGTCTTACTGTACGCGTTCAGGAACACTCATCCTGTGGGAGTTGTTTTTCATAAGGCTGTGTGGTATGCATGCTCGGCCGGGCCCGATCAGACCCACCTCATGACTGGCTGGCTGGTTGGCATTCCTGCCTTATTCTGCAATTATGTCTCAACTCCTACAGAGATCTTTCAAATCCCTTAAAGGTTTCATTTTAAACTCATATAATTGCAATTGCAAGATAAGCAGTGCTGGCTTCTGTTATTACCATCTGCTTTACACACCACTGCAGTTTTTCTTAAAGGGGACATTTCACAAGAATTTTTTAAGATGTCAAATAAATCTGTGATGTCCCCAGAGTACATATGTGAAATTTTAGCTCAAAATACCATATTAATTATTACAAATATAAACTATAGCATGTTAAAATGGCCATTTTGTAGGTGTGAGCAAAAATGTGCCATTTTGGGTGTGTCCTTTAAAAATGCAAATAAGATGATCTCTGCACTTAATGGCAGTACCGTGGTTGGATAATGCAGATCAAGGGGCATCACAAGGGGAGCCAAATTTTAATGACCTATTTTTTAACATGCTTGCAGAGAATGGTTTACCAAAAGTAAATTACTGGGTTGATCTTTTTCACATTTTCTAGGTTGATAGAAGCAATGGGGCCCCAATTATAGCACTTATCTTAAACATGGAAAAAGTCAGATTTTCATTATATATCCGCTTTAAAACAGAATAAAGTACTGGATTCAAACCTTTCTAATCTGTACATGTATATGCAAAGAAATATAAACGGCTCCTAATAAAAACTAATACAAGACAACACCTGCATTCATCTTGTTGCCAGTTTTGTTGATCAAAGCAATCTGCTTCACATTGTAATGTTGTGTATTACTCATCTGTTGCTATGACCAACAGGTGGTAATGACCTCATTTGATTTTAGCATATTTCTCAAAAGCCTGGGTCTGGGTGAGAATAGAGATATTAC